>NC_070607.1:93523895-93833025 GCF_027172205.1 Podarcis raffonei
TAGCATACATGCTGTTTGTGGTGGATTAGGCAGCATCACGGGACGCGGGTGGCGCTGTGGGTAAAAGCCTCAGCGCCTAGGGCTTGCCGATCAAAAGGTCGGCGGTTCAAATCCCCGTGGCGGGGTGCGCTCCCGCTGCTCGGTCCCAGCGTCTGCCAACCTAGCAGTTCGAAAGCACCCCCCCCGGGTGCAAGTAGATAAATAGGGACCGCTTACTAGCGGGAAGGTAAACGGCGTTCCGTGTGCTGCGCTGGCTCGCCAGATGCAGCGATGTCACGCTGGCCACGTGACCCGGAAGTGTCTCCGGACAGCGCTGGCCCCCAGCCTCTTGAGTGAGATGGGCGCACAACCCTAGAGTCTGTCAAGACTGGCCCGTACGGGCAGGGGTACCTTTACCTTTTAGGCAGCATCACACCAACATCATGGAGCCCAATTTTGCATATGGCCCTGCCTACTACTTGCATGTGGCCCCTGAAAAGTTGCCCAGAAAGGAGTGTAATCCTCAGGCTGGAAAAGATTCCCCAGTTCTGCAATAGGACATTCAGGGGGATGGGGGTATTGAGAACTCTTCTTGGGCCTGCATTTTTTAATGTCCTCCATCCTCATCAGCCAGCAAGTCCACAGGCTCCCAGTTTCTCTCAGCCTCAGTCTTCATTCCGCTCCAGTCTGTATTATGGGCATAAGGCTACTGGCCTGTCGTACAAGGCTGTTTTGAAAGAAGGGATGTGAGAAGGGCTTTGAACCCTTAAGAAAAATGCAACATGCATGTAACTGCAAGCATATTACATACAAACTATTGTCAGTCAATCAGTTTCCTTTATTTGCATGCAGAGAATACAAAAATACATGGGTCAAAGCATAAAACTGGCACTTGTTCATAAAAGGAGATAAAACTATACAGATACAATAACGTTAAAAGGCACCTCTCAGGTCTTTTAATGACGTAGCTTCATGGCAGCACTCGGAAATTTTGCTACGTTCTCCATAATAACACGGTATTAGTTGTGAGAGTGAGCCCATTCACACATGCCCACCTGTAACTTTGTGAAGAGATGCCCTGCATGTCTGAACGGCCCTGGAGAGACCTGACACCAAAGACAGAACTTTTGCTTTGCCTCCAACACGATTCTTTCCTTCAACCGACTCTGTCCACATTTAGGGCACAAGCCCTAAAGCCCTGAGCAAACCGAGTGCATGTACAAACTGTCCCCAAACACACAAACGCCCTGTGGGAATTCTGGGCTTTTGAAATAAAGGGACCTACGTTATCTCATCTGCGTATGTGTTGCTGTGCCAGCGCCCACACCCAGACCACAGCGCCTGTGGAAAGGAAAAGTGTTTTCTCTGCAAGAACCTTTCTCTGAAGGCTTCTGCCAAGGTCCAAAAATAAAAGGAAAGAGAGGGCTTTGGTTTCAAAGCAATCTCACCAGGAAAAAAAGAGAGCCTTGTTTCTCTTTAAGCCGGAAAGACACACTCTATCAAAATGGCCCTGACACACATCCTGCCCCTTGGACGAGTGTTATTTATAAAGAGGCGACAGACCTGGAGTGATGGCCTCCCGGTTGCTCTGTCCATCTTCCAGCTACATTCTCAGACCAGAAACTCCTCAACAGAGTTCCCCAACCTGGTGCCCTCATAAGAAGAGCTTGCTGTTGATGTGGTGTTAACCCTCTTCCCAAGCATGCTGGATTAATCGGACAGGACAGAAAAATGGAGCCAGTGGTGCTCCATCATCTGATATATATCACACCCTGTTGCTTAATTTTAACTAAATAAATTGCAACCATTTATTATTTTGTGATATATATTTGTTCAATACAGTACTGTTTTTGTGTTTCAGGTCTTTATGTTGCTTATGCACCTTGGAGACTGCCATGTTTGTTGCAACTTGTGTTTTTATTGCATTGCAGCCCACCAAGCAGGACCTGTTGAATTGATTTTGTTTGCTGTTGTATCCCCCCCCCACAATATGCCTTACCTTTTGGGCCCAGAATGGGATCCCTCCAAGGCAACTGTCAATCCATAAAAATGGCTAATCATAAAATAATAGCAGACTGAATTTTGAAAAGCCACAATGTAACATAAGGGAGGCGGGTGGCGCTGCGGGTTAAACCACAGAGCCTAGGACTTGCTGATCAGAAGGTCAACAGTTTGAATCCCCGCGACGGGGTGAGCTCCCGTTGCTCGGTTCCTGCTCCTGCCAACCTAGCAGTTCAAAAGCATGTCAAAGTGCAAGTAGATAAATAGGTACCGCTCCAGCAGGAAGGTAAACGGCATTTCCGTGCGCTGCTCTGGTTCGCCAGAAGCTGCTTAGTCATGCTGGCCACATGACCCGGAAGCTGTACGCCGGCTCCCTCGGCCAATAAAGCGAGATGAGCGCTGCAACCCCAGAGTTGGTCACGAGTGGACCTAATGGTCAGGGGTCCCTTTACCTTTACAATGTAACATCAGCAGAAAGTGGGGGGGCAGGGGGTCAGTTTGAACGCAGTGCACAAATGCACAGTGAAATTACAAGGTTTTCAGTTGTTACCAAAGGCCACAGGGAGCTGAGATGTGGAAAAATTCAATTTTGTTGGCATTTTAACAAGAAACTCCCGGATCATAGAATCATAAAGATGACCACTAGGATCATCTAGTCCAACTTCCTGCAATGCAGGAATCTTTTGCCCAACATGGGACTTGAACCCACAACCATGAGTCTCATCAACCACTGTGCCAACCAAACTACAGCTGTCCTTCAAAGTTCACACTGCTGTTCTTCAATGAGCAAGCCTGTATTAGAGGAAATCATGCATTAGAATGCACCTGTTTGTGAAAATAACATGCATTACGTTCAGGGCAGGCATAGGCAAACTCGACCCTCCAGATGTTTCGGGACTACAACTCCTTGCCAACAATGGTCCGTATAGTTAAGGCTCTGGTTTTCCCAGTAGTGATGTATGGAAGTGAGAGCTGGACCATAAGGAAGGCTGATCACCAAAGAATTGATGCTTTTGAATTCTGGTGCTGGAGGAGACTCTTGAGAGTCCCATGGACTGCAAGAAGACCAAACCTCTCCATTCTGAAGGAAATCAGCCCTGAGTGCTCACTGGAAGGACAGATCCTGAAGCTGAGGCTCCAAGACTTTGGCCACCTCATGAGAAGAGAAGACTCCCTGGAAAAGACCCTGATGTTGGGAAAGATGGAGGGCACAAGGAGAAGGGGACGACAGAGGACGAGATGGCTGGATAGTGTTCTCGAAGCTGCCAGCATGAGTTTGCCCAAACTGCGGGAGGCAGTGGAAGACAGGAGTGCCTGGCATGCTCTGGTCCAGGGGGTCACAAAGAGTCGGACATGACTAAACAACTAAACAACAACAACACAGTAATACTTTTGATTCAATCTTAGTCATCCTTAGAGTAGACCTATTGAAATGAATGGGACTTCCTGTTCAGTCGAGTGTCTTTTATCTTGGACCCCAGTGGTCTGAAGCAATGGGTCAGTACATTTGGCTGCTAACCAGAAGGTTGGTGGTTCGAGCACACCCAGGACAGAAGTGGGCAGGATTCCTGCATTGCAGGGGGCTGGACTAGATGACCCTCAAGGTCCCTTCCAACTCTACAATCCTATGTTTCTCTCACTCTCAGTATGACAAAATGTGGATGATGATTCACTATGGCGAAGCAGGTTTCCTTTGGCGAAAACACTGCATTCGTGCAGCTGGTGGACTATGGATTGAAGGGTATCAGAATAAAATATGCTTTCATTAGAGCCCTCATTGTGGCAAATCCCTTGCATTGCAGAGGTTGGACTGGATGACCTTTGGGTTCCCTTCCAACTCTACAGTTCTATGATTCCATAACCTCTGATCTATCCTTTATCATGAGCATCAACTCCCTCAATGTTACAGAGAGCATTATTCATCTGCAGAGGGGTTTGACTAAACTTAAACCTACAGAACATGGTGCTTTTTTGTTTGGTGGGAAGATTCCCCCCACCCCGCTCCCATATGAAGGAGTTTTTTTGCATTTCAATGGATTTTCCTCCCTAAAGCGAACATCGAAAGAACAAACTGACAAAATATAAACCCGTCCTTCCAGCTTAATATTTCTAATTAATGACTTTGCAATACGATCCGGATATACGAAACGTCAGAAAGATCCTTGGTTCTATCACATCCTTATGAGTCAGACAAAACTTGGGAGAAGACAGGGTTGCGGGGAGGCAAAATTAAAGAATTAAGCCCCCTCCACCCAGAAAATGAGTTTGATGAAAGGGATGTAAGAGCCAGCCATCGCAGAATAAAGGTTTTCAGACTGCAGCCATCTGCAGTGAACCAGTGAGGTAATCGTCTGTTATAAGTTATAACACATCAAGGACCTCAAGCACTGGGGAGGAACAGAAAACCTTTCCCAGATGGAGGCATCCCAGATTATTTAGATCACACACATCTGAACAGAGGGGAGAGCTCTCTCATTCTTTCCCCCTGCAATCCTGGCTCCATTCAAACAGTGCTCCAGGCAGATGGATGACCTCCCTTTTGGCATTATTATTTTTTTGGTCAGGCCGTTGTATTCCCAAGAAAACCAATGACATCGGCACTTCTTCTTTTTTTAATGCATGCATGCATTTTGTGTATTTCATCCAAGTTGCATGACTCTTTGTTCCATACCAAGTGGGTTGCTTGCTTTTAGCAAAATTTAGAAGGGTTTATACCTTGGTGGGTTCTGCAGAGAGTGGTTGCAGGAAGAGTGAGGATAACTTTGAGAATAGCAGAAGCAGCTTGGAAGGGAGGAGTTTGGGGGAATTTTTTAAAAATATATTTTATAAGTTGTGTCTCCTTGTTTCTCAGTTTGATGCTTTTACATGGTTTTGCATGCTTTGTGGCATTTTATGCATTGTGCCTTGCTGTTATTTTTATTGATAATTAATATTTTATTGTAATTGATGTGTTAACTGCTTAATTATTATTTGCTGATATTTAATCTTACTGTTTAGGGACACGGGTGGCGCTGTGGGTTAAACCACGGAGCCTAGGGCTTGCCGATCAGAAGGTTGGTGGTTCGAATCCCTGTGACGGGGTGAGCTCCCGTTGCTTGGTCCCAGCTCCTGCCAACCTAGCAGTTCGAAAGCACGTCAAAGTGCAAGTAGATAAATAGGTATCACTCTGGCGGGAAGGTAAACGGCGTTTCCATGCGCTGCTCTGGTTCGCCAGAAGCGGCTTAGTCATGCTGGCCACATGACCCGGAAGCTGTACGCCGGCTCCCTCGGCCAATAAAGCGAGATGAGCGCCACAACCCCAGAGTCGGTCATGACTGGACCTGATGGTCAGGGGTCCCTTTACCTTTACCTTACTCTTACTGTTTACTTTTATATTGTGATGGATTATTGAATACTGCTTTATGTGATATGAGTTATTTACTTTAAAATTATTGTGACTTTCTTGTATTGGATCAGATTGCTATTACGTGTATGATCTTATGATCTTTGCTGTCTATTTTGTTGTTTCTTCAGCTTGTATACGACCTGTGCAGTAGTCTATCTGTGCAAGATAGAAAGGCGAATTAAAAGCGAAATGAAATGAAGGTTTACACAAAGCGTGTTGGCAGGAACAGTGGTGTATTGTGGGGGGCTGTGGTTTTTTTGAGAGGGCTCAATCAGGCGCCCCAACAACAGACTCCCTCTTTGAGGTCAGATCCATGGGGAGGGAAGCCACGCCTTCGGGGCCTAGCTCTGGCGCCCGAGGGAACTGTGGAGGCAGCTTACTCATGCAACAGACCAACGCTGCCAGCCAGCCCCAGCTCCACTCTCACACCTCTCCTCTGCTGGGCTCTGGCCCACGAGGGTCTAAGTGTGCCCTTGAAGCAGTGGCCAAAAAATTACATTTTGTACATTATTTTCACTGGTACACGCATTCCCATACTGTATGTGATTTAAGCATCGTTGTACACATTTCTTGGCTGGAGAACTGTGATGCAAACTGCAGAGGAGTGTGAATGTGAAAGGAAGTCTGTGTTTCAAATCACAGATTGTTTCAGAAAGTGCAGATTGCGTAGATTCACCTTTCAATGTGAACCGAATCAAATTGCTTCCACACCCCTTTGTCCCACCAATAAGAAAAGGACAAAGAACGGGGGTGGGAAGAGTGGGTGTGAGGGAGCCCTGTTGCAGGATTACAAGAGCAGAATCATAGAACTGTAGAGCTGAAAGAGGAACGCGGGTGGCGCTCCAGTCTAAACCACTGAGCCTCTTGGGCTTGCCGATCGAAAGGTTGGCAGTTCGAATCTGCATGACGGGGTGAGCTCCTGTTGCATTGTCTCAGCCTCTGCAGTTCGAAATCACACCAGCTCAAGTAGATAAATAGGTGCTGCTGCGGGAAGGTAAATAATAATAATAATAATATTAAAAAAGAATAATAAAAAAATTGTTTATATCCTGCCCTCCCCAGCCGAAGCCGGGCTCAGAGCAGCTAACAACAATAAAAGTAACACAGTTTACATAAAATCACAATCAATTAAGTGAAATGCATTCTGAAATCAATTCAAAATCAAATTAATGGCAACCATTGGGCTAGAGTTCTGTGAGGATTACCGAAGGAGGGGGTCAGACTGTGTCTTGGCCAAAGGCCTGGTGGAACAGCTCTGTCTTGCAGGCCCTGTGGGACTTGACATCTTTCCGCAGGGCCTGCAAGACAGAGCTGTTCCACCAGATCAGGGCCACGGCTGAAAAAGCCCTGGCTCTGGTTGAGGTCAGCCTAACCTCCCTGCGGCCCAGGATCTCCAAGATGTTTTTGTTTGAAGACCGTAAGGTCCTCCATGGGACATACCAGGAGAGGCAGTCCTTTAGGTATGAGGGTCCTAGGTCTAGGTCCTAGGTCCCATGGTGTTTCCGTGTGCTCTGGCATTCGTCACGGTGTTCTGTTGCGCAAGAAGCGGTTTAGTCATGCTGGCCACATGACCCAGAAAGCTGTCTGTGGATAAATGGCGGCTCCCTCGGCCTGAAAAGCGAGACGAGCGCTGCACCCCATAGTTGCCTTTGACTGGACTTAACCGTCCAACCTTTAGAGTTGGAAGGCACCCAAGGGTCATCCAACCCAGCCCCCTGCAATGCAGGAATCTCAACACGTGGTCCCACATCCAATTTGCAGCCATTCCAGACCCTGCTATACAAGCAGAAGTGCTTGTGTGGACTTCCACTGACGGAACTCAATCCTTGATTCCTGCCCATCTTCTGGAAGCGACCAGATTCCTAATAAGATGGTGAAAATCAACCCCATTTCTACCAATATAGTCCAGGGGTGCTCCTAAATCCGTCTCTGTCACTAAAGGCCCAGTGACCTCAGTGGCTAGCTGTGCATTACGTCAGCTTTGACCAGCAGTAAAAACCACTTTTGTGCACAAAATGCATACCTTCCAACACAACATGGCCCAAATCCAAGACTCCATCTTCTGGGTCTGAAATCCTGCCTGAGTTGCGTGACCCGCGTGAGATTGTGGACCCGGGAAAGGCATGGTACCCAAAAACACACATTTTGGGACACCGCACGAGATCACAGACTGAGATCTCAGCAGGAAATTGCACAAGAGCGAGGTGTTCAAAATTGCCACCATATTCTTGTGTGGAAAAACAAGATGTGTCAGTTTTTTCTGGGGCACTTGATGGGTATGAAAATGCAGCCGCTTGATTGCTCCCTGGAGCAGACTAACCACCGTGCTACAACTGTTTGAAAGAATTGCAAGCTAAGTTCAAGGAGCTGGCATCAAGGTACAAAACCCTGATTCAGCCTGGGAGCAGAATACCTGAAAGATCATCTTACCCCTTGTATACTCAGTGGATCACTGTGCTCCTCAAAAGAAACCACATGGCATGGGAATAGGGTCTTCAGGGTGGGTGCACCTAGTTTTTTTAATTCCTCCCATTGCCTAGGAGACTGGTGCCATCTCCACTGCCTTTTTGGTACCTTTCTCAGAACTTGCTTTTTCGACAAGCCTTTCCAGTGGAAATCCTTTTCCCATTCCGCATCTGTATTGGATTTGAAGTTGCTTTTTTACATGCAAAATTGCTTTCAACTGTTTTTGTGCATAGAGTTGCTTTTATTGTTGATGTTTTCACGGCGGAATCGCTTCAAGATATTTTATGGGAAGTGATTCATAAACAGAACGGAATCAAGTGCCACTGTTATGCTAGCCCCTCCATGGCCCTGACTGCGCTGCCCAATTTTGAATTTCTGCAGTTTCCAGCAAATGGTCTTCAGATGCATTACTGTCTCCAACCATGGAGGCAGAGCATGGCTATTGATTATGGCCAGTCATTATGGCCTTTTCCTCCAAGAATTTGCCCAGTCCTCTTTGAAAGCCATCCAAGTTGCTGGCCATGTGAGAGTGAGTTCCACAGTTTAACAATGTCCTGAATGAGTGTCGACAAGTTCTATTGCTACGATAGAGTGAGAAAAGCATTGCTCTACCCACTTTTATTTTTATTTTTTTATTAAAGATTTTCTTGATTTACAAAAGTGTTTGCAATGTCTCTCTCTCGTATTTTTCCCCCCATGTAACATTTTTATAAATCAGTTTCATTTGTTGAGACATTAGGAAGAAAAGGGGTGGAGGGGGGAGGAAGATGGGGGGGTCAGGTGGCGATGTTTCTATTTTACTTACTATATGTGGGGTTTTGTGTCAGTGTTGCTTGTGCCGGTTCTCTGTTGTTCACTTGTGTTCCTTTGGTGGTGAGAGATGTTGGGGTTGGCCTAGGGTGTGGTTGTTCATTTGTGGCTGGCTGTGGTGGTCTTTGTTTTCATGTGTGAGTGGGGTGGGTGGGTGTTTTGGATCAAGTTAGCCATACTGATGTGTATGCTATTGGTGGATTTTTGTCATTGTCTTGTTGGGCTGTGTATGTGATAAAGGGGAGCCATACCAGTGTGAAGGTGTCTTCTTCTATTTGTCCCCGTGTCAGTTTCAGTTTATTGGTTAATTTTTCTAGTAGGGCTCTTTCCCATACTATTTGGTAGCATTGGTCCATGCTTACTCCTGACAGGTCTCTCCAGTGTCTGGCTATGATGCCTCTGGCTGCTGAAAGTAGGGGGGTTATGAGTTCTTTGTGGTGTAAGTGGGCATTATTGTCTTGGAAGATGTTTAGTAAGGTCAATTCTGGGGTGATTTCTAATACTTGCTTGGTTATTTTACTTATTTCTTGTATGGTTGTTGTGCAGAGTAGTTAGATTTTGGGGCACTCCCACCACATGTGGAGGTATGTGCCTGTGGAGGTGCACCCTCTCCAGCATTTTGGTGAGGTTCCTGGGCATATTAGCGCTAGTTTTCTTGGTGTTAGGTACCACCTGTAGGTGAGTTTTAGAGTGAGTTATTTTCTTTTCATTGATATGGATTTAAAGGGGGGTTTAGACCACATTTTGGTCCATTGCGTGGGGTTAATCTCATAGCCTATGTCATCCTCCCATTGTTTTTTGATTGCGTCTAGGGACTCTACCCACTTTTATAACCTTCTGTCGGGTCTCCTCCTCCTCGCCTATTCTCAAGGAAGAACTGGTGGTTCTTTGCCAGGTTTTGATAAACCTTCTGAGTTCCAGTATTCTAGAAGGCCAAGGACAAGGAGTTGAATATTGCCTGCATGCTTTCAACAAGGGATGCAAAGAGGTACATTGGGGGCTGCCCACGTTTTGAGCACACAGAAGCTGTGATGGCCTGGGAATCTGATTCAGAGGCTGAACCGGAGGAATCCCAGCCTGCACAGGAGTCCCTGCCTCCAGGGCCAGCTGAGCCGGGGCAGGGGCTTGAATCTGAAGGGCCTGCACCTGTGCCGGGTCCTCAGGAGCAGACACCAGATGTATCCACTCTGGCTCCGGAGGTGATTGAGGACCCATTGTCTGCAGGTGCGCCTCTCCCAACCCTGTCAGGGAAAGGTGAAGCTGCCCCTGGGTCCAGTAACCCTCCAGCCTCTCCTGAGCTGCAGAGGCTCAGGGCAGAGAGGCGGAGGGAACTAAGTTCTCGCAGGAGGAGTGCTCGCCTTAAGGCCAGGAGAGGCGGGTCACCTGTGGGCCGGGACCGCCCCTGGCCTCAGAGGAGATAAAGGCCAGTCAGCCCAGTCCCAGGTTGCGGGAGCAACGACGTTGGAAACCTGTTTCTGCCAGCACCCAGACCTGTTCTTCCGGAGTTCCTGACCACGTCCGGCTTCTTGCTTTGGGCCCTGCTTTGCCCTTGGTGGACAGTCTCCAGACCCTCGACCCAGGACCGGACTCTGACCACGCCTCTCGGTAACCCCCCCTCCGGGTCCAACACAGAAGCAGCCAGAGCCTTTGTGGATCGATTCATGCAGAGTGAAGCTCTCCCAGACCCCCTGGCAACATCTCTGCCTCAGGTTTCCATCTCAAAGGACTCGGTTTCCGCTGGAGGAAGCTTGAAGAGTCATAAAGCGGTGAGGTCAGTGTTAAAATGTCCTGACATTGTGTACGTTTCCTGAATGACCCTCTGACAATGCCGGCCGTGAGAGACCCCTCTGCTGCTGCTGCCAGGAAGAGAGCAGAGCGCTTCATGGGACAGACTCGGCGGAGGACAAAGGTTACGCTGATGCCACCAAAAATTGCCTACAGAGAGGCTTTGCATCTGGCAAAGAGGTCTAGTTCATCTGGCCCTTTAGCAGAAGTAAGGAAAGCATCCATTGGAAACCAGGGGGCATTAAAACATGGCACTGAAATGATCACCATGTCAGCAGCAGTGGGGCATCCCTGCACAGAACATCCTAATCTAGGGTGCCGCTACGGGGAAGTCCCTGCGTCCAGTGGCTTGAGAAGTTATTTCTGCAAATAGTAAAGGTAAAGGGACCCCTGACCATTAGGTCCAGTCGTGACTGACTCTGGGGTTGCGGCGCTCATCTCGCTTTATTGGCCAAGGGAGCCAGCGTACAGCTTCCGGGTCATGTGGCCAGTATGACTAAGCCGCTTCTGGTGAACCAGAGCAGCGCACGGAAACGCCATTTACCTTCCCGCAGGAGTGGTACCTATTTATCTACTTGCACTTTGACGTGCTTTCGAACGGCTAGGTTGGCAGGAGCAGGGACCGAGCAACGGGAGCTCACCCCGTCGCGGGGATTCGAACCGCCGACCTTCGGATCAGCAAGTCCTAGGCTCTGTGGTTTAGCCCACAGCGCCACGGATAAAAGGTTTTGGGGTGGGGTGCAAATGGGCATCTCCTCTCTGCTGTGTTTCCAGACAGCCACCCTCCCCTCTCCTCCTGAGCTCCAGGAGACATTCACTTAGCAAGGAAATGCTATTGAACGTCGAGCTATAATCAAGACAATAAATTGCGTACTGAAGCCAGCTGCTTTCCTCAGCATGGCCGGTTGAGGAGTCCTGTTCATGCCTTTGGCACGCAGGCCGCATTGCGTTGAGGTAATTCCTTAATGCTGAAACCAACAACAACAACCAAAAAAGAAAACATGCTTCTGGGCATCTGGAAATGGTTGCTGGGAGTGTAACACTCTCCTCTGGAAACAATGTGTTGTCACTGCCGTAAATCCTCTCGAGCCTTGCAATAAACAGCAAGAAAACAGGCTGGTTGAAAAGCAGGCTGATGCACACATTCAGGGCTGCCTAATACCTCCCACAGTCACGTAGAAGCGACTCCGTCCAAACCACACACACATACACACACCAAACACCCTGGGTCTATTTTTCAAAGAGGTGGTAAATCTGTGTCTGGACTGTACCATTCCAGAGTGTGCGGGGGTGGGGTGAAATATACTCAGAGTTGAGAGTGGATTTCATGCTCTTTATTCAGCTCATAGTGGTGAGGAGAAATGGAAGTTCCCCCAGGATGTCTGCTTTATATACATTATTTGCACAATGGGCCCCATGTGATTGGCTAATTCCGGGATTCACCTGTAGGCCAATCAGGTTGCAGATTCACTTCCACCTGGAGCTGGATTGGGTGGCTCCTGTGAACCAATCAGACTGCTGCATTCTGGATCCTAGTGTTCTAGGGCCAATCAGACTGCTGCATTCTGAATCCTATTGTTCTAGGGCCAATCAGACTGCTGCATTCTGAATCCTATTGTTCTAGGGCCAATCAGACTGCTGCATTTTGGATCCTATTCAACTCAGTACATAACACCAGGAGAGAGGAACAACATGGCCGACAGGTCCTCCATGCGAGAAGATCCCTTCACATGGAAAGCTAGCTTGGGAGAAGGGCTTGAGCCTAGCCTTTGCCTGAGATGACAGGCATTTCCAGACGGTTGCTATTTTTTAGTTGGATTCAGCTGCAAAACTGGCAAATCCAGGATGTGCAGCTAAAGTTTATTTTGGGGTCTTGTGCAACGAATCAACTCCCACCCCTCCCAGACTTTTTTGCAATAAGGAAAGTGATGGGGAAAGGCACTAGAAAGTGTGAGATAACATTTGCTTGGTGCAATGTCACCGAATCTTCCCACGAACAAATCAGGATGAGCATTCAATAGAGAACCGGTACTGTCTAATATCCCCACAAACTTTTTGCAGACAGATCAGGATGAACGCTCAAGAAACATTTTCCATTCTGCCCTCTCATATGCAGTATTGTTTCCTTCCACTTCGGTCCGTTTTCTTCTATTGCACAGGATCTATATACATCATAATCATCGATAACCCCTGAACAGTTTCCTCCCTCCCTAACTTTCACTTGTGTACCTCCAAGCTTCTTCCCATGTCCCATCTTCCCTTAGTTTAATGTTCTGATTGTTGAAAAAGGGATGAAAGACTTTCTGTCTCCATCTCCCAATCACATCCCATGTACGACACTGCAGTAGCTGCATGCCAGGTACAAAGGAGACCCGGAAAACGAAATCTTCCTAGTTCTACTGACATTTGTCGGTAGCACTGGGGAAATTATATTTCCCAGGGCTCCTTGAACCTGCCGTGCAACTGTAGGGGAGTTGGGAAATAGAGCTTACTTTCTGATAAACTCATTTGAACACCCCAGAGCTCAGCCCAGTGAGAAGTTCTCCTGAGCATGCGCTCTCAAAGGAAATGCATGGACGCCACAAACTCCCACTTAAACTACAAGCAATCCTTCATACGAAACCATCTGGTCCTATTTATCATTTTATTTTCAACGACACATAAAGCTTTCCTCTAAAACATGACCTCAAATAGCTCACAATCATTATTTTTGAAACTCATTTATAAAACAACCACCCAGAAAAAAAATGGAAGCAAAGTTGCTTATTGGGGGCTCCGTTGCCCTTGTTCTTAAAATATCTTGAACCTTGAGGCCAGAGCAACCATCTGGCTGGGATGAAGGCTGCCTGGCAGAGGCTGTGTTGTTCTTTATTTCCTTGCTTGCTTGCTTCTTTTCCTTCCTTTCATTTTGTCCAAGAGCCACAGCCCATGGCTTGTGCGCCCTTTTCATAAGCTACACAGAAAGCTGCACAGCACACGACCCCAGCAAATGCAAACATGAATGTGGTGTCTGGGGCATTTTCAGGGACAGTCGGCCTGTTGGTGAGAGAAGGAAGGGATACGTTTATGTCTTTACCCACCCAGAAATCCCCCTCCATGACACTACTCTGCAAGCCGTTCCTCATCCCAGGCTTACTTCAGGCCTTAGAGCCCGGATCAGCCACACAGAGAGCCTGTGTGGTGTCGTGGTTAAAGTGCCGGACTAGGACCTTTGGTAGGCTTGCCAAATGTCCGGATTATCCTGGATGTACCCGGAATACTGCAGTCAGAAGCAGTATCCGGGCAGAAATCAGGGGAAATATCCAGGTAAATCCGGGTGTATGGCAGCCCATGTTGGCAATGCCATTTTTGCCGTTTCCCACTGTTTGAAATATGGCAACCCTACCTTAGGAGACCAGGGTTCAAATCCCCCATTTGGTCATGATGATGATGAAGAAGAAGAGTTTGGATTTGATATCTCGCTTTCTCACTACCCGAAGGAGTCTCAGAGCGGCTAACATTCTCCTTTCCCTTCCTCCCCCACAACAAACACTCTGTGAGGTGAGTGGGGCTGAGAGACTTCAAAGAAGTGTGACTAGCCCAAGGTCACCCAGCAGCTGCAAGTGGAGGAGTGGGGAAGTGAACCCAGTTCACCAGATTACAAGTCTACTGCTCTTAAACACTACACCACACTGGCTATCTCATAGGGCATGGATAAAACAGAGAGGAGGGGGACTATGCATGTCACTTTGAGCTCTTTGCAGGAAAGGTGAGACATCTTAAAATCACTAAATTGTAGAGTTCAAAGGGGCCTCAAGGCTCACCCAGTCCAACCCCCTGCAATGCAGGAATCTCAGCTAAAGCATCCATGACAGATGGCCAGCCAACTTCTGCATGGAAGGAGAGTCCATCACCTCCCGATAGAGACTGTTCCACTGTCAAACAGCTCTTACTGTCAGAAAGTTTTTCGGTATGTTTTAGTCGGAATCTCTTGTATCTATTAATCAGTGTGATTAATAAAATTAATATTATTTAGACTCTTTTTTTTTTTAAGGGCCATTCTATATAGTTCACTGCAGGCAGTTTACTGTGCTTCTCTTTCCAACTTCTTTCTAATCCAAAGTGGCCACAACTGAGTGGAATGACTAACTGGGATTTGAAAAAAAATCATTTATTAGATATTATTATTTTGCCGTTTCTCGTGCCCTGACTCAGCCGCCTTGAGAAACAATCTGGAGCTCAGGAGAGATGGAGGAGAAGGGGGCAAGTGTGTGTGTTTTTGTGTGTGAGAGAGAGCGCACACCGCACCATAAAGCATTTTGTGTTTCAAAGAGCGCTAAGCCGTCGAGTCTACCTCCTGGGCAGCCACACTTCCTCTAGCCAAGGCGTGGCCCTGGCTCTTGGAGACACAAGAGTCTATAAAGAGAAACGCGGTGTGCGCTCATGGAGTGTTTGTTGGAGGGGGGGCGAGAAAGAAAGGCGAAGCGGGATCGCCGACTCCAATAAAAAACCTGTGTATATTATGCAGATTGAGAGGGGGAGAGCAAGCAGGCCCCTGGGCGGCCGTCCAGCTTGCCAGACGCCAGCTCTGCTGAGGAGGGTGATGGGAGAGGTCACCCAGATGGCTTTTACAGCGATCTTATCTCTGCCCAGGGATATCCAACATTTCCTCCCTCTGTGCAACACTGCAAATACAAAGGGTGAGAAGCTCGAAGGTCGGAGGCAGCCGTCCCTCTTCCCTGCCCCCAACGCTTCCCTGTGTCGTCCTCCTCTGCCGCCTCCAGATTTCGCCGCCTGTCTGCCTTTCCTCGCTCTCGCCCACCTGCCCGTCAGGCCTGTCTTTGTTCGCTGGCTTCCCTTTGTCCAAAGCAGACTCCCAGTGTGTGTGGACAGGATCGAACGCGGCTTGTGTATCTAGACAGTGGGGGCTGGAGTGGAGCGCAGCGCAGCTCAGTCCCCAGTGAAAGTTAAGAGGTCGGTCCGCTGAGCTAATTGTTAAGACACGGGGCTGTGTGTTTATGTCACGCCCCGAGCTCACTGTCCGAGAAACTTGGACCGCTTTCCCTCTCTCTCGGGGCGGAAGGCCGCGTTGGACGAGGGCGGAGGCCGGTTCAGCTGCCATTCACGTAGCCAGCCCCATTGGGCTAAACAATCACTGACCTTTTGACCTGCGGCTATTTTGGCTCGTTTGGGTGGGCCTGAGATAGTCGCTTCGGGCAGTCAGAGGCCTGAAAATGCTCGGGTTTGCATAAATGTGAGTTTATGTGGCGCAAGCACATCACAATTTCATTGAGATCCAGCGCTTTCGGGCCGAGGGTGTCTGCGTTTGTCCGCAGACAGCTTTTCTGGGTCGTGTGACCAGCATGGCTAAGCCGCTTCTGGTGCATGGGCAACCCAGCCAGATCGGCGGCATACAAATAATAATAATATTATTATTATTCAAAGTGTTGGTGCTGACCTTTAAAGCCCTAAATGGCCTCGGTCCAGTATACCTAAAGGAGCGTCTCCACCCCCATCGTTCTGCCCGGACACTGAGGTCCAACTCCGAGGGCCTTCTCGGTAGTGGCACCCACCCTGTGGAACGCCCTCCCACCAGATGTCAAAGAGAAGACCGGACTTTTAGAAGACATCTGAAGGCACCCCTGTTTAGGGAAGCTTTTAATGTTTAATAGACTATTGTATTTTAATATTCTGTTGGAAGCCGCCCAGAGTGGCTGGGAAAACCCAGCCAGATGGGTGGGGTATAAATAATATTATATTATTATTATTATTATTATTATTATTATTATTATTATTATTATCACCCAAGGGTATGCACCAGGAAAGGGAAATGACTTCCAAAGTGCTGTTGCACCAGGACCCGATGGAAGACAAAGATTCATAGAATTGTAAAGTTGGAAGGAATTCAAGGGTCCTCTAGTCCAACCCCCTGCAATGCAGGAATTTTAGCTAAAGCATCCATGGCAGATGGCTATCCAACTTCAGCTCAAAAATCTCCAAGGAAGGAGAGCCCAGAATCTCCCAAGGGAGACCGTTCCACTGGTGAACAGCTCTTACTGTCAGAAAGTTCTTCCTGACGTTTATTCGGAATCTCCTTTCTTGTAAACCAAGCCATTGGTTTGAGTCCTACCCTCCAGAGCAGGAGAAAACAAGCTTGTTCCTTCTTCCATATGACAGCCCTTCAGATATTTGAAGATGGCTATCATATCTTCCCCCTGCCCCACTTCCTGTTGCGTACCCTCCAACACTTGGGTCAAATGGAATGGAACTGATGCGTTTTCACACCATATAAGCTGAGAAGCTATCATTAACAGCCTTCAGTTTCTGGAACAGACCCCACCAAAATGGCCAGATTCAAGATCTGACCCTCGAAACTGGTTCACTTTAACCAGAACCTGGGAAACCACCCCAAACCCCCAGTGAACCAGAATCCAGCAGCAGCCTCAGCAATTATAGATCTGCGCAGTTATAGAAATCTACATATTGGAGATTTGGGCACCCAATGGAAATAAAGGGAAGTAAACGGAGGACCAATGTGGTACAATGTGGTTGGCACAAAGATGGGAAACTTGCAACCCTCAAAACTTTGTCAGACTCCAGCTCCCATCATCCCCAGCCAGCATAGGCAATTGTGAGGGGTGTGGGGGTTGTGGTCTAGCAAAGTCTGGCAAATCACAGGCGAGGCCCAAACATAAAATCCCAACTCAGCCACAAAGCTGATATAGTGGCTTTGGGTCAGTCTTTATGTCTTAGCCGATATGGTGCCCTCTCAAGTTTACTGGACTCCAACTCCCATCATCCCTCAGCATTGGCCATGTTGGCTGGGGATGATGGGAGTTGTAGTCTGACAGCATCTGGAGAACACCATATGGACTACTCCTATCTTAGTCCAAATTACCTCACAGGGTTGTTGTGCTAGGGTAAAATTGGGGGTGGAGGGAGAACATGGTGTGCTGCTTTGAACTCTTTGGTGGAAATGCAGGATGTATATGCAATTAACAAAAACTAAAGTAGGGCAGAGATATCTTTGGATCTGAATTTATGCATCACATTCCCAGTGACTGGCAAATGTCCCATCTTCATGTGGTTTGCAACATTCCTCTCTGTGACTCAGATTACTGTTTTTTTTAAAGGGCTCTGCCAGATATCTGTGACATTCAGTGGACAGAGCATGATTCAGTCTGCTTTTTACACTCACTCGTGTTCTGGAGCTGTCTAAGTCATCTCCTTGCTGAAATAGGAGAGGCCCCATCAGTATTGGCATTCGGCCGGCTCTCAAAAAGGCTATTTAGACAAGCATTCCCCTGTTCTCTGGCCTTGAATCTCCTGTTTTAATTGCTGTTTTAATTGTTGCGCTGCATTAATGGGCTTGTTTTATTGTACATTGTGGGTATTCATTTTAACATTTCGATTAAATGGTTTTATTGGGTATTTTAATTATATGCATTTCTGGTAACTGCTTTTATTTTCTTTTGTTATTGTTTAGTCGTTTAGTCGTGTCCAACTCTTCGTGACCCCATGGACCAGAGCACTCCAGGCACTCCTGTCTTCCACTTCCTCCCGCAGTTTGGTCAAACTCATGCTGGTAGCTTTGAGAACACTGTCCAACCATCTCATCCTCTGTCGTCCCCTTCTCCTTGTGCCCTCCATCTTTCCCAACATCAGGGTCTTTTCCAGGGAGTCTTCTCTTCTCATGAGGTGGCCAAAGTATTGGAGCCTCAGCTTCAGGATCTGTCCTTCCAGTGAGCACTCAGGGCTGATTTCCTTCAGAATGGATCGGTTTGATCTTCTTGCAGTCCATGGGACTCTCAAGAGTCTCCTCCAGCACCATAATTCAAAAGCATCAATTCTTCGGCGATCAGCCTTCTTTATGGTCCAGCTCTCACTTCCATACATCACTACTGGGAAAACCATGGCTTTAACTATATGGACCTTTGTCAGCAAGGTGATGTCTCTGCTTTTTAAGATGCTGCCTAGGTTTGCCATCGCCTTTCTCCCAAGGAGCAGGCTTCTTTTAATTTCGTGACTGCTGTCACCATCTGCAGTGATCATGGAGCCCAAGAAAGTAAAATCTCTCACTGCCTCCATTTCTTCCCCTTCTATTTGCCAGGAGGTGATGGGACCAGTGACCAGGATCTTCGTTTTTTTGATGTTGAGCTTCAGACCATATTTTGCGCTCTCCTCTTTCACCCTCATTAAAAGGTTCTTTAATTCCTCCTCACTTTCTCCCATCAAGGTTGTGTCATCTGCATATCTGAGGTTGTTGATATTTCTTCTGGTGATCTTAATTCAGGCTTGGGATTCATCCAGCCCAGCCTTTCGCATGAATTCTGCATATAAGTTAAATAAGCAGGGAGACAATATGCAGCCTTGCCGTACTCCTTTCCCAATTTTGAACCAATCAGTTGTTCCATATCCAGTTCTAACTGTAGCTTCTTGTCCCACATAGAGATTTCTCAGGAGATTTATTTTCTTAATTAACTATTTTTAATATACTATTAAGTAGTATATAAATTCTTTAAATCAAAGAATTTACCGTGGTTCTCTGTGGCAGCTCCAGAGTCTGTGGTCTGCAATTCCCATCCCAGACCTTAACATCAGCCTCATAGTGTTTCTCTGCAGTCACCTAATCGTTTACCTTCCATGCTCCCATCAAGGCACTGTCTTTTCAAGGGTTTGGCAAAGAGCAAAGGTATTTCAACACAGTGAAACACAGAAGCTGACCATCTCCATGAGAAAACTGCAGCATAGTAAAGTGATAAGGAAAAGTGGCTACACAGTGAGCTTTTCGCTATTAAATATGGTGTGATCTTGAGTTCCCTTCATTCCTTCTCCCCATCTTGGAAAGTAACCTGATTTACTGATCCCCTGCCCTTCACTAGCAGGCTCCAGGGAGGGTTACAACAATTTAAAATCCAGAATTAAAAACCATTAGAACAGTTGGCAGTCGCAGGAATAGGGTGGGCTCTGAAAATACACATTTCAGGGGCCAAAGGCCAGAAAAATAAGTGCATCATCAGCCTTTGCTGAAAACTGTACCGTGATGAAGCCAGATGCTCCTCTGTGGAGACGAAGTTCCACAAAGCTAGCTTTCTGGAGAGCTCAGTCCGGTAGAGCGTGAGACTCTTAATCTCAGGGCTATGGGTTCAAGACCCACCTTGGGCAAAAGATTCCTGCACTGCAGGGGCTGGGCTAAATGAAGAAGAAGAAGAAGAAGAGTTTGGATTTGATATCCCGCCTTTCACTCCCCTTCAGGAGTCTCAAAGCGGCTAACAATCTCCTTTCCCTTCCTCCCCCACAACAAACACTCTGTGAGGTGAGTGGGGCTGAGAGACTTCAAAGAAGTGTGACTGGCCCAAGGTCACCCAGCAGCTGCAGGTGGAGGAGCGGAGACACGAACCCGGTTCCCCAGATTAGGTGACTACCGCTCTTAACCACTACACCACACTGGCTCTCGTGGTCCCTTTCAGCTCTAACAGTTCTATGATTCTAAGAACTTAGGTGCTTCCAGAGAGAATATCTTCTCTGGGGCAACCACTACCTGAACTTGGTAACACAACCAAGACGGTCCCCAGAAAGGTCTGTAGGGAAGGAGTCAGTCTTTCAGGTATTTGGGATCTAAGTCATTGGCTAGACCAGGGGTAGTCAACCTTTTTATACCTGTTGTTGCTGTTGTTGTTGTTTAGTCATTTAATCATGTCCGACTCTTCGTGACCCCCTGGACCAGAGCACGCCAGGCACTCCTGTCTTCCACTGCCTCCCGCAGTTCGGTCAAACTCATGCTGGTAGCTTCCAGAACACTGTCCGACCATCTCGTCCTCTGTCGTCCCCTTCTCCTTGTGCCCTACATCTTTCCCAACATCAGGGTCTTTTCCAGGGAGTCTTCTCTTCTCATGAGGTGGCCAAAGTATTGGAGTCTCAGCTTCACGATCTGTCCTTCCAGTGAGCACTCAGGGCTGATTTCCTTCAGAATGGAGAGGTTTGATCTTCTTGCAGTCCATGGGACTTTCAAGAGTCTCCTCCAGCACCATAATTCAAAAGTGTAAATTCTTCGGCAATCAGCCTTCTTTATGGTCCAGCTCTCATTTACATACATCACTACTGGGAAAACCATAGCTTTAACTATACAGACCTTTGTTGGCAAGGTGGTGTCTCTAGTCAACCTTTTTATACCTACCGCCCACTAATGCATCTTTCTTGATGGTAAAATTTCCTCACCGCCCACCTGTGCTCAATGGAAGGAGGATTCAGCTTGTGCCATAAAACCCCCTCCTGTCCACCCAGAATCCTGAAACGCCCACTAGTGGGTGGTAGGGACCACGTTGACAACCCCTGGGCTAGACGAACCCAAGTGGGCATAGTTCTCTTCCATCATCCCTTTGGGGTAGAATTCTCCTGCCTATCCACATCAGCTACCGTTTTTTATTGCTTTCCAGATCTCACAAGGAAAAGCACAGCTACAACTTTTGCTGTAGCAGCACAACTGCATAAGCTCATGATGGTCAATGCGTGGCACTCCCACCCCTCCCAAGGTGAACCCTTTGGGGGGTCTTTTCCTGTCCCGCTTTCTAAATTTGCAAAAAGACATCCTGCTTTTATCGACACAGACCTTCAGCTGAGATTAAACGAGTGGAATGAGACAGATATAAACATTCCCATGAAATGGCCTTTGCATGCCTCATCTGCAGCCCATGCTTCATCTGCAAGGTTTCCCTCTCAAATCTACATCTTTCTATATTTATACCACCTTGTCCTTTGGTCAGCAGAAAACACTTCCATGGCGTGGAAAGGAAATAAGGAGCAGATAGGAGATTAGAGCTCTCTGCTCTTCAGGGATGAATCGCCACCTAGAGGCACAAAAATTGACTGCCAGTTCTTGGAGACCTCACTCAACGCTGACGGCCGACTTCTAGTGTTTTTCCCTACATACAGAGAATGAATGAATCAGCAAATTAATATTTATTGTGCCTACAATTTATTAAGCCCGTGCATTCTATACAGTCCTGTGGCTTACAATAAAAAATACACTGCGCAAAAGGAAACAGGGAGGAGGAGGGGAGAGGAAAACAAGTAAAACAACATTGGTGTAGGTAAACACACCCAAGCACACATCTAAATGCAATCATTTTGATTATTGTAGCGCTGTGCCAATTTTTGCTGCAAAAGATGCCCATCTGAAATGACATCTTTTGCTCTCCCGCTCTCCCTTCTTGAACCAAAACTGAGCTGCACAGAGGCTTGTTCTCTTTAAAGCAGGGCAGCTTTGACCCACCTAGCTCAGAAGTGCCTACAATGACTGGCAGCTGCTGTCTGGGGTTTCAGACGGGACATTTCCAGCTCTACCTGGAGATGCTGGGGATTGAACCTGGGACCTTCTGCATGCAAAAGGCCCCCTTTCCAGCGCTGACACTTGAAGTCATAGAACCAGGCAGAGGGCCTCCTCAGTGGTGGCACCCGCCCTGTGGAATGCCCTCCCATCAGATGTCAAGGAAATAAAACACTATCTGACTTTCAGAAGACATCTGAAGGCAACCCTGTCTGGGGAAGTTTTTAATGTTTGAAGTTTTATTCTGTTTTTAATCTGTTGGGAGCTGCCCAGAGTGGCTGGGGAAACACAGCCAGATGGGCGGTGCATAAATATATTGCAGTCATACCTCGGATTGAATATGCTTCACGTTGAGCACGTACGAGTTGCGCTCTGCGGCAACCCGGAAGTAACAGAGCACGTTACTTCTGGGTTTTGCAGCTCGCGCATGCACAGACACTCAAAATGACGTCATGCGCAGAAGAGGCGAAAAGCGACGCGTGCATGCTCAGATGTGCCATTGCTAGTTACGTTTGCTTCTGGATGCGAACGGGGCTCTGGAACGGATCCCGTTCGCATCCCGAGATACCACTGTACTACTGCTACTACTACTGTTATTGTTGAATGATAGAATTGTAAGGTTTGGAAGGGACCCGAGGGTCATCTAGTCCAACCCCCGCAATGCAGGAATTACAACTAAAGAATCCCTGACAAATGAACATCCAACCTCTGCTTTAGAAAGTCCTTTTAAGCAGCAGTGAAAGGTAAAGGGACCCCTGACCATTTGGTCCAGTCGTGGCCGACTCTGGGGTTGCGGCACTCATCTCACTTTACTGGCCGAGGGAGCTGGCGTACAGCTTCCAGGTCATGTGGCCAGCATGACTAAGCCACTTCTGGCGAACCAGAGCAGCACACAGAAACGCCGTTTACCTTCCCGTCGGAGTGGTACCTATTTATCTACTTCCACTTTGATGTGCTTTCGAACTGCTAGGTTGGCAGGAGCAGGGACCGAGCAATGGGAGCTCACCCCGTCACGGGATTCGAACCACCGACCTTCTGATCGGCAAGCCCTAGGCTCTGTGGTTTAACTAAGGACTGAACCACCAACCTCGTGTATGCAAACGTGCTCTACATCTCCCTACCGACCAGATAGGATCAGAAGCAGGAGAGGGAGAGCGCATCGTGTGCGCTCTAACATTTAGAACTCCCAAGACAGCAAAGAAATGCAGCTCAAAGCGCCCGCTGTTTTCGTCTGGAGGAAGAGTAAACCAGAGAGAGAGAGAGAGAGGGAAGGGCTATTGTTTTGTTTAGGGTTAAATGCAGATCGGATTTTCCAAAATCAGTTCCAGACATAACACACACTCGCGCTCCCCAAACCATAGCGTGCAATCTTCCACCGCCAGTTTCTTGCACAACCCAGTGCCCCCATTCCAGCCAATGCAAAGTTTCAGATTTCAAGCTGGGATCTGGGGGTGTGTTTGCAGACATTGGTGAGCGGGGTGAAAGCTATTTTTTGGAAGGAACTGGAGAAGAGAACCTTTGCTTGCGAAAGGCATCCTTTGGCTGCCTCTCCGAAGGGAAACTCCGAGGCAAAGCAGATTTAACCCGTTCCCTTGCAGTCTGGAGGTGAACCGCGGCAATGGCTGCAATAACACCCCGCTCTTCAAAAATCCCAGATGCTTTTCCTTCGACACCATTCCCTTGCTATCAGCGAGGGTGGCTTCCGAGAAAACACGCGTAAAAACACCCCTTGCCGAACTGCCATACATTGTTATAATGGCAACTACTTGACACAGCTGATTAGTTTTATGATACCAGCTCTTTTGGGTAGACCTGTTTATCTGATCGGGCCATTTCCACGGGGCAAAAGAGATCTGAAGTTTGGAAGTCTTTAAGAACCCAAGCAGTGACATGCTAGATCAGATCAGCCCAGCCTCCGGCATCCTGTTTTGAAGAGTGCCCAGCCAGATGCTTCTGGGAACCCGCAAGTAGAGCATGAAAGCGGCAACAAAAACTCCGCGTTGTTTGCTCCCCTGCAGCTGCAATTCCAGAGTTATGTTGCTTCTGAAGTTGGTGCTCCGTTTAGCTAGAATTCATTTAGCTCCATGGCTTTGGCTCCCTTTAAAAGCCATCTAAATTCTGCAAAACCATCACAATCTATGCCAGACGATATCTCTACGCACTCTTATCACAGGGAGCCCCTGCCCCGCCCCGCCCGAAGCTAATTTTATCTGCCTTTCACAAGAGCAATTGTGCTTGGAAAGTTTAAGCAGCACATTACCGGTACTTGATTTTTAAACCACATCAGGGGGTTTTGTTTCGTTTTTAATCCTAGGCACGTAGGGAGGGGGGTTGTGAGGAGGGACACACTGAATCTTTGATCCATAAGGACGAGAATCACAGAACCATAAAACTATAAAGTTGGAAGGGATCACAAGGGTCATCTAGTTCAACCCCCTGCAACGCAGGAACTTTTTTGCCCAGCGTGGGGCTCAAACCCATAACCGTGAGATTAACAGTAACAAACTCTGCTGACTAAGCTACCAGAAGCTTTTAAAAAAATAAAATAAAATTGAGCTTTGTAGTTTGAATTCTGTGCACTTCCTGCCTTCAATGGAAACACAACACATAGTCAGAGATGGGAGTGCCAGCTTGCCCCACGACTGTGGGTGCCCAGGGCTGTAGATGCCATGCAATGTGCATGGCCCTAGCAGCATAATCTGTGAGTGCCCGGCTCCTTCATGGGGAATTTTGTAGCTGCTCAGGCACCCAGGCCCAGGGAGTTGGCACCTTTGGTCAGAGAAAACGTGGTGGGTTGAGGAGGCAGCAAGAGCTATTGCACTACACAAATGGCATCTCTCCTGTCATTTGGCAGTGAGGGAAAAGGCATTCCACACATGCCCAGATGCACATTGTTATGATCAAGGCTGCAACCTTTAATTGATTACTTGGTTAAGCAATTTTCGAATTTATTTATGAATCAACTGAAAATGCATCCCTCCAAAGTTGGAAGCATGGTTTCATTTCTTTTTGTTTAAAAAAGATTCTTTTTAATATAAAGTTTTAAAAATTGCAGGTGGCAAGCACTTTTGCAGAAAAGGCACCATCCCCCCCCCTCTTCACTCTGACACACCAGGTGATGCCTCTACCGAAGGCATCTCCAGCTGCAACATAAACCTGGGCCATTTAAAACCAAGAACAGCAACACCTTTTTCTGTCAATGCAATTTTAGGCAAAGGTATCTAGTCGATTAAGCAATTGACTTTAATTTTTGCATCTGGGCCCAGAGCCCTGATCAAACATGGTGGCATGATGGGATCAAGAAATAATAATAATAATAATAATAATAATAATAATAATAATAATAAAATTTTTATTTATACCCCGCCCTTCCCGGTTCAAAAACTGGGCTCAGGGTGGCTAACAACAAATTTAAAACACTTAATTATAAAAGCAGCATAAAATACAGTATAAAAACATGAATAACAATAAAATTCAAAAATCAATTTAGGGGAAATAAGCTTTAGATAATCCCCAGGGCTAGCTGGCTGAATTGGTCCTACTTGGGCCAGCGAGGAGGCCAGGGGAGAATTAGCTGTGGGGTCTCGGAGCGGGTGATCATAAAAGGGGAGGGGGAGGGAAGAGAAGAGAAATAAAAGATCAGGCTGAATTCAAATTAAAGGCCAGGTGGAACAGCTCTGTCTTACAGGCCCTGCGGAAGGAGGTTAAATCCTGCAGGGCCCTGGTCTCATGGGACAGAGCATTCCACCAGGTCGGAGCCATCACTGAGAAGGCCCTGGCCCTGGTGGAAGATAGTCTGACTTCCTTAGGGCATGGGACCTCTAAACTATGGTTGTTCATGGACCTTAAGGTCCTCTGCGGGGCAGACCAGGAGGATTCCCACACAGGCATTACATTTTAGCTTCTTCCTTTTGATCTCTGGGTGTCAGCAGCCATCCTGCACTCCCTTCTTGCAGGCACAATCGGATGCATGTTCATTCCGAAGTGGGTCCTGTTGAATTCAGTGGGACTTGCTCCCAGGAAAGCATGCATTCCAAGGGTTCCCGTGCAGATGAGCACAAGCGCCATCAGGACCCACCAAGATCAATGGGGCTTTTGGCCCTGACCTCAAGTAGAGGCAGGCAGGCAGGCAGCTTCCTGCAACACACTTCAGCTGATAAGGATATCCTGGCTTCTTTTTCTCTGTCCTGAAACAGCAATCCATTTCCAGAACAAGGGGCCCAGAGGTGAAAGTCTGGAAAAGGGACATAGCTGGGCATGCAGAAGGTCCCAAGTCCAGACCCCAACCCACCCCCACCCCGTTGATCTACGCACACGTAGGTGAGGAATCATATGATTATATGCTGCCTTAGAGTTTTTAATTTGATTCAACACATGTAACTATTATTTATATTGATTATTTTCAGTTGTTATCCTTGAGAAATGTAGAAAATAACAGGATATATTTATCCAAAAGTCTTCAAACTCACACAACCCTTTAAAAATTAAGTAAGGAACCAAATGTTACATAATACTGTTTTATAAATTGTAATGTAGGATAATTTAGAATTTAAATGTATTTTCATGTAATATTTGATACTTCCAGCTGAAGGTGAATACATCAAAACAGGGCCCTGTCCTGGTTTTTGATCCATAACTGACTTCTGACTTCTGCTCAGTGATTGAAACTAAGACCTCCACGACAAATTTGGACTAACATGAACTCTAATTCTAATTACAGATAGGTAGCCGTGATGGTCTGCCATAGTCAAAACAAAAAATTTTTTTCCTTCCAGTAGCACCTTAAAGACCAACTAAGTTAGTTCTTGGTATGAGCTTTCGTGTGCATGCACACTTCTTCAGATACCTGTGCATGAAGAAGTGTGCATGCACACGAAAGCTCATACCAAGAACTAACTTAGTTGGTCTTTAAGGTGCTACTGGAAGGAAAAAATTTTTTTGTTCTAATTCTAATTATCTCTAATTCTAATTCTACTCATAAACTCTTATCTCTAATTCTGTAATGAATTATTGTTATACATATTTTTATGAGTTAGAGTTTGTAATCTCTGTTTGAGTCTGTAATCCTTGTCAGAATACATACTTTTGAATGGATTAGTTTTTGTTACTATTGACTATTGATATGTGCGTAGGGAACACTCCCACTATTGAAACTTACATTGGCCTGAGTTCTTGGTGTGCTTTTTTCCTGATTTAAAGAAGCCATCCCAGTTTCTGATTTGATCCCGGAATGTCCCACTTTGCCTTAGGATATCCCTATTTCATTGGAGAAATGTTGGAGGCTATGGAGTTATCCAACCCCTGAGTCATCTGAAGGCAATCTTGTACAGGGAAGGTTTTTTAAAATATATATATTTAATGCTTTATTATGTTTTTATATATGTTGGAAGCTGCCCAGAGTGGCTGGGGCAACCCAGTGAGATGTGTGGGGTATAAATAGTAAAATTTATCATTATGGAATGGGACGTCCCTATTTTCATCAGAAATGTTGGAGGGTATGCGGGTCCAACCTTCAGCATCTGTGGAACTCCCTGCCTGTTGACAGACAGGCGCCATCACTGTGTCCGTTTAGACAGCTGCTGAAAACTTCCTTGTTTCAGCAGACCTATCCAGACATGTGATTTGGTTACATCTGCTTTTTAAAAAATAAATTGAGTGTTTTATTGTGTTTCTGTTTAAGTATTTTAAACACGTTTTTATTTTTGATTATTTTTAATCAAAGATGTGCTTGGGTTATACATTGAATAGTAATAAGAGAGCGTTAAGGGAGCACCAGTGTAAGACAGCCACTATAGTGAAATGGTTAGAGTGCTGGACTAGGACTTGGGAGATCAGGGTTCAAATCCCCACTTGTCCTGTCACCATCTCTCACCCTAACCTACCTCACAGGGTTGCTGTGAAGATATAATGGGGAAACAAAGAATTGTGTACACCAACTTGAGCTGCTTGGAGGAAATATGGGGTATAAATATAAATATTGTATAATGGGCTGGGAATATCCCGTGCTGGTCAATGTAAGGTAAAGGTAAAGGGACCCCTGACCATTAGGTCCAGTCGTGACTGACTCTGGGGTTGTGGCGCTCATCTCGCTTTATTGGCTGAGGGAGCCGGCGTACAGCTTCCGGGTCATGTGGCCAGCATGACTAAGCCACTTCTGGCGAACCAGAGCAGCGCACGGAAACGCTGTTTATCTTCCCGCTGGAGCGGTACCTATTTATCTACTTGCACTTTGACGTGCTTTCAAACTGCTAGGTGGGCAGGAGCAGGGACCAAGCAACGGGAGCTCACCCCATCGTGGGGATTTGAACCGCCGACCTTCTGATCGGCAAGACCAAGGCTCTGTGGTTTAACCCACAGTGCCACCCGCATCCCTGCTGGTCAATGTAGATAGCACTGAATGGTATAAAAATACTCAGGATAATGCAGCTTTCTGTGTTCCTGTACAACCTCACCTCTTAACCTGGAAGCCCTTCCCCTTTAATTCACCAGCTGCACACCAATTTTCTGGGAGCCTCTGACATTCGGACGCCCACTGCCTTCAACAGCGGAAACAGAACAAGCCATTGTGTCTAGCTGCCAATGATAGCCTGACCCTCCTTGAACTTGTCCAATCCTCCTTCAAAGCCATCCAAGTCGGTGGCGATCACCAAATCATGTGGAAGTGAGTTCCACAGTCTCACCATGTCCTGGGTTTCGAGGGACTGCAGTGCTAGAAGGAGGCGCATTCTGACCAAGGGATGAAGGACCATAGAGAAACTTCAGGGAGAACATCACTCAAAGGAGGAAAACCAGCTTGGCCTCATCCATCGACCGGAGGATCAGGGGCTGCAGGCTTGCACATCTCTGAGCATTCCTGCAATCTGGTGTAAACTGAGCTCGGAATCATTTGACTGAAAGGCTGGATATAAATAAATAAATTCAACAAGTAAATAATAAACATGGGGGGGTTGGGGGGATATTGGGTTGTTGTTCTTATTTTGATTATATATTTTGTGGTTTGGTATTTTGATTTTGTTGTGTGAACCACCCTGAGATCTCCGGGTATAGGGCGGTATATACAGTGGTACCTTGGTTTAAGTACTTAATTCGTTCTGGAGGTCCATTCTTAACCTGAAACTGTTCTTAACCTGAAGCACCACTTTAGCTAATGGGGCCTCCTTCTGCCGCCGCGCCGCCAGAGCACGATTTCTGTTCTCATCCTGAAGCAAAGTTCTTAACCCGAGGTACTATTTCTGGGTTAGCGGAGTCTGTAACCTGAAGCGTATGTAACCTGAAGCGTATGTAACCCGAGGTACCACTGTAAATTCAATCAATCAATCAATCAACCAATCAATTCCAGGTAGAGCTTCACCCAACAGCTCCAGAAATTGACAGTACAGTTCTGAGCATCTCCAGAAAAGGAAAGGGGGACCAGCCCTCTCCATAAAAGATTGTGAGATTCCCAGTTTTCATTTTTAAAAAAGGTTTTTTATCATTTTAGTTCCTGAGACACCAGATTGTTCAGGTACTATTCTTCTCACTTGGGGGAGGGGGGCAGAAACTAGCTTGGTGTCTTCTCTTCCCGTTTTATTTTGACACCTATAAGCACAATCCTAAAGCAAGTCCCATTCTCACTTAGTAGGCGCATTAAGACCCATTTATCCCCTTGCAAAGGTGCACTGAATTGTAGCGTAAGCGTATAGTACAAGGACTATCCATCAGCACTTAACGTGATTTGCTTTACAGCAGAGGTGGGGAACATCAGGCCCCGCCCCCTCCCGAGGCCACACCTCCCACCAGCCCCTCCCCCTCCTTGGCTAGCATTCGCCCTTGATCTGTGACGCTGCCTCTCGCTTGTATGGATGGAGGGGGGTGTCTGTGTACAAACGAGTCTACCATACAAAGGTAACATTTATATTCGTGGCCCCGCCCACTTTTGCCTCTGGCTCCGCCCGTCACTGGCGTGTGGCCCCCTCCAGAAGGAAATGCGGCCCTCGGGGCGGAAAGAAAAGATTCCACAGCCCTGCTTTCCAGCCTAACGGACCTGCCCCGAAGAGCTTACAATCTAACTTTGCTTCCAGCAAGGAAACGCGTCTGCGCGCACGGAACCACCGTGAAAAGACAGCACTTTTCAAACCATTTCCAGACCCCCTTTCAAAGAGGGGTCTCGGTTCTTCCATCTCCTCCCTCCCCACCTGCACTGAGGATCACCCACACCCAAGCGAGGCTTTCTCCACGCAAAGCGACCTCTCCCGACGCTCTCTTGCAGCGTTTGCCTCGACCACGTGCGCCTAGGAGCCAACTTTATTTGCCTGCGGCTTTTCTTCTTTTCCAACGGGTGTGCGTGCAAAGAGATTATACACATAAAAAAGGGGGGTGTTAGGAAATCAAAGCAAGGCTAAACAGACCACCCCCTCTCTCCCCACCCCCCGGCCAGCGGCACCCAAAAAAATCCCTGTCGCCCACTTCGGGGGGGGGGGCGTTTGCGTTGCCACTTCGCGGGGGGACGTTTGCGTCTGGCTAGCTCGGAGGAGGCGCTGCTGCGCGCCTGAGGTTTGCGCAAACGGAATTGCCTCCTCGCCACTTAATCCGACAGGAGGGAGAGGAAAGTCGGGGGAGCGGGGGGGGAGCAATTTTCCCAATTTCCTTTGCCGGGAGGGGGGAGCGCAGAATGAAACGGCGCGTCCATCGCCCTCCTCCGTCGGGGGTGTTCCTAGCGGGCCCATCTAACCCCTCCTCCTTTGCCGTCGCCCTCCCTCGGATGGGAAGCGCAGCCTTTATAATGTGGCCCCTCCGACGGGAGCATCCTTTCCAGCGCGTGCTCTTGTCCTCCTTTTCTTGGAGGGGGCGAACCAAGCCAGCCCTTAGCTCTGGCCGAATCCTGCCTTCTTCTCTGGTTCCTTTACGCATTTCGAGCCGCTGATTCCTTCGCTCGCGTCATCTTCTTTCCTCGGAGAAGGGAACCCGATTCTCTTCTTGTTGTCCGTTTTTTTCCTTCTTTTTCTGCTCGCCTTGTGATCCCAAAAGGTCCGTCTAGCTGGAATGAATATATCTGAGCCTAGTTTCTGTAGAGAGGAGATACCCCAAGCCAGAGGCGACTTTTCATGGGGAGCCGTCGCGGGAGCAGCCGCTGCGCCACCGCCGCCTCCGCCTCCGCCGCCTCCACCTCCTCCCGCCGCCGCTGCCTCTGATCCCGGGCGCGCCTTCGCGCAGCACAGCCGGGCCGCCGAGCCCGCCGTCTCCAGCCGGACCCCCAGCCCAGAGCCGGCCTTCGGATTTCGCCCCGGCGCAGCGGCGCCCATCGGGGGAGGCGACCCCGGCGGCGCGCTCTTGGGCACCTCGGCTGCGTCGAGCCGTTCTCCCAGCCCCGACGCCGGCTATGGCTACGGCGCCGGCTCGGGCCGTCCGTCCGACGGCAAGAGCGCAGAGGATTCCCGCATCCGGCGCCCCATGAACGCCTTCATGGTGTGGGCTAAGGACGAGAGGAAGCGGCTGGCCCAGCAGAATCCGGACCTGCACAACGCGGTGCTGAGCAAGATGCTGGGTAAGCGGGGTCTGTGAGCGCACTGTGGGACTCATTGCCACCAGATGTGGGGATGATGAGCACCAGGAGCTAAGGTGGCTTTGGACAGATTCACAGGGAAGCGGAATCTTAGGGGAACAGAACCTCTGTTAGTTAAGTATTTTTGTTGATTTTTATTGATTTAGGGGGGCAGCCTCACCCCCCCTTAGTCAGGCTTGAAAGGCTTCTCCCTCCCTCTGAGAGCACACTCAGGTGTTGAAGGAAGACCTGAGATTTCAGAAATCCTTTTTAGCAACCTATAATGGGGGCCCTCCAGAAAAGACCCTGCAAAGACCAAGCATGCTCAGTAGCAATGGGGTGATGAGGGTTTTGGGGTGGGGTGGGGTTGACAACTGGAGTGGGAACTATCCTAGAGGAAGATATAACTAGCAATCTAGACTCCTGAGCAGAGGCACCTCTCTCTATCTCACACACACACTGCAAAATTTTATTGCAGGTTCCACTTATTAGCCATACCTGAGAAATGGAGCTTGCATGTTCCAAGGCAGTTTACCTTGGAGTAAGATTGGAGGCTGGGGCAAACAGGAACGGAGGTGGCCGCTGCCTTTTGTTCTGCTGGTGGGCTCTGTGGGGACATCAGTCTGAACAGTGCAGTTCTTATAAGGGTCAAAAAGGAGTTTGGGAGAGGGGAGAGTAGCAGCCATGAGGAAGGAAGATCTCTCTTTTTAAATTTATTTTGAGGAAGCTGACTCTTATGGTGCAACCTATCTCACTAGCCCCTCTCTGCAGGTCATTCGTGGTACAATCCTGCACATGTGTACCCAGAAGTCAATTGCAGTGTGGCTCGTTCCCAGATAAAGGGCTATAGGATTGTGACTTTAATCCAGAACCATCTGCTGCACCTACAGCAGGGGAGCACATGGGCAGATCATTTCCCTCTTGTACTATTACTGCACACGCTTGCAAATGTTTCTCACAAAGCTGAGAAAGCAGCCAAAGACAGTCATTTTTAAATCAAATGTGCATTCTGGCCAAGCGTGTGGTTTTAGAACTGAAATGCATTGGGTGTTATTCTGTGAAACGTTGCTCTCAGTCCCCTCTTCTCCCGAAAGGATACAGTTCAAAGACTAGAAGAATATTTTCCCTTTGCACCCTTTTACTAATTTCACTTCTTCGGGATAAAAAGATCCACAGTCAGTGAGTGATAAGAGACCCTGAAAGATGAACACATTTAGAAGCTTTTTGGCTTCTGTCGCTTCGTCTGATGATGCAGGACATTTCATCTTCAATTGGGAGGTGTGTATAGGGAGGGATGCAGAGACACTCACATAAGCAGAGAGTGGGAAGAAGATTGCACATAGTAGGGTCCCCAAGAACCCGAGATACAAAAGGTAATGGTCGGTCTATCACATTTCTATCACAAACCCAAATTTATACAATGTAGGAAGCTGCCATATCCTGAATCATTGGTCCATCTATCTCAGTACTGTCTACACAGACTGGCAGCAGCTCTCCAGGACTTTGGGGGGGGGTCTCTCCCAGCCCTATCTGGAAATGCCAGGGATTGAACCTGGGACATTCTGCATGTGAGGCAGATGCTCTATCATTGAGCTATGCCCCCCCCCCACTCATTCACAACAACAAACCACAAGCTTCTTGTGCTAATTTTATTGAAGGATAGGCTATTAGGAGGAATACAGAGATAGTGTAGCATTCATGTGTCGGCATGCATTTGTTTGACTTGGTTGAAATAAAATATCTAGAGGAACGCAAAAGGGCTGTAGGGTTCGTTGGGGGAAGTGTTTGTGACATCACAAGCACTGGGCAATCAGCACTATGCGCTGCAGCTTCTATTGCAGAAAGCCAGAACTGGTTTCTTCTGAGCTCAGCCCTGGGCAGGGAGTTCTGCATCTGTACTGAGTTCAGTACAAAGCTAAACAGCAGTCGCTACATCCGCAGTAAAACCATGGTCGAATCCACCAAAGTTTCTTATTACACATAATAAAAAGTGATTATCAAATTTGCAACAAATAGAATGGAAAGGGGTTAAGTAACTTGTTCCATTTGTGCAAGCATGTATGCTTTCACAATGGAACTTCCTCCCTCAAATTTGTTTTGGGGGTTCTCCCAATCCACTGGGGCAGATTTAGAGAGGGCACAGGATGTGCACTGAGGGGACAAGATAGGGGAGTTCTGTTGCACAAGCAAAAATCCTTGCACTAACAGACTAAGCACATTGGATACCGCCCAGACAAAATGCCATTTCCCCTTGTCCTTGGAAGCGGTCAAGGAAAAAAGAACTCATTAGTTCTCTTATTCCCCCACCCTTTCCTGAACACCTATCTAGAAATGAGAGACTCCTAAGTAAGAATTTCATATATTATATACCTTAGCTACCCATCCCCTTGCAAAGTGTCCAGGGTCCTTTATCCTATGTATGGATGTTAATCACTATGGGACGGAATGCGGGAGAGAGCCCTTTCTCAACTGAAAGCCTATTGTTCGGCAATGTGGACATCACATTTGCGTTTCAGAGTAGACAAGAGAAATACAAAAACCACTTGCAAAGAAGTTGCCATCACTATGGTTGTGTGAAAGCACCATAATGCACTCTTATCAAAAATCTGCACTTTGGTTTCCTCACTCTTTAACTACCTTGTTAGTGTGTGTGTGTGTGTGTGTGTGTGTGTGTGTGTAAGTAAGGAAGAGCAAGGGAGAGAGAGAGATGTTTCTAGTCAAAGTGGAATCTCCATCACATCATAAATCACAGCAGGGTAGGAACTTTATCAGAACCCATGAAAACGTTCCAAAATAGTGAATGCACTCTCAGGTTCTCCAAAATTCTCCATCGGACTGGATGATAAGCTTGATCGCCTTCCCCACATCCTATTTTACTTGGCATCCAGGCTGATGAGATAGTTCACCATCTTGTGACATCTTGGATGGGCTTAATAATGTTTTTGTGGATTTTGGGGTTGTTCTCATGGATCATACCAAGAGATCACGAACATATCAGGGACTTGGAGCTATGATCTCCCAGAGGATCTACTGTACCTTCTTGGCATACTCTCTCTCTGTTTGTTTGTTTGTTTGTTTGTTTGTTTGTTTGTTTGTTTCTCCCTCCCTCCCTCCCTCCCTCCTCTCTCTCTCTCTCTGTCTTTCTCTCCTCTCTCGGGTCTGGCATGGTTAAGACACATGGTGAAAAAACTGGAATCTAATGTTCCCAAGGTGGACAGGGCCTGATGAGATGACCTTTTGGTGATTGGACATGTATGGTTTAAAAACAACAACAGCGTCCAACTTCCCAATGTGAGATACTTTAATGCAGGCATCAGCAAACTTTTTCAGCAGGGGGCCGGTCCACTGTCCCTTAGATCTTGCGGGGGGCCAGACTATATTTTGAAGGGGGGGAAATGAACAAATTCCTATGCCCCACAAATAACCCAGAGATGCATTTTAAATTAAAGCACACATTCTACTTAGGTAAAAACACGCTGATTCCCGGACTGTCTGCAGGCCAGATTGAGAAGCCGATTCGGCCAAATCCGGCCCCCACGCCTTAGTTTGCCTACCCATGCATTAATGTGAATACTGCCTATTGTTTAATGGCCTTTGTATGCTGCAATTATTACGTGAGCAATAGTTTGGGCTTCTGAAGCAGGTGAAGGACTCGAATCTTTGATCTGCCGGAGCCCTTAATTCTCCCCTGTTTCTGCTGTAGCTTCACGCCTGTGTTTTTCCTTTCTGGACCCCCTCCAGGCCAGTCATGGAAAGCGCTCAGCGCCAACGACAAGCGCCCCTTTGTGGAAGAGGCAGAGAGGCTGAGGATCCAGCACCTGCAGGACCACCCCAACTACAAGTACCGCCCCAGGAGGAAGAAGCAAGCCAAGAAAATCAAGAGGATGGAGCCCAACATCCTCCTGCACAATCTCTCCCAGCCTTGTGGCGACGGCTTTGCCATGAACCACCGGGCTGGTGGCGCCATCGGGCACCCGGGCCATGCCCAGCCTCCTCCGCTCAACCACTTCAGAGAACTCCGCTCGGTGAGTTCTGATATGGAGAACTACGGCTTGCCGACCCCTGAGATGTCCCCTCTGGACGTCTTGGAGCAGACGGAGCCTGCCTTTTTCCCTCCACACATGCAGGACGACTGTGGCGTGATGTCCTTCCGAGGCTACCACCACCACCCTCCTCCTCCTCCTCCCCAGATGGAGTTTACCCCGGAGAAAAACCTGGGGAGGAACATGCCCATGGGCTACCCGCAGAACCCACCTCACCTGGGTGATGCCATGAGGACTCCCCACCCACCTGGTATGTACTACAACCAAATATGCGCCGGCGCCGCCAACGGGCTTTCAGCCCACCTGGGCCAGCTCTCCCCGCCACCCGAATCTCACCACCTTGACGGCGTGGAGCACTTGAACCCCAACGAGCTCTGGACAGAAGTGGACCGCAACGAGTTTGACCAGTATTTGAATATGAGCAGGACTCGTCCCGATCCTTCGGGGTTTGCCTACCATGTCTCCGTGTCCAAAGTGACTCCACGGAGCCTCTCCTGCGAGGAGAGCAGCTTGATATCGGCCCTGTCCGATGCCAGCAGCGCTGTCTATTACAGCACCTGTATCACTGGGTAGGGCTGCGCTTGTGTGTTCAGCAAGGGGAGAGGGGTTCGAGGCTGAGCCCGGTTTAACCGTCATTTCCCTTCCCCCAGGGAACCCTGGGAACCTGCAAGGGGGAACCATGGGATCTCGTACCTGAATTCCGTCTCCTAACCACAATTCCCAGGACCCTTTGAACGAAGCTGTGCCGGTTAAACCAGTATGAATTTGACGGAAGCTCAAAACCTACACGTACCCTTAGGGAAAGGCATAATGCGCAGGTGCTAACCTCTTTTTTTGTTTGCTCCAAATGAGAGCAGCTTGGTTTCCCATCCCTGTGGGGCACCTTGTCCTTCTAACAAATTTATTCTTACCTGCTGAGAGACAGCGCAGCTCAGCTAATGTGCCCGTCCTTTGAGAAACAAGTGCCAATCTGCCGAGGAGTGAGCGGAAAACATCTGCAGGAACTTTGAAACTGTTGCTGTGGAGAAATACTGCAGAGAAACTATTTGCCCTTCTACTGTTGTGTCCCAAGCAGGGCTTGGGAACCTCACCCCTGAAGCTTGTGGAGTTTTCTGCATTTAAGGCCCTCTTCAAACTTAAACAGATTTTTTAATTATTATTTTTAGTGTCCACTGAAGGTCATTCAGCGTAAACCCATGAGTGTCACTGTCAGGATTTTTCATTCTCTCCCGTGCCGCAGAGCATGTGTGACGTGTGCATGTCACAAATGTGTTTGCAGAGCAGACATGTGTTCATCGTAATCATCTGGGACTGGATGTGGCCGGCTCGACTTTGCTCTGTGTGAAAGAGCCCTTAGATCCCCTGCCTTGCGCATTTTGAGCTGAAGCACTGGGTTGGGGGGCCAAAACACAGGACCCTGCCCCCTTCCTTGTTCAGCGTAATGTGCAAATCATCTCAGAGTCCCTCTGCAAGACCCGACATTCATCTAGCTGAGGTAACAGTGCCCACCTATATATCCCCACAAGTGCCTTCTGTTGCATCAGCCTTCCAAACCCTCTCCCCTTGCCTGTCAACATTGCAATATTTAGATTATCTCATTAAATGCATTGCTTGGGTTTTTTTGTTTTTAAAAATAATAATGCTGAACCACTGGTATACTGTATTGCTATGTAGCACAATGAGATAGACTGTTGCAAAGCAGAAGGAAACTGAATTCATAGGGTGCCGAAATGTGTGAGGGCGGACAGTTTTTCTGGACCTTTTATTGCCCCGGAGGGAATTACCGTGGGTGCAGCTTTTCCTCGCGCCTGCAGCATTATAACATGACAAGCTGCAAGATGCTGAAATCCTTTCCCTCTGGATTGTTGAAAAAAGTTCAGGAGCCTGGCTCTCTGGTGCATTTGATCTCTTCCAGTGTTTAAGATGTCTGTACTGTAAGTCTGCGTAACTGGGGAAGCAGGGTGGGGAGGCAGTGGCTCTCGACATCTGGGTTGTTGTTTTTTAGCAGTGAACTAAGGTTTGTCGTTCTTCAAAAGCAGGCTAGCCGCCTGACCCGGAGCTGAATTGCAAGCAGTCTGATTTGAGGCATCACCCAAGTCCTAGAACATGCTGGGATCTGGTGGTGAGTGGGCAGTTTGCAACCCAACAGAGCGCATGGCAAAATAAATAAATCCTGTTACAGATAGGTAGCCGTGTTGGTCTGCCATAGTCAAAACAAAAAAATTTTTTTCCTTCCAGTAGCACCTTAAAGACCAACTAAGTTAGTTCTTGGTATGAGCTTTCGTGTGCATGCACACTTCTTCAGATACACACTGTATCTGAAGAAGTGTGCATGCACACGAAAGCTCATACCAAGAACTAACTTAGTTGGTCTTTAAGGTGCTACTGGAAGGAAAAAAATTTTTTGTTTTAAATAAATCCTTTCACTGTTATGCGTTGCACCCCGAGGGCACCGTCGTGGGGTAAAGCTATAGTCATGCCTAAAACAGGTTGGATTGAACTGGTTTTTGCAGGAGGGGAAGCACTGACGGCAGTGCGGTTTGAGACCTTCCAAAAAGGGGATGGGCATCAAGGCAGGGAAGTAGCCAAATTGTGACGAGGGAGGGTTTTAAGACTGGTTAAAGTGGTATGAAGGGAAAGGCTTGAAAAAGCCGTAAAAATAAAATAAAATTGACAGATGGTCCTTTTAGGCTGGCATAACTTTACCCAGATTGTGCCCGTTCACTTCAAAGCCAGCTCACTGATTTCAGTAGCTTCCAAGTGTTTTGGAAATCCATTCTCGAGTTAATTTCCCCCTGATGCTTTTTCATATAATTCTAAGCATCCCTATCAGAAAGCTCACAGAACCTGCTTCGACTCAGCTTCCCTGTGAACCTCTCTCTGCATAAATCCCATGGAAGCAGCTCTGCTAAGCTTTGCCCATGTAAACCCATGATCTTTGCAATCACACTGATGGAAGCGTTGGGGTGGAGGTGCATTTGAAGCTGCCTTGTGAGATCCGAGCCACTAACCCACTGCTGTCTCTGGTGGCCGTAATTCAAGGGCTCAGGACAAGAATCTTTCCTTCTCCTCTGGGATCCTGTGAGCTGGTAGCACCCAGGACTGAAACTGGGACCATCGTCGTGCAAAGCAGATGTTTTGCCACTGGCCTACGGCCCTTTCCGAAACATAGGCAGCTGCTTCAGACCAAGTCAGACTACTGGCCCATCTCCATCTCACTCAGTATTGTCCATCTTGACTGGGTTTCAGAGGGGAAGCCTCTGCCTGGGAATGCAGGCGATTACACCTGGGACCTTTTTTCATGCAAGCAGATGCTTTGCTGCTGAGCCACTGCAGCCCCTGTTTTCAGGATGGAGGTGTAACTTCCAGCCTTCCACTTTCCCCAAGGTCTACGCCATGCCTGGAGAACCAGCATTTGCAGAGTTAGGTTATTGAGGCTTAAGGAGAAGCGAGTCAGGGCTTATCCACACTGACCTACGCTCTGCATTCCTAGGCACAGGTCCACACTTTCCAGGTCTGTGTCCAACAGCTTTTTATTAATATTATTTTTGCTTTCCCTGTGAAAAGCCGCTCTTTACCACTGAATTAGAGCAAATGGCAATTTGCAGAAAACCCGAATTGCCATTTCCTCCTAATCAGCAGTATGGATCCAATTTTCTTGGGGAAAGCAGATGGGAGAAAGGAAAGAAAGAAAGAAAGAAAGAAAGAAAGAAAGAAAGAAAGAAAGAAAGAAAAGCACTCTGAAATGGACTGGAAAAGTGCGACCCTATGCCTAGAAAGCATTGGGGAGGTGAGGTGAGTAAGGATGAGCCCCAATAAGGTGTTCAAAACTGGGAGTGATTCTTTTGCAAATGATTGTTATGGGACAGAGACTAGTTTAGGGGTGCCAAACAGGCACATTTTTCACTGTATCATGATTATTATCTTTCATTTGAACCATAGGACTATATTTTTACTAAGTCTTTTTTTATATCTTATATATCTATCTATAAATGATATTTAATTTGTTCAGGCATTTTATACTACCGAATGTCTTTTCTGTCTCTTTTGGTAATAAATCAAAGGGTATCTGTGTCACGGAAAGCATTTATGTAGCAACCGAATTAAAACAAATCTAAAGAACAGAGGAGAGAGGGGCAGTTTTAAGTCGTAAAATCGTGTGCAACAATTTTCTGGAATTTTGGGGGGATAAGGAGAGCATTTTCGAAAGCCACAAGACCAAGGAGACTCGATCCCACGGTGTGTGTGGGGGGGGGGGAATCTGTATAAAACCCCGTTGAAATGAATTGGCAGCTACACAAGGACCCTGCTAGAGTTTGTGCAGAAGACCGTCCCAAATAATGTTGCTGGCTGGTTTATTGTTAAGACATATTTTCCTAATTCCATGGCTCTCATGTGCTTGCTATGTGAACACATGTTTCTCCCCCCCAATAAATGTTGTCCCCAACCATTTCCAGATTTCTCTGGCAGTCGATTCCTGTTTAGACTGCGCATTGGTTTCAAGGGAGCACCTCCCACCAAGCACTGGGCAAGGTTGTGTTTGTGTGTGAAAGGCCTTCTCTATAGATAGGAGAGAGTGGGTTTGATCCAGGCTCAGTTGCCAATGCAATCCAGCGTACGTGCCTATTTTCCCAATGTTGTGTAAGCTGCCGATGTGTTTGGTCGGACGTGCCATCTGTTCTCAGATTTGAGGAGGCGGGGAACAACCCTCAGTCCTCTAATAAAACGACGTGATATCCTTTTCTTGACATGTCTGTGTGTGGTTTTTTGGGTTTCGTTAACACAAGCTGCACTAAAGGTTCTGCATTTGCACATTGGAGCCTGCAGAAATTGGGAATAATATTAAAAGCCTGCTTAGCTCTGTTGATTTCGCCGTGCTAATATGGCTCCTCGCATGTGTTCTGATGCTTTGTTTACAGCCTGACACATAAGACGGTGACGTCAAAGGGCTTGGGTCGCAGCCAGTTGGTTTCCCACCCAGCCTCTTCCCTGTCCTAAACATTATTGTGATTGTTTGCAGTGCTAGCTTAAGATCTCATCACATCATCTTTTGTTATGTTGCTGATGCACCAGAGGACGCATGTCCCCCGTTTCGAGCACATTGTTTCTCTGGCACAGAAATGTCTTTGAGCTTTATTATTATTTTTTGCACCAGGAATGCCTTTCAGTCTCCTGTGCTTCACTTGCTCATCATCACTCCTCATACTGTATATGGAGAAGAAAGCTCTTTTTGAAAAATCAGCTGTAGATTCTTGGTTCATGCGGTGCTTTCATCCAGTTTCCAAAGACAGGGAATTCAAGGAACAGTGCTTGCTGTTGCTCATGAAAACACTCTGGGGAGTGGGCAATTAAGTTCCAATCAATAGAACTTAATTCCATAGCAATGCAAAGACTACGCTGTCTTTGATGTTGCAAGATGTTTCCCAAGACAGCTCTCTCTCGCCTGATGGGCGGTTTGCCTTTCTTTTGGCGCTTCCATTGGGCAAAGCAGTTAGCCATTTTTACCTTGTGAATTTTTCACAACGACCTTATTAGTTATTACCAATCCTCGCTCTGTTCTCTCCCTCCATATTTCTGCTGTGTTTTTGTACACAATGTATGCTAAAACTCCGGTTCCAAAACAGCCTCTTGAAGTAGATTTTCTTTCTTTCTTCTTTTGCCCAAAATATTTCCACTCCTTCTTTGTCATATTTTAACCCCATCCAATTAATCAAGCTACACATTGGCTTTTTTTTTATAAAAAAAAGCCCCCGTGAATGTGCTTAGAATATATCTAGAAAGGAAAATGTCAGTCCACTGCAGAAAAATGCTAATGACATCTGTTCATTGAATGATGGCGATGATTTAAAACAGATTTCTTCTTCGCCAAGGAAGGTTTTTATTTTATTTTTTATGAGTCCCCTTTCTTTCTCTTTCTCTCTTATTGTTGCTGTTGGCAAAAAGATGTTGAGTGGCCGGGGGGGGGCGTGTCTTTAAACCAACCGTACTCACTTTAGAGAAGTTTTAAAAGGAAAACTCCATCGGTGTAAAGGATTGGGTTTTCAACACTTGCAAAGCACACTTTAGTTTTAAAATACCGATTTGGAGGCAGGTTCCAGTCAAAATGACGGGTGACAAATTTCGTTTCCATTTGCAGCCCGTTAACAAGGCCAAGGGAGGTAAAGGATTGAAAAGGGGAAAGTTACGTCACCAGCAAAACAGGAGGACTGGCCCTTTGCCATGGTTGGGGCATCCAATTGGAGCCAGAAAGGTTGGCGTTTGCTCCCCCCTCCCACCCCCAGCTTTGTAAAGAAATAGGAAACATCCTGTGTATATCCCTGCAAATGACTATGTCAGGAAATGGCCTTATAAAGGCCGAATGACATTATAGTCCCCAGAAACAAATCTGGAAGGAAGGAGGTGGGTTTTGGGACCGGGAGGGGGAAATACCAGCTCTTGACTTCTCTTGCAGGTTATTGCTATGCGATCACTTCCTGAGGTACAAAGGAGAAACGCACACATGTCCATTCGTTCCCCTTCTCGGCCACTCACAGGAAAGGCGATCGTCTTGAACGATTGCTGAGGAAACCATGCCCCTAGTCCCTTTCACCAACTAGAATTCCCAGCCCCATTAGGTGGGTTCTTCGGAGAAGGAGAAGCGCCTGGGCTCTCCGCTTTGCGGGGAAACCCCGCCCTGGAACCAGAAGCCCCGCCCTCTCCAATACGTATTAAAGAGGCCCGTGGCTCCTTGCCACTGCCGGGGCCTCCTTGAGCCTTGCTCTCATCTATGTCAAGTTGCCAACTTCCCAGAGGGAAAGGAAGTTGATTACTGGCATGCCTCCATTGGCATGTAATTACATCTAAAAATCAAGAGTGGGACGCCAAACTCCTGTACAGCCTAATGGACTTCTTGGCGGTTTGTCAAGTCCTGCATATATTTTTTTCTCTCTTGGACCAGCTGCAGAACTGAGCAACCTGGCTTTATCCTGGCTCTGTTCCTACCCATCTGGCTGGCACCATGCAGTATATATGTTTGTGTGTGTAGAGAGAGGGAGAGGGAGCGCCACTGAGTGAGATCATCTAGTGATGTGGAGAACAAAGTGTCATCAATATAAGGCAGATGAGTTGGTCCGCGTTTGCGAACTCCAAGATCCAACACCTCTGTTGGAACCAACCAAATTGTTGCAAAACAGCGTACAAGTTTTTTCAGATCTCCAGAACGCTTCATGAGATGAGATGTCTTCTGGTGAAGAGTTTTGGAGCTCTCTAGATGGCTCAGAACCAGTCTAGAAGAGGTCGGCAACCTAAGGCCCATGGGGCACAAGCGGCCCATGGGGGTCGTTTAACCGGCCCATGGGGGGTCATTTAGGGAAGTTTTTAATATTTAATGCTGTATTGTTTTTAACACTTGATTGGAAGCCGCCCAGAGTGGCTGGGGAAACTCAGCCAGATGGGCGGGGTATAAATAAATAAATAAATAAATAAATAAATAAATAAATAAAATAATAATAATAATAATAATAATTATTATTATTATTTAACCAGCCCGGGGGGACACCCCCCACCCGCTCGGTTGGCTCCCATGCGCCACACTAAACTGGCATGGAGCAGAACGGGGACCGCCTTCCGCGACACTGGCCAGCTTCCCATTGGCTGCAGGAAGCTCCTGCAGCCAATGGGAAGCTGCGCACGCCTCCTCTGCGCCGGAAGGAGTGTCGGAAATAGCGTTTGCGCGCACACACACATACTCCGGCCCACCGTGGCATCTGCGGGACCATGAACCGGCCCAAGCCACAACAGCTTTACCGGCCCCTGCTCTAGATGGCTGAAGACTCAGAAACCTAAAAGACCTTCTGCTCCCTTATATACCTGCCTGGATTTGGAGAGCATCAGAGGGCGACTTCTCATGACTAGATATGGGCAACTCATGCCATTTTGGTTCCTCTCAGCTCCTCGTTGTTTCCAGTGTTAAGTTTGGTTCTTAACATCAGTTTGCATTTCCCCCCCCAAAGTCCTCATATAAATTTAGCAGCGTTTTGGTGCAAATCTGTCATTTTATCACCAGGGCTGTCTTAAGCATATCCGGCACCGTGGTGTAAAAATCCTTCCTGTGCCCCCCTTTCCCTTCTGTGGGGATCGCTCTCCTCACGAGGAGGCTTGGGAGGCAAGCTGCACACCCACCAGCCATATACAGTGGTACCTCAAGTTAAGAACTTAATTCGTTCTGGAGGTCTGTTCTTAACCTGAAGCACCATGTTAGCTAATGGGGCCTCCTGCTGCTGCTGCGCAGTTGCCACGTGATTTCTGTTCTCATCCTGAAGCAAAGTTCTTAACCTGAGCTACGATTTCTGGGTTAGTGGAGTCTGTAACCTGAAGCATCTGTAACCTGAGGTACCACTGTATATGGCTTCCATCCTAAACCTCTGCAGGGATCACTCTCCTCCCATGGAGGCTTGGGAGGCAAGCTGCACGCACGCCAGTAAAAGAAGAAGAAGAAGAAGAAGAAGAAGAAGAAGAAGAAGAAGAAGAAGAAGAAGAGTAGTAGTAGTAGTAGTAGTTTGGATTTGATATCCCGCTTTATCACTACCCGAAGGAGTCTCAAAGCGGCTAACATTCTCCTTTCCCTTCCTCCCCCACAACAAACACTCTGTGAGGTGAGTGGGGCTGAGAGACTTCAGAGAAGTGTGACTGGCCCAAGGTCACCCAGCAGCTGCATGTGGAGGAGCGGAGACGCGAACCCAGTTCACCAGATTACGAGTCTACCATTCTTAACCACTACACCACACTGGCTCTCATCACATTTTTCAATCCGCTTTTGCCCAATCCGTACTTTTTTTGCAAAGCAATTTCTCTCTGTTTTCTCTAATCGGTGCATATTTATGCAGGCTTTACCCCGGCACATGCATTTTTCTATACATTATTTGGCTGGGAAATGGCATCACAACACGTAGAGAAGTGTGGATTTTGAAGGATGGGTGTGTTTCAGTTCCCTGTGTTGTAGGTAGGTTCGCCTTTCAATGCAAACGGAACCGAATTTCTCCTGCATCTCTACTCCTGGTCCACAGTCCTCTGAGTTAAGGCGTGTCACAACTGTGACACTCCAACTCTGTACAGTAGTACCTCGGGTTAAGTACTTAATTCATTCCGGAGGTCCGTTCTTAACCTGAAACTGTTCTTAACCTGAAGCACCACTTTAGCTAATGGGGCCTCCTGCTGCTACTGCACCGCCGGAGCACAATTTCTGTTTTCAACCTGAAGCAAAGTTCTTGACTTGAGGTACTATTTCTGGGTTAGCGGAGTCTGTAACCTGAAGCGTCTGTAACCTGAAGCGTATGTAACCCGAGGTACCACTGTATTTGCCCTCCCCACCCGCAGGTACAAAGTGCACTGGCATAGACAGAATTTCGACACCAGGTGAAAATGGCTGCTCATTCCATGCATTTGCAAAAAAACCCCAGTTCCCTCGCATATTGTCTGTTTTTATTATAAATTGCCCTTTTGGTTTAAAACACAGTATAAGGAGTCTCTATGGGAGTATATTGTATTTAAAAATGGGGTTTCAGAGTTTTTAGGGGGCTAACTAGGATATCGTATCGTAAAGGATATCGTATCGTAAAGATCCTTTTACTGTATTTTAATGCCGATCCTTGCTCTGGAAAGCGTGTTCGATGAAGAGCAGGTTGTAAATAATTTCAAACACATGCGTAAAACTCGAAAAGCTTTTGTATTGTGATTTTGCAACTTTGGGGTTGGCTCTGATAAAGTGAGTACTGTAAATGACACCAGTGGCTTCTGGAGAAGGATATCCCTGATTCACAGAGCAACCAATCTCATGTAAATCCACTCACTTGGACAGCTGTAAGAAGATTAGATAAATTCATGGAGGATAACGCTATCATTGGCTGCTGAATATGCTGGCTATATTGTCCTTCCAGGCTCTGAAGCACATGCCACTAAACTAAACTAAACTAAACTAAACTAAACTAAACTAAACTAAACTAAACTACCAGCTTCCTGAATCTATCCTCATATCTGGATTTTAGTTCTTGCAGGAAAAAAATAACACACAAGTTATGGGTCTCTAAGGGGCAATGCCAACAAAGGTCCTTGCCAACAAAGGTCCATATAGTTAAAGCTATGGTTTTCCCACTAGTGATGTATGGAAGTGAGAGCTGGACCATAAAGAAGGCTGATTGCCGAAGAATTGATGCTTTTGAGTTATGGTGCTGGAGGAGACTCTTGAAAGTCCCATGGACTGCAAGAAGATCAAACCTCTCCATTCTGAAGGAAATCAGCCCTGAGTGCTCACAGGAAGGACAGATCCTGAAGCTGAGGCTCCAAGACTTTGACCCCCGCATGAGAAGAGAAGACTCCCTGGCAAAGACCCTGATGTTGGGAAAGATGGAGGGCGCAAGGAGAAGGGGACGACAGAGGACGAGATGGTGGGACAGTGTTCTCAAAGCTACAAACATGAATTTGACCAGACTGCGGGAGGCAGTGGAAGACAGGAGTGCCTGGCGTGCTCTGGTCCATGGGGTCACGAAGAGTCGGACACGACTAAACGACTAAACAACAACAAAAAGGGGCAATGCAATTCCGATCATTTCTATTCAGTCTAGTGGGGTTTTATTTCATGCAGCCTAGTTTCGAATTTACAAGTATCTCTCCCCATGACACCTACAGAAATTTAATAGAATCATAGGATTGTAGATTTGGAAGGGACCCCAAGGATCATCTACTCTAACTCCTTGCAATGCAGGAATATTTTGCCCAAGGTGGGACTCGAACCCACAACCCTAACATTAAGAATCTCATGCTCTACCGACTGGGTTTTGCATGCCCTGCCTTCAACTGGACATGGTATTGAATTTTGTGATTGCTTACTGATTTCTGTGGTTTCATAGTCATTTTAAAACTAATAAAAATTAAAATTTAAAAACCTACTAGCTTCCTGAAGCCACCTAGTTGGTGGATGCTATGCAGGGGGCTAAATGACCCTTGGAATCTCTTCTGGCATAAATTCTTAGGGTGCACACACATAGCAGACATACACTCCACAGAAAATCAATCCTTCGCCCTTCACGATTTGGGAAATATTCCCTGAGAAAATTACACATTATTTTAGCACTCAGAACAAACAGGATAGTGTGCACCCCGGAAATGATCTCTTTCAGCTTCTGCCTTCTGGAAAAAGGTCCAGGGTTATAAAGACTAGGACTAGCCGCCTGAGAAACAGTTTCTACCCAAATGTGATTTTGGTTTTAAACGCATTGTAAGGAGTCTCTATGGGAGTATATTGTATTTAAAAACGGGGTGTCAGAGTTTTTAGGGGGCTAACCAGGTTGGGATAGCTGGGATAGCAGGCTTGTTGGGTTTTGAATGTCTTATGTAGATTTTTTTCAATTTCATTGTTCTGTATGGGACAATGACAATAAAGATTATCGTATTGTATTGTATCGTATCGTATCCCGAACTTAGATTTTCTAAATATTTCCTCTGCAGAAGGAGATATCTTGGAGAAACCTTTCCCAGTCATTCTTTTCACTTACAAATCCTTCAAATCCTGTCTTAAGGGCATATTTGTGTCTGAATAGGGTGGGCCTGGGACCTATATCCAAGAACTAAAGTATTTACCATCTCAAAAGAATGGCCAGACCGCCCAGGTAATGCAATCAGTAAAACATTATCAGGCATCTTGGCAGACAGGAGAGACGCCACACTCAAATTTCTAATGTACACCACCTCTTGTGATGTATAGATGATGTTTTTAGGGTGGTCTTTGGGTGAGGGGTTGGGCAATGTCAAAAGCCTTTAGAGGGGCTTTGCATATCTTTGTTCTAGGTCTCTCTGACCTCCTTGCAACAGAAAAATAAAGACCTGCCTTGCTTTTACGCAAGAGCCTCAGCTTCAGGATCTGGTGAGCACTCAGGGCTGATTTCCTTCAGAATGGAGAGGTTTACTGAATAAATATCATTTAAAAAAAAAAAGAATGGAGAGGTTTGATCTTCTTGCAGTCCATGGGACTCTCAAGAGTCTCCTCCGGCACCATAATTCAAAAGCATCCATTCTTCGGCGATCAGCCTTCTTTATGGTCCAGCTCTCACTTCCACACATCGCTACTGGGAAAACCATAGCTTTAACGCAGAAAATATAGCAGTCCACAAATGGCTTTGGATGGAAGAGATGGCTTGGAGAATTGAATCCCTTCTGGGGTTTCCAGTACTGGAAATGAAATAATGACTGTAAAAAGCATTACAGTTGGTTAGAGTGTGGTGCTGATAAAACCAAGGTTGCAGGTTTGATCCCCATACGGGACGGCTGCATTGCGGGGGTTGGACTAGATGACCCGCAGGGTCCCTTCCGATTCTATGGTCGGGAAATGGGGTGGGTGTGTGTGTGTGAAGAAGAATGGCCAAAACAGCTCACACAGAGGCATGTTTTAGACAAGACTGAAGTAAGCCTCTGAGACGCCCCCTCCTTCCTAGTTCTTATGACCCTGGGTCTTTTTATAGCTTCTTGGCAATGACTCACTTTTGTAGTTAATTGCTTGATGGGGGGGACTCTCTCTTTGTGAACCATTTCTGCAGCATTGCATTACTGCTCGTAACATGTGCTCCTGCGCTTTTAATGGGCACTTGAGGTTTAAGACGCCAACAGCCCCTGCTAAAATACTTAGCAGAGATATCAAACTCAGGGACCTTCAGCTCTCGCAAGTGAAGCGATTAACTGGTCTTTGCATATACCGCCAGCCCCCACGATGGACATGAAAAGCAGAGATTCCAGGCTAAGTGGCAGAGACAATCGATAGGGGGAAAAGGATGTCCCATTTGCCCAGGGAGCGGCAACCTAAGGCCCATGGCCCGGACACGGCCCTTGGAGGCCGTTTAACTGGCCCACAAGCCACCCCTGAACCGAGCCACCTGCTTGGTGAGTCCCCGCACGCTGCGCTAAACCAGTGCAACATAGCGTAGGGACTCTGTTCCGTGGCCCCGGAAATTGCTTCTGCACTTGCCCAGACGCCAAAAATTGCTTCTGTGCAGGCGCAATTTTTGGCATCCAGGCATGTGCAGAAGATTTTTGGCTCTGTGGACATGTTGTTGTTGTTTAGTCGTTTAGTCATGTCAGACTCTTCGTGACCCCATGGACCAGAGCACGCCAGGCACTCCTGTCTTCCACTGCCTCCCGCAGTTTGGTCAAACTCATGCTGGTACCTTAGAGAACACTGTCCAACCATCTCATCCTCTGTTGTCCCCTTCTCCTTGCACCCTCCATCTTTCCCAACATCAGGGTCTTTTCCAGGGAATCTTCTCTTCTCATGAGGTGGCCAAAGTATTGGATCCTCAGCTTCACGATCTGTCCTTCCAGTGAGCACTCAGGGCTGATTTCCTTCAGAATGGATAGGTTTGATCTTCTTGCAATCCATGGGACTCTCAAGAGTCTCCTCCAGCACCATAATTCAAAAGCATCCATTCTTCCACGATCAGCCTTCTTTATGGTCCAGCTCTCACTTCCATACATCACTACAGGGAAAACCATAACTTTAACTAGATGGACCTTTGTCAGCAAGGTGATGTCTTTGCTTTTTAAGATGCTGTCTAGGTTTGTCATTGCTTTTCTCCCAAGAAGCAGGGATCTTTTAATTTTGTGGCTGCTGTCACCATCTGCAGTGATCATGGAGCCCAAGAAAGTAAAATCTCTCACTGCCTCCGTTTCTTCCCCTTCTATTTGCCAGGAGGTGATGGAACCAATGGCCACGATCTTAGTTTTTTTTATGTTGAGCTTCAGACCATATTTTGCGCTCTCCTCTTTCACCCTCATTAAGAGGTTCTTTAATTCCTCCTCACTTTCTGCCATCGAGGTTGTGTCATCTGCATATCTGAGGTTGTTGATATTTCTTCTGGCAATCTTAATTCAGGCTTGGGATTCATCCAGCCCAGCCGCAGATGCGATTCCCGGTGTCGCGCTGCGCCGGCCTGGCCAACGGAGGATTTCCGCGGGAGTGATCCGGCCCATGCCCGGTAAGCTTTGCTGACCCCTGCAGTTGCCCATCAAAGCTCTGTGGGATCGACTGAAAGCAGAGTCTTGGGGCAAGAATCGCAGGGTGGTACACATGATTTCCCCCCTCCTCATTTTACCCCACAGCAGCCCTGTGAGGTAGAGATTAAACTGAGAGGCAGTGACTGGCCCAAGATCACACAGTGAATTTTGTGGCCAAGTGGAGATTCGAACCCTGACCTCCCAGGCCCTAGTCTGACTCTCTATTTTCCCCAAAAAATTTTTTATTAGTTTTCCACATTTTTAAACAAACAAACACAAATCATAACTGAACTTGATCCAATATTAATATCATAGTTAAATGACTTCCTCAAATTCCCTTGACTGAATTTTATTATATATCATTGTAACAGTTTTCCAAACTAATATCTCATAAAATTTACTTAATCCTCTTAACATCTTTATCTCTTTTCATCTTAGCTTTAAACATATTGTTTTATAATTTCACATATTCAGATCCTTAGCCTAACTATTGTTTTGCAAGTATTTCTATTTAATTTATCTTAGCATATTTAGATAAATAGTCTTTGAATTTCTTCCATTCTTCCTCATGCTCCTCCTCCTTCTGGTCGTGGATTCTTCCGGTCAGGTCGGCTAGCTCTGAAAAGTCCATCATCTTCCTAGTCTGACACTCTAACCACTGTGCCACGCTGCCTCTCTGTGGGAAAACTCCCCTCTTTCAACAAACCTTCTGGGTGGAATTTCTCTCTCTTTTTTGCAATTATTTTTTATTAGTTTTCCAAATTTTAAAGAAATTAACAAGTTAATTCAAATTTAACACCCATGTAAAACTAGATTTTCAACCCCCCCTTCCAAGTTCCTTCTTTTCCCTCCCTCCTTTGCTGCTCACAATAAAATACGTTTTCTTAGTTTTAAATCATTTCCCATCCATTCCTATTTCCATCAACTGCGCATGTTCGGTGCCTGTTTAGACATTTACTTAACCATTTCCCCAATTAATCATATAGGATTAATATTCCTTTATCGATCCATTAATCATAATTTTAAATTGTATTTCCTTTGAGATGCTTTCTGGGAAGCGATTCATAGATGAAATAAATGACCATATTGCAGAAATGGGCACTGCATTTTGATCCGTCGCATAGTGGGCGGCACCTCTGGTTTACATCTCACCTTGGGCCATGAACTTAAGCAAATGGAAAACTCCTGTTTTGAACAGAGTTGAACACAGAAGCGTTTCCTGCAACCATGCCTTTTGTCTGGGGGGTGGGGCCCAATTCAAAGTGCTGGTTTTGACCTATAAAGCCTTAAACAGTTCAGGACTGCCAAAGATAATGGCAGAGGGTTTACCCCAGCAAATTATTTATCAAAATTTGTTGTTGTTGTTTAGTCGTTTAGTCGTGTCCGACTCTTTGTGACCCCATGGACCAGAGCACGCCAGGCACCTCTGTTCTTCACTACCTCCCGCAGTTTGGTCAAACTCATGCTGGTAACCTCGAAAACACTATCCAACCATCTCGTCCTCTGTCGCCCCCTTCCCCTTGTGCCCTCCATCTTTCCCAGCATCAGTGTCTTCTCCAGGGAGTCTTCTCTTCTCATGAGGTGGCCAAAGTACTGGAGCCTCAGCTTCACAATCTGTCCTTCCAGTGAGCACTCAGGGCTGATTTCCTTAAGAATGGATGTGCTTGATCTTCTTGCAGTCCATGGGACTCTCAAGAGTCTTCTCCAGCACCATAATTCAAAAGCATCAATTCTTCGGCGATCAGCCTTCTTTATGGTCCACCTCTCACTTCCATACATCACTACTGGGAAAACCATGGCTTTAACTATACGGACCTTTGTTGGCAAGGTGACGTCTCTACTTCTCAAGATGCTGTCTAGGCCTGTCATTGCCCTTCTCCCAAGAAGCAGGCGTCTTTTAATTTCGTGGCTGCTGTCACCATCTGCAGTGATCATGGAGCCCAAGAAAGTAAAATCTCTCACTGCCTCCATTTCTTCCCCTTATATTTGCCAGGAGGTGATGGGACCAGTGGCCATGATCTTCGTTTTTTTGATGTTGAGCTTCAGACCATATTTTGCGCTCTCCTCTTTCACCCTCATTAAAAGGTTCTTTAATTCCTCCTCACTTTCTGCCATCAAGGTTGTGTCATCTGCATATCTGAGGTTGTTGATATTTCTTCCGGCAATCTTAATTCCAGCTTGGGATTCATCCAGCCCAGCCTTTCGCATGATGTATTCTGCATATAAATTAAATAAGCAGGGAGACAAAATACAGCCTTGTCGTACTCCTTTCCCAATTTTGAACCAATCAGTTGTTCCATATCCAGTTCTAACTGTAGCTTCTTGTCCCACATAGAGATTTCTCAGGAGACAGATGAGGTGATCAGGCACTCCCATTTCTTTAAGAACTTGCCATAGTTTGCTGTGGTTGACACAGTCAAAGGCTTTTGCATAGTCAATGAAGCAGAAGTAGATGTCTTTCTGGAACTCTCTAGCTTTCTCCATAATCCAGCGCATGTTTGCAATTTGGTCTCTGGTTCCTCTGCCTCTTCTAAATCCAGCTTGCACTTCTGGGAGTTCTCGATCCATATACTGCTTGAGCCTTCCTTGTAGAATTTTAAGCATAACCTTGCTAGCGTGTGAAATGAGTGCAATTGTGCGGTAGTTGGTATCAAAATTACAAATACCCAAATACAGACGGTCATTTACCCTTGCTAGATTCACCATGCTGCCATCTGCCTTATAGCAGGGCAGATTCGAGGGTAAACCGTACGTGGAATGAGTCTGCCCCTGCGGCTTGATGGAGGTAGAAACTGTCTCTCATGTCTTGTTATGCTGCCGTTTCTGCGGGGATATACGCTTGGTATTTATCACTCCTGTTATACAAAAATCTCCAAATGGGTCCGAACTTCAGTGTCTAAAACTCCTGGTAGAGGACAAGGATCCAGAGATCACGCTAAGGGTGGCCAAATTCTGTGCGACTGCCATAAAACTTAGGAAACAAGCTGTACCACCAAAATGATTAAGGTTTCAAAAGACAATTTTAGGTTATATTTTAGTGATCAAGATTTAATATATATTTTTAACTGCCGCTATATCTGAGTTGCCTCTGTTATACCCAATTGCAATTCAATGTATTCCTGTTGTGTTTTATGATTTTCCTGATACAGTGGTGCCCCACAAGACGAATGCCTCGCAAGACGAAAAACTCGCTAGACGAAAGGGTTTTCCGTTTTTTGAGTCGTTCCGCAAGACGAATTTCCCTATGGGCTTGCTTCGCAAGACGAAACGTCTTGCGAGTTCTTGCGAGTTTGTTTCCTTTTTCTTAAAGCCGCTAAGCCGCTAAGCCGTTAATAGCCGCTAAACCGCTAATAGCCGCTAAACCGCTAATAGCCGCTAAGCCGCTAATAGCCGTGCTTCGCAAGACGAAAAAACCGCAAGACGAAGAGACTCGCGGAACGGATTAATTTCGTCTTGCGAGGCACCACTGTATTGTAAGTGAGCCGGAACTGGTCTGTGACCGTAATAAAAAAATTCAATTCAAGTTCAGGACCGCCATACCTCAAGGACTACCTCTTTCCATATGAACCTACCCAGACCCTGAGATCATCTTCTGAGGCCCTCCTTCGTGTGTCCCTTCCTTGAGAGGTCTGGAGGGTGGAAACACAAGAACGGGGCCTTCTCTACAGTGGCTCCCCATCTGTGGAATTATCTCCCCAGGGAGGTTTGCCTGGCGCTTTCATTATAAACCTTTAGGCACCAGGCAAAAATGTTTCTTTTCAACCAGGCCTTTGGCTGATCCGATTTACATCCTATGCCCTTTAAAATGTGTTTTTTTGGGGGGGCTATTGGGCTGTTGTTCTATTTTTATTTGTTATCTTGTGGTTTTATATCTTGATTTTATTCTGTGAACCGCCCTGAGACCCCCGGGTATAGGGCGGTATATTCAATCAATCAATCAATCAATCAATCTATGGCCCTCCAGATGTTGTTGAACCGCAGCTGCCATCAGGCTCAGTCAGAATGGCCAATGGCCATGGCTGGGAATGCGGGGAGGGGCATTCAATTTCACTTACATCCAAAGGCAAATCTATAAAATCCACACTTTCTGAAATAATACGTTACTGAAACGAAGCTATCCTTCGAAATTTGCACTCATCTGAATTTAGCGATGCAGTTCTCCAGCCAAAATATATTTTATATTGGGGAAAAGTGTGCTTAAAAATGAATATCTTAGTGACAAAAAGCATGTTGTTGTTGTTTAGTCGTTTAGTCATGCCCGCCTCTTCGTGACCCCATGGACCAGAGGATGCCAGGCACTCCTGTCTTCCACTGCCTCCCACAGTTCGGTCAAACTCATGCTGGTAGCTTCGAGAACACTGTCCAACCATCTCGTCCTCTGTCATCCCCTTCTCCTTGTGCCCTCCATCTTTCCCAACATCAGTGTCTTCTCCAGGGAGTCTTCTCTTCTCATGAGGTGGCCAAAGTATTGAAGCCTCAGCTTCAGGATCTGTCCTTCTAGTGAGCACTCAGGGCTGATTTCCTTAAGAATGGATACGTTTGATCTTCTTGCAGTCCATGGGACTCTCAAGAGTCTCCTCCAGCACCATAATTCAAAAGCATCAAATCTTCAGCGATCAGCCTTCTTTATGGTCCAGCTTTCACTTCCATACATCACTAGTGGGGAAACCATGGCTTTAACTAAAAAGCATACTAAAGCATACAAAAGGCATACAAAAGACATATCTGGGGAAACTGCTTGCAAAATTGTGCGTATTATTAGTCAGAAGTGAATACCAAAATGTGTTTATTAGGCGAAATGAGCGCTAAAACCCTGGTGAATTTTCATAAGTAGGAATCACAGAATGGTAGAGTTGGAAGAGACCTCAAGGGTCATCTAGTCCAACGCCCTGAAACTTCCAAAAAAAGTCACAAATTGTTGCAGAAATCTGGAAGGAAGAATTGTTGGAGGAAATGTGGAGTGATGGGAACGTACAGTCATATGTGGTAGGATTGTCCGCTAGTTAATGAATTTTGGGAACAGATTGGTATAGAAATATCGGGAATTGTGGGTAGGATGGTGGGAATATCTAAATTAATGGTTCATAAAAGTCTGAGTAGCACAGAGTTAAAAACAAAAGAGGAATGTAAATGGGTAAAATTGATGGTAACTGCAGCCAGACAGGTTATAGCAAGTAACTGGAAAAATGCAGAAGAGTTAGGGGTGAAGCAATGGAGGAAAAAACTGAATAATATTATAATTTTAGAATATCTAACTGTGAAGATACACAGAATGAAAGGGTTTGAGGTCAGTGAGAAAGAGGAGGATTGGTTTGAGAAGATATTGAATTATTTGGGCAGGTTTGAACAATTTGGGGCAATTAAAATGTTAAAAATTAAATAAACCTTGTGGACGGAGGCGTGTTAACGTATATAAAATTGTACATGTGGTTGATTTGAATATGTTATTATTGATTATATATACCCAATGTATCAGCCGCCTGGGGGGGGGGTTCACTGTTTGTGTTTTGGTTGATGCTAAAAAATAAAATTTTTAAACATTAAAAAAACCAAAAAAACAAATTGTTGCAGAAATGTGAAGCACTGAATTCAAGATTGGAAACAGAGCACCAGATTGGCTGAGAGAACCAGAACTGCGTCCATCCTAAATTAGGGACTATGGGATTTGTAGTCCGGCAAGAGATGAAGAGTCACAAATATTCCTCTGTAGGTCACCTCTGTCCAAACAACTTTGGCAGGCTTTTGAAACAGAGATCTGAGCAATATAGGAAAGCCTGCTGTTTCTCCATCCGGCCCCATATTGTCTACTCTGGCTGGCAATGGCTCTCTGGAGTGCCTGGGAGGGAAAAAAGGAGGTTTTTCCCACCACCTGCTACCTGACCCTTTTAACGAGAGATGCCGGGAACTGAACCCGGGACCTTCGGCTCACAAAACCTCGCCCTTTGCCACTGAGCTATAGTTCTCCCCCCAAAACCCCCATAGATGGAGTCTTGACACTGTGCAAGATGGATCTCTCACGCTAAGGGGTTCCATTAACGTGGGACCTGAGGTATGGGAGGAACGAAACATTCCAGAGACTTTTATCGCGCCCTCCGCAATCACAGCCCCAATCGGTTTGATTTGCCCCTAGAGACGGAGTCAGTTCCCTTTTGGGTTTGCTTAACCTATAAAGGATGCCATGTCAGGATGGAGGTTTAACACTTCCTGTTTTCCTGGAGGACAGGATGTTCTGCTGCAGCGATGGCTTTTGTGTGGAGGCTGCTGTTCCCAGTTGCTAAAATAATTTCATTTCCCTCCCCGTTGTGTCTCATGTAATGATCTCATGCTTTGTACTAGGGTTGAGAGGGACCCCCCCTTCCCCACCCCCCCTACCCCGCTTTGGGTAATATCTCTCACTTTTCTTAGGTACGGACGGATCTTTCCATTTTGGTTTCTCTCTGTTTCTCATCTTTCCCAGTTATCCACATTCCAGCATCAGTTTGCAATTTCGTTTTCCAATTGCCGCTTTCCCCTAATAGACAACCCCCCACGCAATTCTGCGAAACATGCGTGTCTGCAAAACATTTTCCCCAATGCAATGCATTTTTGTATTCTGTTTCCACCAACGCATGCACCTTACGCAGACTTTCCCTGATCTTACACCTTTTTGGGTCAGAGAGCTACGTCACAAAATTCGGAGCAGTACACCTTTCGAAGGCTAGCTGTGTTTTAGTTCATGTGTCGTTTCAGGAAGTGTAAATGAAAGGGATCCAAATTTCTCTCTCGTGACTACTTTCCACTGAAGAAAGATCAAAAGCTCAATAAATTCATGTTTCGGAAACACAAAGAACTCTTCCTATTCCCAGATCATTGATCTGTCTCTGGACTAGGAACTGATCTCTCATTTTCCCAGGGTTAAATTCGGTTTTCCATGTTTTGCAGCAATTTCCTGTTTGTTTTTAAAAAAATCATTGTGAAAACTCACCAGGATTTTGCTGCAAATTTCTCCAAATAAACCCAATTTTATATGCAGTTTTAATTAACCTTCACATTTTTGCAAGCATTTTCCCCTAATGAAATGCATTTTTCTATGTTCTTTTCACCCATCTCTCCAGTTTTATGCACACTAAACAGATGCATTTTTGCGCACGTTACTTGGCCGGAGAACTGCATTGCAAAATTTGAAGAAATGTAAATTCTGAAACCGACCTGAGTTTTGGTTCTCATGTTGTTTTGGAAGGTGCAAGTTGGATAGGTTCTCTATTAAATGTGAATGGAATTCACCCATCCCTACGCCCTTAGAGATAAAACCTTCTCTAGGTGGCTTGATCTGTCACAATCAGTGGCATACCTTGGGGTCTCAAATTTCAGCGGCACCTCTGCTTGAAACCAAAATTTAATGCCTTCCCACACCTCTCACTTCCCATTCTGCATCATAGTTATGGCGCCCCCTATGGCGCCTCTAAAGCTCTGCACCCAGTGTGATTGAACTGGTCACCCCGCCCCCCCAAATCCACCTCTGGTCTGAATCAGCAGGTTAATAGTTTAGTTTAATGGTTTATTATTTATACCCTGGGACGCTGGTGGTGCTGTGGTCTAAATCACAGAGCCTAGGGCTTGCCGATCAGAAGGTTGACGGTTCAAATCCCTGCAACGGGGTGAGCTCCCGTTGCTCAGTCCCAGCTCCTGCCAACCTAGCAGTTCAAAAGCACGTCAAAGTGCAAGTAGATAAATTGGTTCCGCTCCGGCAGGAAGGTAAACGGCGTTTCCGTGTGCTGCTCTGGTTTCACCAGAAGTGGCTTAGTCATGCTGGCCACATGACCCAGAAGCTGTATGCCTGGCTCCCTCGGCCAATAAAGTAAGATGAGCGCTGCAAACCCAGAGTCGTCTGTGACTGGACCTAACGGTCAGGGGTCCCTTTACTTTTATTTATACCCTACCCATCTGGCTGGGTTTCCCCAGCCACTCTGGGCGGCTCCCAACAGAATATTAAAAACCCAATAAAACATCAAACATTAAAAACTTCTCCAAACAGGGTTGCCTTCAGATGTCTTCTAAAAGTCAGATAGTTGTTTGTTTCCTTGACATCTGCTGGGAGGGCATTCCACAAGGCGGGTGTCACTACCGAGAAGGCCCTTGCCTGGTTTCCTGCAACCTCACTTCTCACATGGAGAGAACTACCAGAAGACCCTTGGCACTGGACCTCAGCGTCTGGGCAGAACGATGGGGGTGGAGACGCTCCTTCAGATATAGTGGGCCAAGGCTGTTTAGAGCTTTAAAGGTCAGCACCAACACTTTGATTTGAGCTCAGAAACGTTCTGGGTTCCTGCCTATCAAAGCACGGGGCAGGTGAAGACTTCTCCCACTGATAAGTTGGCAGCTGGAAAGAGAGGGGGGTCTCTTCTGGAAATAGATGGAGGGAGGGAGAAAGCAGGCAGGCAGGTGTGGAGGAGGGACTGTTAAGCGGGAAAACCCATTTTATGACAGTGCCTGGGATTCTGGGAACAGGCCTGCCTTTTTTGGTATTATTATTGTTATTGTTTTCGGTAATAACTCTTGAGTGGTGATCAGGTGCAAAGAGGGGACGTGTGGAAAGGGACGGCGCAGAGTAGTTTGCGGGCGATTTAACTGCCATTACGGTCCTACCTGCAGCTGTTATGGGACAGAATCTCTCCTGGTTTTATGACTTGAGTACTCTGAAGCTGAGCACCTGATGGGCTAATGCAGGCAGTATGACTGCATTCAGCTCTTAACAGGTCGTTACTGCGGAAAGATGGAGAAGGTATTTGACAGGTACCTTTTTTTTAAAAAAAAGCACAGATCCATTCTGTCAACTGTTTTAGGGGATGGCTAAGGCGTAGGCTTAAAAAGAGTGGATGGATGGAAATCTATTTGGCTGAAAGGGCATCTGGTTCTTCTCAGAACTTGTTGACAACCCAGAAAGCCTTTGCAAGAGCATCCAAAAAGGTGAGCTATCTTTTCTCCGTAAACGATGACCGCATCTGCCTGGCTTCATCTCTTGATGCCCGCTTTCAAAGCACCTCTGACACTGAGCTTTTCACCCAATGGGCTGGCACACAAAACCCAGCAAGCCCTGATTTGGAGAGGGATTGGTTGCACCATCACGCTTCCGCCTGGGAATTCCAAACCGCAGCCGATCCCCGAGAGGCTTGTCGGAAGCACTGGTCAACTGATCTGCGCTTACAGCAAGCCCTGCTTTCGGCAGAGGTCAGCTTCACGAGGGCAGCCGGTTCCAGCAGGGCTTGCTGTCAACCTTGCTTGCCAAGGTGCAACCAGGGGTGCATTTCAGTGCATGTCCCTTTGCTACCGTGTCTTGGCTTCAGGTGTGAGGCAGGTCAGTGTCATCTGGGTGAAATGGCCCTGTTGACAGGAGCGAGTCAGCAGTAGATCACTCCGAGCAAGTCGCAGTTAACTCTTCATTGGCAAAAACGAGATCGGCACAGGAGTGTCGCGCCTAATGAGAGCAGCAACACTTCTTCCGCAGGTCTTGCCTGTGTGAAGCAGTTGCTGAGATTGAAGGTCTCTGCCAAGTCCCCTCCTTGCCTAGGGTTTCCCCCAACGAATCTGAGACTGTGCCTGTGTGACACTAACATCTCCTAGGCCCTCTTCATACCTCTCCTGGTTCTGAGAGACCAGGGGAGAGGAAAGCTTGTCACAGCAGGATTGAGAAACACCCATTCCTCTTCACCAGCCTGTGGGAAGCCGGCCAGCGTTGTGGAAGGCAGTCCCCGCTCTGCTCCATGCTGGTTTAGCATGGCGCACGGAAGCTGACCTAGCAGGCAGCGGGGGTCCCCGAGTGGGTGGTGGGGGTCCATGGGCTGGTTAAATGCCCCCCATGGGCCGCTTGTGGCCCATGGGCCTTAGGTTGCCGACTCCTGAAGAAGAGCATCCAAAAATGCTTATAGTAGGGTAAAGTCTTGATTTAAAAAATGCATGTATTGGGGGAGGGGATAAAAAATGCATTATATCAGGGGAAAGAGCTTTGCATATAATAATAATAATAATAATAATAATAATAATAATAATAATAATAATAATTTATTATTTGTACCCCACCCATCTGGCTGGGTTTCCCCAGCCACTCTGGGCGGCTTCCAACAAAGATGAAAAATACACTAAAATGTCACATATTAAAAACTTCCCTGAACAGGGCTGCCTTCAGATGTCTTCTGAATGTCAGGTAGATGTTTATCGCTTTGACATCTGATGGGAGGGCGTTCCACAGGGCGGGCGCCACTACCGAAAAGGCCCTCTGTCTGGTTCCCTATAACTTGGCCTCTCGCAGTGAGGGAACCGCCAGAAGGCCCTCGGAGCTGGACCTCAGTGGCCGGGCAGAACGATGGGGGAGGAGACGCTCCTTCAGATATACTGGACCGAGGCCGTTTAGGGCTTTAAAGGTCAGCACCAACACTTTGAATTGTGCTCGGAAACGTACTGGGAGCCAATGTAGGTCTTTCAAGACCAGTGTTATAAGGTCTCTGCGGCCAATCCCAGTCACCAGTCTAGCTGCCGCATTCTGGATTAGTTGTAGTTTCCGGGTCACCTTCAAAGGTAGCCCCACATAGAGCGCATTGCAGTAGTCCAAGCGGGAGATAACCATATTATATATTTGCATATATTTGCAAATCTGGAAAAACTGCATACGAAAATGTGAAAAATGCATATATTATGAGAAATTAAAAGGCTAGTGAATATTTAAAGCAATATTGCAAAGTCATATAAAAATGTGGAGAATTGAACGAAAGGTTGGAAAATTGAGACAATGAGAGAAAATGAAATTTACCAATCAATCCATCCTTAGTTCAGGCACCTTAGTTGTGGAAATGCCACATCGCCTGCTCTTTCCGTAGGAACAAATAAGTGCTGGTCTCCCCATCTTTTATCTGGTGGATTCTTGGAAAGGAGAGGGCTTTCATTAGTCCACTGCAACCAGAAGACCCCCTTCTCCTCCCTGTCCTCACGTCTATTATAGGCCCATTACTCTGGCATCTGGCACGGAAGGTTTTCCATGAAATGCACACTCCGGTATTCATAGAATCATAGAATCCTAGAGTTGGAAGAGACCACAAGGGCCATCGAGTCCAACCCCCTGCCAAGCAGGAAACACCATCAGAGCACTCCTGACATATGGTTGTCAAGCCTCTGCTTAAAGACCTCCAAAAAAGGAGACTCCACCACACTCCTTGGCAGCAAATTCCACTGTCGAACAGCTCTTACTGTCAGGAAGTTCTTCCTAATGTTTAGGTGGAATCTTCTTTCCTGCAGTTTGGATCCATTGCTCCGTGTCCGCTTCTCTGGAGCAGCAGAAAACAACCTTTCTCCCTCCTCTATGTGACATCCTTTTATATATTTGAACATGGCTATCATATCACCCCTTAACCTCCTTTTCTCCAGGCTAAACATGCCCAGCTCCCTTAGCCGTTCCTCATAAGGCATCGTTTCCAGGCCTTTGACCATTTTGGTTGCCCTCCTCTGGACACGTTCCAGTTTGTCAGTGTCCTTCTTGAACTGTGGCGCCCAGAACTGGACACAGTACTCCAGGTGAGGTCTGACCAGAGCAGAATACAGTGGCACTATTACTTCCCTTGATCTAGATGCTATACTCCTATTGATGCAGCCCAGAATTGCATTGGCTTTTTTAGCTGCCGCATCACACTGTTGGCTCATGTCAAGTTTGTGGTCAACCAAGACTCCTAGATCCTTTTCACATGTACTGCTCTCAAGCCAGGTGTCACCCATCTTGTATTTGTGCCTCTCATTTTTTTTGCCCAAGTGCAATACTTTACATTTTTCCCTGTTAAAATTCATCTTGTTTGTTTTGGCCCAGTTCTCCAATCTGTCAAGGTCATTTTGAAGTGTGATCCTGTCCTCTGGGGTGTTAGCCACCCCTCCCAGTTTGGTGTCATCTGCAAATTTGATCAGGATGCCCTTGAGTCCATCATCCAAGTCGTTGATAAAGATGTTGAATAAGACCGGGCCCAAGACAGAACCCTGTGGCACCCCACTAGTCACTCTTCTCCAGGATGAAGAGGAACCATTGATGAGCACCCTTTGGGTTCGGTCAGTCAGCCAGTTACAAATCCACTGAGTGGTAGCAAAGTCAAGACCGCATTTTACCAGCTTCTTTACAAGAATATCATGGGGCACCTTGTCAAATGCCTTGCTGAAATCAAGGTAGGCTACATCCACTGCGTTCCCTTCATCTACCAGGCTTGTAATTCTGTCAAAAAACGAGATCAGGTTAGTCTGACATGACTTATTTTTCAGAAATCTATGCTGACTATTGGTGATCACAGCATTCCTTTCTAGGTGCTCACAGACTGTTTGCTTAATGATCTGCTCCAGAATCTTCCCTGGTATTGATGTCAGACTGACTGGGCGGTAATTATTTGGGTCCTCTCTTTTCCCCTTTTTGAAAATAGGGACAACATTTGCCCTCCTCCAGTCTTGATGGGGACCTCCCAGCTACTTCGCTGGGTCTGAAAATAAAATGCACGCACGCACATCCATGCATGCACATGGGTTGGATTCCTTGAGGAGCTGCGGTGATTTTAATGGGGTCTGCTGAGACTGTCTGTCTGCCTGCCTGCCTGTCTCTCCAGACGGCCAGGGAGGTTTCATTGCACCTGCACAATGGCTGTAGGTGAGAGCATGGTGGTATCAGCTGAGGCTGCAAAGCCGCTACCACCTAAGGAGGAGGTGGGGTTGCAGCCCCGTGCGATTGGGGGGATTCCCGGCCGTGTTACCCTCTGGCCAGCCAATCGGCTGGCTCGGGGGTGTGGCCTGCCATATTTAAGGCAGGACACGGCCTGGGATCTCCCTCTTTGCTGCCTGCCAACTGTTCCTGCACTAGAACTTGTGAAACTGAACGTCAGGAGGTGCAGGGTAGATAAATGTAAAAGTAAAGGGACCCCTGACCATTACGTCCAGTCGCGGACGACTCTGGGGTTGCAAACTTTTAGAAGACATCTGAAGGCAACCCTGTTTGGGGAAGTTTTTAATGTTTGATATTTTATTGTATTTTTAATATTCTGTTGGGAGCCACCCAGATGGCTGGGGAAACCCAGCCAGATGGGTGGGGTATAAATAAAGGTAAAGGTACCCCTGACCTGACGGTCCAGTCGCAGATGACTCTGGGGTTGCGGTGCTCATCTCGCTTTACTGGCCGACGGAGCCGGCGTACAGCTTCTGGGTCATGTGGCCAGCATGACTAAGCCACTTCTGGCGAACCAGAGCAGTGCACGGAAACGCCGTTTACCTTCCCGCTGAACCGGTACCGATTTATCTACTTGCACTTTGACGTGCTTTTGAACTGCTCGGTTGGCAGGAGCAGGGACCGAGCAACGGGAGCTCACCCCGTCGCGGGGACTCGAACCGCCGACCTTCTGATCGGCAAGTCCTAGGCTCTGTGGTTTAACCCACAGTGCCACCTGCGTACCAACTGGATCCTCCTAAATTGGATCCTCCTTAATTAGAATCCTGGTTGCGCACAGGCCCCTAAGGCACCCCTGCAGGGTGAGTTGTTTCTGGGCTTGTCCCAAGCCTTAATAGTCGGGCCCTGGGATCGCGCCAAGCTGTTTGGGCCAATCAGGATGGATTGTGTGATTCCTGGGGCCTATAAAAGCGGCAGTGCGATGTAATTGGGGGCACTTGCTTCGGGCTGCCGAACACCCACCCTCCCTCCCTAATTTTAGGTGGTGGTGCTTTGGCCTTGGTTTGGATTGGGCCAGCTGACGCAGCCCTTTGCAGGCACATCCCCCCCAGTGCTGGCCAGGTGGCCATTCAGGGAGGGGGCTGGTGGTGCAGTGGCAAGGCCAACCTGGCTCCAGGGCCCAGACACCCCTGGCGGTGGGCAGAGCAGAGATCTCTTCATGGGGGCACCTAGCTTGCACTCCCTCAAAATTATGTAACCAGGACTATGGCCCCCCTGGCTCTCCCCACGCTACACCCCGATGCGTACTGATCAGCAGGTCAAACCTGTGTGGATTCTCCCCGTTGCCTTTATCTCCCTTATGCTTCACCATCTTGTAGTGGCCGACAGAGACAGGAGGCCATGAGATCTTCATGCCGACCAGGCGCACCCTAGTGGCGATGTCGTCGTCCTCACCTCCCCAGCCCCAGTACACATTGGGGAAGCCGTTGATCTTTAGGTACTGGTCCGGGGTAAGGGCCGACACACCGCCAAAGTATTGCAAATATGGGAGGTTGTAGCCAAATTTGTTCATGGTGACAGAGACGTGCTTGGGACTCCACGGGCCACAGATGTAGAGATTGTGGTCATTCTTGGGAATGAGGTCAACATTGTGGAGGAAGAGGCAGTTCCATTCCTCATCCTTTAGGGCTTCCTTCACGCCCACATTCAGCAGCTTGGCTACACCCCTAGAAAAGGCTGCCAGTGGCTGCTTGCCTGGATGGCTATGTTTTGCTTTTATGATGGGAGGCAGTAATGCTTCTTTGCACCGGTTGTGCAAAGTGCAGGATGGGAGAGTGGCTCTTGAGCTCAAATTCCGCTTTGCAGGTTCCCCTAGGCATCTTGTTGGCCACTATTGCAGATATTAATATCATGCAGTTTGAAGCAACTGGATGCATAAGAACGGACTCCTTTAGGAAGAAATCGTTGTTCAGGCCCATAAAAGTATCATTCAAAGTCTTACTTGCAGAATTCGTCAAAAAACTGAACATAAGCATTGAAGATACATCCAATGTAGTCATGCAAAGTCCTGTGCTGTCCAGCACAAGCTCAGCATCTTAGAAAATATGAAATAACCCAAGCGGGCCTAGAAGCCGAGGTCTGCCTCTCCCCACAGTCTGCGTTCCAGCCTCCATTGGCCTTAGGCTGTTTACTCCCCCTTCAGGAGATCTTCCTGGACATCATGGACTTTTGAGAGACAAAAGACTCAAAGGCAACTCACTTCTAAATGGAGATTTGCAAGCAAATACCTTTCCCACCTGATCTAAGGTTACAACAGTTGAGAGTAACAGAAAACAATAATCAGGTAATCATTAACTCATTTAGGAGCTTAGAGTCCCTTAGAAAACTCCTGTGAAAACCCCCCATTGTTAGCAATACACAGTTTGCCATTTTGCATTTTAAGCCGTCATCAATACACATGCATTTTTCATTTCTGTGTCAATTAGATCTGTTATAATTAACAACTACTGTAAGACCCCTACCCTCACCCCTGGAACCCTCATGCCAATTTCTTGGCAACAATATCTTGAGAGGCATCTGAACTCATAGAGAACAGACAGACAGACAAACCACTTTCCAAATTATATAGATGAGTGTTACTCAAAACCATCAAAAATAAAGAATATCATTTTTAAGAAGGAATTGTTGTTGTTGTTGTTTAGTCGTTTAGTCGTGTCCGACTCTTCATGACCCCATGGACCAGAGCACGCCAGGCACTTCTGTCCTCCACTACCTCCCGCAGTTTGATCAAACTCATGCAGGTAGCTTCAAGAACACCATCCAACCATCTCATCCTCTGTCGTCCCCTTCTCCTTGTGCCCTCCATCTTCCCCAACATCAGGGTCTTTTCCAGGGAGTCTTCTCTTCTCATGAGGTGGCCAAAGTATTGGAGCCTCAGCTTCACGATCTGTCCTTCCTGTGAGCACTCAGGGCTGATTTCCTTCAGAATGGATAGGTTTGATCTTCTTGCAGTCCATGGGACTCTCAAGAGTCTCCTTAAGAAGGAATAGTAACATGCAAATATTAAATCGAGTCAAGTCCCCCTGGTATTTTGCAGTCTGCTTTTGAGGGTCAATGTCTCCATCCCCTCCAACATTTCTCCGATGAAAATAGGGGCGTCCTATTCCATCATCATCATCATCATCATCATCATCATCATCATCATCATTTTCTTATTTAAACCCCACCCATCTGGCTGGGTTGCCGCAGCCACTCTGGGCAGCTTCCAACATATACAAAAACATAATAAAACATTAAACTTTTAAAAATCTTTCCTATACGGGGCTGTTGTCTTTGTCCATGGAGTTTTCTTGGCAGAGATACTGGAGTGGCTTGCCGGTTCCTGCTCCAGGTGGATCACGTTTGGTCAAAACTCTCCACTATGACCTGTCCATCTTGGGTGGCCCTGCACGGCATAGCTCATAGCTTCTCTGAGTTATTCAAGCCCCTTCGCCACAGCAAGGGGTGGGACCAAACTGCGGGAGGCAGTGGAAGACAGGAGTGCCTGGTGTGCTCTGGTCCATGGGGTCACAAAGTTGGACACAACTAAACAACAACAATACCGGGCTGCTTTCAGATGTCCTCTAGAGGTTGCACAGTTTCTTATTTCCTTGACTCAGAGGTCACATAACTCCATACCCTCCAACATTTCTCCAGTGAAAATAGGGACGTCCTAAGGAAAAGCAGGACATTCTGGGAGCAAAACAGAAACTGGGACGGCTTCCGTAAATCCGGGACTGTCCCTGGAAAAGAGGGACACCTGGAGGGTCTGTGTCTCCCGCCTTGCCCTAGGCACATCGCTCCTGGTGGTGATTGTGAGAGAATGTGGGATCTGGCTGGGGCGACATGACCTTCTCTTCTTTGAGCGCTGTGGGGGTAAACCCTGGCAAAGGTTTGTGTTCCTGCTGGAGCCAAAACCTTGCCGACTGCCTGAAACCTATCAAGGAAAGCTGGTCGAGGCTACAATGGGACCATTCTGGGAAGAGATCCAGCCAACAGTTTTGAGGAACGTGGCTTAAAAAAAATAATAACCCCCCCTCTCTCTTTCTCACTTTGGCTGCTGTCCACTGGCCAAACCTCCCATATGGAACACATGTACATTTTCCAGCCGTTGTTTGTGTGTGCGTTTTTGCGCTTTCGAAATATCCCCCTTTCATTAAATTAAAAAAGAAAACCAATTTTGTGCTATGCGGACGCAGGAGATACTCATCGCGGAGGCGTCGCGGCCGTCGGAGAGAAGGGATAGGCCTTTGGCATTCAAGGTGCTCGGACGTATGGTATGCGGCAAATAAATGTGAAGTGTTTTGACATATCTGGTGGTCCCGGCCTCACTCATCGCAAATGTTTGTCCACGTTACACAATAACCGCACAACTCAAGAGTCTTGGCAAACGCTAGCCGGAGGGGGGAAGTGATAGGAACTTGGAGGTCCTGTGCCAAGACGCATGTGTGTAGACAGAAAAGGGTGTGATCCAAGGCTGGAAGAACAAGGAAATGATGACACATGTGCCAGAAGTTGAGGCTCTCGCAGTTGGGCCTCTGCTATTATTAATCATTTCAATAGCACCAACAACGCACAAGGCAATTAAAAACAAACGTTCATTACCCCGTTTAGCTGTGCAACAGCTGTGCGCGCCGGGCCACTGCAGGCCCACACCAGACGTGGCCTGGCATCTGCTCAGTTGCCAGACATGGGGTCCACTCTGAGAATTGTAGAATTGTAGAGTTGGAAGGGACCCCAAGGGTCATCTAGTCCAGCCCCCTACAATGCAGGAATCTCAGCTAAAGCATCCCTGATAGATGCCACCCAACCTCCAATGAAGGAGATTCTGCAACCTCCTGAGGGAGTCCTTTCCACTGTTGAACAGCTCTGACTGTCAAAAAGTTCTTCCTGGTGTTTCGTCAGAATCTCCTTTCTTGTAATTTGAAGCCGGGGGTTCGAGTCCTACCCTCCAGAGCAGGGGGAAACAAGCTTTCTCCATCTTCCATCTGGCAGCCCTTGAGATATCTGAAGATGGCTATCATATCTCCTCTCAGTCTCTTCTTCTCCAGATGAAACATACCCAGCTCCTTCAACCATTCCTCATAAGGCTTGGTTTCCAGACCCATGATCATCTTGGTTTCCCTCCTCTGCAGATTATCAACACCCTTCTTAAATTGTGGTGCCCAGAATTGGACACAGTATTCCAGGTGTGGTCTGGCCAATGCAGGTTTGTTGTTTCATTGTTTAGTCGTGTCCGACTCTTCGTGACTCCATGGACCAGAGCATGTCAGGCACTCCTGTCTTCTACTGCCTCCCACAGTTTGGTCAAACTCATGCTGGTAGCTTCGAGAACACTGTCCAACCATCTCGTCCTCTGTCATCCCCTTCTCCTTGTGTGATGATATCTTTCCCAACATCAGGGTCTTTTCCAGGGAGTCTTCTCTTCTCATGAGGTGGCCAAAGTATTGGAGCCTCAGCTTCAGGATCTGTCCTTCCAGTGAGCACTCAGGGCTGATTTCCTCTAGAATGGATCAGTTTGTTCTTCTTGCAGTCCATGGGACTCTCAAGAGTCTCCTCCAGCACCATAATTAAAAAGCATCAATTCTTCGGCGATCAGCTTTCTTTATGGTCCAACTCTCATTTCAATACATCACTACTGGGAAAACCATAGCTTTGACTATATGGACCTTTGTTGGCAAGATGATGTCTCTGCTTTTTAAGATGCTGTCTAGGTTAAAGTGGGACTATTACTTCCCTTGATCTTCTGTTGATGCAGCCTAGAATAGCATCAAGTTCTTCTTCTTTTGCTGCTGTTACTGCTGAGATTGGGGCTGGCTGGACAACCTCTTGAAATCCCTTACAACTCAGTGATCCTTGACTCTGATAGTGGAGGAGAACCTGAGGTCCCCAGAATAATTCCATGCAGCCATCCGGACATGGCAGCCCCATTTTTGTTCACTGGGCTGCCCGACTGCAAACTGCTTCCTCTACAAATTTTGTGTGCGTGTGTGTTTGTGTGAAAGTAAGGAGGGGGGTTGGGAGGGTAGAGAAGGGGACGCACCTGCCATGCGGTGAGTTTAGGGGTGAGCTGTGGGTGACAGGGGTGTGGGGAGAAAGAAGTGGGTGCAAAGGCAGGGAAGCTAAATAATAATAATAATAATAATAATAATAATAATAATAATAATAATTTATTTATACCCCGCCTATCTGGCTGGGTTTCCCCAGCTACTCTGGGCAGCTTCCAGCACAATATTAAAATACAGTACAGTGGTGCCCCGCAAGACGAATGCCTCGCAAGACGAAAAACCCGCTAGACGAAAGGGTTTTCCGTTTTTGAGTTGCTTCGCAAGACGATTTTCCCTATGGGCTTGCTTCCCTATGAGTCTTGCGATTTTTTTCCGCTCCCCCCCCTTTTTCTAAGCCGCCAAGCCGCTAATAGCCTTTTAGCTGCTAAGCCTTTAATAGCCGCTAAGCCGCTAAACTGCTAATAGCGCTAATCCGCTAAGCCGCTAATAGGGTTGCTTCGCAAGACGAAAAAACCGCTAGACGAAGAGACTCGCGGAACAGATTATTTTCGTCTTGCGAGGCACCACTGTAATGCATCAAACATTAAAAGCTTCCCTAAACAGGGCTGCCTTCAGATGTCGTCTAAAAGTCAGGTAGTTGTTTTTCTCTTTGACATCTGGTGGGAGGGAGTTCCACAGGGCAGGTGCCACTACCGAGAAGGCCCTCTGCCTGGTTCCCTGTAACTTGGCTTCTCATAGCAAGGGAAGCGCCAGAAGGCCCTCGGCACTGGACCTCAGTGTCTGGGCTGAACAATGGGAGTGGAGACGCTCCTTCAGGTATACTGGACCGAGGCCGTTTAGGGCTTTAAAGGTCAGCACCAACACTTTGAATTGTGCTCGGAAACGTACTGGGAGCCAATGTAGGTCTTTCAAGACCGGTGTTGTGTGGTCTCGGTGGCCGCTCCCAGTCACCAGTCTAGCTGCCACATTCTGGATTAATTGCAGTTTCCGGGTCACCTTCAAAGGTAGCCCCACGTAGAGCGCATTGCAGTAGTCCAAGCGGGAGATAACTAGAGCATGCACCACTTTGGCAAGACAGTCTTTGGGCAGGTAGGGTCTCAGCCTGCGTACCAGATGGAGCTGATAAACAGCTGCCCTGGACACAGAATTGACCTGCGCCTCCATGGACAGCTGTGAGTCCAAAATGACTCCCAGGCTGTGCACCTGGTCCTTCATGGGCACAGTTACCCCTTTCAGGACCAGGGAGTCCTCCACACCTGCCCGCCTCCTGTCCCCCAAGAACAGTACTTCTACTCATGTAAAAACACGCTGATTCACGGACCATCTGCAGGCTGGATTGAGAAGGTGATTGGGCCGGATCCGGCCCCCGGGCCTTATTTTACCTACCCATGGTCTACCCCAAGGACTTTGCCCTCCATGTTCCAGCATCCCTTCTCAGGCCACTGAGACATGTGGGGTGGCAAATGCGAGAAGCTCACGTTTGCTACGGGGAGGGCTATACGTCAAAGCTTCAAAGCGGGAGACGGGGGGAGGCATCTTTCAGACCCCCCTGGATGCGGCTCGCTCAGTCTCTCCACGGCTCTTACGAGCTGCAGGCATTCTTAATAAAGACACAAAGGGAATGCAGCCTCGCCACACTCATTCATTAGCATTATTACAATGATGAAACATTTATGTGGAACCCATCGTATTCCAAGCCCCGCTTCTATGAAAGCATCTAGCATGTGTTTCAGGGTTCTACGGGAGTGACGTCGCTTGGCCCCACTCCACAGGACTGGGTGGTTTAGAAACAGATTCAGCGCGAGGGGGGTCTGCAACAAAATGTTGCAGCGTATTCTCCCTCCTTAGATAGGTAGATAATTTATTACGGTCAAAGACCAGCTCACATAACATAACACAATAAAAACAGTGTTCGTAAAGATAAAATACTGTATTGTTTGCTCTATAAGACTCACTTTTTCCCTCCTAAAAAGTAAGGGGAAATGTGTGTGCGTCTTATGGAGCAAATGCAGGCTGTGCAGCTGTCCCAGAAGCCAGAACAACAAGAGGGATTGCTGCTTTCACCGCGCAGCGATCCCTCTTGCTGTTCTGGCTTCTGAGATTCAGAATATTTGTTTTCTTGTTTTCCTCCTCCAAAAACTAGGTGCGTCTTCTGGTCTGGTGCGTCTTATAGAGCGAAAAATATGGTATACAATCGGAGCAGATTGCTGCAATAGCTCATGATTTAAAATTGAGATATATATACATACACCCGTACAACTGAGATTTGGGCTACCATAAAAAATTGACCCCCAAGGCGCCCGAAAGGGCAACTTCAGCATTTCCCTAGTGAGCTATTTTATTCTAGAGGATGATCTGTGCCTACAAATCTGGGTGCAGAATCTGGCTACCAGCCAGGTCGTCTTATGATCGTTGCCTAAGAGGAGAGAATTCAGTTTAGACTTGTCTGAAAGATCAGCAAGCCTCTTCAGCAAAGGATCAATGGTGTCTCTACGAATCTCAAAATAAAAGGACATCTAAAAAATATATGTTCGAGGCGTCCTATTCCCCCTAATGGGCAGGCGCAAAGTCTCTGTGCGTACGGGACCCTTGTATAGGAGCCTTCTAGAACCGGTGAGGGCAAGGCCGAGCTTCTAGCAAGAGTGAAAGCCCGTCTTGCGTTTCTGGACGTGAGGAAATAGAGATATGCTGCTGGAGCGGCTACGTATCTCCTGTTTTTTATGATTTTATAACCAGGGACCCTTGTACAGTCCTGTTGTCTCTCTATGTCCACGATTCTTTGCCTAACCACAGATCTAGCTTGGCCCAGGCCCATAGTTATGAGGGTTTGGGGAGCAAGACCCTCCTTTTCTGGTTTCCAGCCAGCCATTTCCACACACACACCCCAGGGTATTTGAAATATACTCAGAGTTGAGTGTGGATTTCATGCTCTTTATTCAGCTCAGAGTAGTGAGGAATGGAAGTTCCCCCGAAATGTCTGCTTTATATACATTATTTACACAATGGGCCCCACGTGATTGGCTAATTCTGGGATTCTCCTGTAGGCCAATCAGGTTGCGGATTCACTTCCACCTGGAGCTGGATTGGGTGGCTCCTGCGGACCAGTCAGACTGCTGCATTCTGGGTCCTATTGTTCTAGGACCAATCAGACTGCTGCATTCTGGATCCTATTGTTCTAGGACCAATCAGACTGCTGCATTCTGGATCCTATTCAACTCAGTACATAACAGTATTCCACTGTGATCCTCCTTCCTCCATTTTTCTGTTCCTACTGCCACTCTGTTTTGCACGGCTACTGAGGATGTACACCAAGTTGTCTTTTGGGGAGGGGAGGGGTTGTCCCCTTGGTTTCTATTCTGTTTTGTACTTATGCAAACTCCAGAGCCCGCCTCCTAGCCAGGCTGCTGAATCTCCCCTCTTGATTCCCAGTGCCCATGTTTTGGCTACAAGCCCCGGCGTCACTCCCCAGCTGAGTTCGCTATGAGGAGGAGTGGCGCCTTGTTCCACATCTGAAAGTCTCACTGAGCTGCCTACTTCCTGTGCAACCACTTCACTGCGCTGAATTTGAAAGCCATTGTTGGGGGACTTGAAAGGGGTGTGTGATGGGGGAGGTCGTATCCTGTCTTTGCTGCAGTCGTCACCACCCAGAGATGGGAAGGTCGCTCCCAAATGACTGGTACCCACTGCAAAGTGTGTGGGGTGGACTGGGGGGGGGCAGCCTTCCTCCCCCTGCTTTCCACAATGGGGAGAAGGAACTTGAAATATACTCGGAGTCGAGAGCGGATTTCATGCTCTTTATTCAGCCAATGGGGTGATGAGGAATGGATGTTCCCCCGGAATGTCTGCTTTATACACATTATATACACAATGGGCCCCACGTGATTGGCTAATTCTGGGATTCTCCTGTAGGCCAATCAGGTTGCGGATTAGGTGGCTCCTGTGGACCAATCAGACTGCTGCATTCTATTGTATGTCTATTGGTAGACCTTCATCTTGACATTGGTCATTAGCATCAGAATCTGCCATACTCTTTTGGAGAGGCGGACCACTGCCATAGCTGGCTTGCCAATATGTTTCTCCAGCTCAGCATTGATGGGTACATGTTTATGGTAAACTGGGTAAGACAAAGTAATCGACCACCTCAAGCAGGTGGTCACCATTGCTGATGCTTGGAGTGCTGGCGATGTCCTGATCCAAGATGTTGGTTTTTGTCAGGCTGATGGGTGTATTTATAGATTGAATGAACTCCTTCAGAAGGTAGCAAACTCCTCTTCATTGGGGACTTTTAAGCAGAGGTTGGGTAGCCACCTGTCAAGGAGTCTTTAGCTGAGATTCCAGCATTGCAGGGGGTTGGGCTAGATGACCGCTGGGGTCCCTTCCAACTCTACAATTCTATGATTCTTTGACCTGATCAGCCTGATCCAGCTTCTTAATGTTCTTAAGTGGCTACCTGCCCTGGTTAAGAAACAATAGTTTAACATGCCCTTGTGGTCTATTCCAACTCTATGATTCTATGATTCTATGGCTTTGCAATGATGGTTTCTCTCCCAGAGCAAAGAGCAACTTCTGGGAGTGGATGTGTGATTTTTCACCCCACAGGGCAAGGAGAAGTTTAACCCCCCCATTCTCCCCTATCCCTTGTGGTCCCGATCCTGATTGCCCCCGTCCCCACCCGTGGCTGCTGTCAAAAGAGCAAAATAAAGTAACCCTACCAAACCGTATAGTAAAAGCTATGGTTTTCTCAGTAGTGATGTATGGAAGTGAGAGCTGGACCATAAAGAAGGCTGATTGCCGAAGAATTGATGCTTTTGAATTATGGTGCTGGAGGAGACTCTTGAGAGTCCCATGGACTGCAAGAAGATCAAACCCCTCCATTCTTAAGAAAATGAGCCCTGAGTGCTCACTGGAAGGACAGATCCTGAAGCTGAGGCTCCAATACTTTGGCCACCTCATGAGAAGAGAAGACTCCCTGGAAAAGACCCTGATGTTGGGAAAGATGGAGGGCTCAAGGAGAAGGGGACGACAGAGGACTAGATGGTTGGACAGTGTTCTCGAAGCTACCAGCATGAGTTTGACCAAACTGCAGGAGGCAGTGGAAGACAGGAGTGCCTGGTGTGCTCTGGTCCAGGGGGTCACGAAGAGTTGGACACGACTAAACGACTAAACAACATCACCACCACCAAACCACACCGATTTGTTAAATGCAGTCATGCACTTAACATAAAATGTCTCTTATCTTTCGGAAGACGAAATGGGCAGCCTCTGGGAGCGGGCGTACTACCAATCCTGTCCCTTTAGAAATCCCAGAAATTTACAAGCACGGTGGTTACAATTTAACCTTTAATATAGCAAAGCAGAGGAGGAGTCGATGGGGGCGATATCTGCCATTTGGAGGCTCCGGCTATAAAAGCCACCACCACATGGCCCTCCTAAGTGAAACCTCGTAGACCGGGTATATGCTATGGTGCGGCTGTTTGCCTGCTCTCCCATTGTTAATCTGCAGCATTTCTGCAATCCTCTCCCCCACCCACCCACCCCCAACCCCAAACCCTTGCTATTTCTTTAGCTGCAATGGGAACCCGAGATCTCTGGTGTCCTGGCACTGGGAAGAGAGACAGAGTGTAACCATTCCAGATTGCAAAGGGGGCCTCGGAGGCCCCCCGTCCATCTTTCTCCTAGCTTGGCTGTTCCTGCTGAGCTCTCCCTGCCCCCCCCCATAAAAAAAATGTAAAGCAGACCTAGCAGGATCCAAAAGATGGACAGAAATATGGTGTTTTGGCTATGTTCTCTCCTACTCGCCCCCCTTCCTTCTGAACATTCAGAACCGATTAAGTGTGGTGGGGGTACAACAAAGCAGCTGGTTTTAATATCGTGCTCTTCTAGTTGTATTTTATATATATATTATCCCTTCTCTTGAGCCCTTTAAGTGACATGGTTACATGTATTTGATTAAAAAGCTGTAATTCAGCAAGTGCATTCCCTCGTACTGTACGGAACGTCTTAAAGACGCAGGGTTCCTTTGTGGCGGCCTGCCACGGTTTGCGCGATGCGGTGGTGCGGCTTCGAGGGAGGCCGGGGGCCTGTCTGAGGGGGACCTCAGGGGTCATGTAGCTCAACCCTCCTGCGGGATGGAACGTCAGCATCCCTGAAAGATGGACGCTCAGCCTCCGCTTATGCACCTGGGAATTCTCCGCTCAAGCCGGGGCAGAAAAATTGGGAGGAACATTTCACCAAATTTTGCTGGGGAGAGGAGAAATTCTCCAGCCAGGGGTGCCAACTTGGAAAAAATATTGGGGGAGGCGGGTAAGTCCCTCCCTGCATAATCAATCACATGATGCTGTGCATGCGCACCATTTGAATGGCAATTCCCATTCACTTTGGGGAGGCCCGGTCCCCTCAAATATTTTATATTTGATCCCATAGCCCCTAGGAGTTGGCTTCTATGTCCCCAGCAGTGTTTCGAGGGTGGGGCTGACCGTTGGCAATGGCAGCAGAACAGATTGTTTCATTTTCCCCCTGACGGCTTTTTTTAAATTTTAAAAAACAAAATAAAATGCTGTTGCGATGGCAACTGTGTTGGCAGATCGGCCGCCATTTTGCCTCCTCCTCCAACAGGCCCCCAAACCTGGCACAGTTCTTGGGCATTTTACGTATCTCATTTCACCGATGACTCACTTCCCCTACAACATCCCAAAGTGATTTAACAATAAAAATGTCCACAATGTTTACTATTGATTTAATGTATTTATATCGCGCGCGCCCCCGACCCAAGTTGGGTTCAAGGCAGGCTTGGAATATTTAAAAACAGCCTCATGAAATACAAAGTAATAAAAGAAATAGTTAAAATACCATTTAAAACCAGCTTCAAAATCCCGTTTGCCCTGACAGCAGCCTAGTAATCAGAACAGGAAATTCCACAATATGGGGGCCACCACAGAAAAGGCTCTCTCTTGTGTCTCCACCAAGCATGCCTCCAGTGTTTATGGGGAGAGGGAAGGTGCTCACCTGAGGATCTTAACATCTAGGTAGGCAGGTAGGTAGGTGGGAAGGCGTGTTTGTGTGTTACCACCACCTTTGTTCCGGATTCACGGTTTCTGTCGGGGTCTTTACTTATCAGATTTTCCATGGAAACAGTTAATCCAGATTAAATAATAATATGAGACACAATAGTATGAGGCAGCAACTCAACGCAGACAATATCACAACAGATGCCCTGAAAAACATGCCTGCCTGGGCAGAGCTCCACATCCACTGTATGAGTTATTTATTTCATAAAATTTACATACCACTTGATTGTAAAAAAGAAAGGAAAGGAAAGAAACCTGCAAAGCAGTTTGCAAAAAAGATTTTTTAAATAGCCAAATCACATAGAAGATAAAAATACTAAAAACAGATATAAATTGCCTCAACTTTCTAAGCATCATCTAGGTAGGCATGTCTAATCAAACATATTTTTAGCAGGCACTGAAATGAGTACAATGAAGGTAGGGTTGCCATATGTCCTCTTTTTCTAGGACATGTCCTCTGTTTTAGGGTTAACATTTCTGTCCAGGTAGATTTTTAAAATTTGGCAAAATGTCCGGGGTTTTTTGTTTATAGTAACCCAAGAAATTTGTTCTAGCACATTAGACTCAGATCTAAGGCACCCAGCTAAGCTAGTCTGCAGCAGAGAATCGCAACAGAGCAGCATCTTAAACGGGCTACATGCTGCATAAATCCCTTCTCTTGTGGCTGAACTAAAAAGACACTGGCTCAGTTACAAGATTTTGGAGAAGAAGCCTGGAAGGGCGAGAGTTAACATCCCCCTGCCCTTATGAAGAGTCCATATGTACATGTTAAACAGTTTAATAAATTGTTCTGTGCACACTTATGTTCACAAAGATATGAACATGAGTCCAAATACTTTCATGTGGCAAGCGAGGGAGCAATATGTATTATTATTGTTGTTGTTGTTGTTGTTGTTGTTTTGTTGTTGAAAGTTAAGAACATTGCTACTAGCAATATGTCACAGCTTCTATAGCCTACATAGAGTTGGGGTATTTTAAATGAGAGTCGTCATAGTGATCCGTAGTTAAAAGCAGAAGTCAGCAAATGTGTCCTCTTTTTTTGCTCTTCAAAATATGGCAACCCTAAGAAGGCCCCGTGTGATATCAATAGGCAGGGAGTTCCATAGTGCCACACTAAATGATCAGGTTCTTACCAAAGTGGAACTGGTATTAAGTGGTACCTGCATAAAACTGCATAAAGTGGAGGAAGTGGTACTTGCATAAAGTTGCATTAAGTGAAAGAACCATTCACTGTTGGCTCTCTGAAGAAGAAGAGTTTGGATTTGATATCCCGCTTTATCACGACCCGAAGGAGTCTCAAAGCGGCTCACATTCTCCTTTCCCTTCCTCCTCCACAACAAACACTCTGTGAGGTGAGTGGGGCTGAGAGACTTCAGCGAAGTGTGACTAGCCCAAGGTCACCCAGCAGCTGCATGTGGAGGAGCGGAGACGCGAACCCAGTTCCCCAGATTACAAGACTACCGCTCTTAACCACTACACCACACTGGCTCTCAACCAGTATCCTGACTCATACATGCGGAGCTGTGAATTGCAAGCAGAGCATAGTTACGGTATATCGGCAACCAGTGAAACCTGCCCCTGTTGCAAATTCTGCCCAGGAGCCTCTTGGAGGGGCTACAGATGGATTTGGGCCTGGGTTTTCAGGATTGGGCCACAAGGCCAAGCTGAATGAAGGTGTGGAATAGATGTTTCTCCTTCCCCCATCACACACTCTCTGTTATGTACTGAGTTGAATAGGATTCAAACTGCAGCAGTCTGATTGGTCCTAGAACAATAGGATCCAAAAGGCAGCAGTCTGATTGGTCCTAGAACAATAGGATTCAGAATGCAGCAGTCTGATTGGTCCTAGAACAATGCAGCAGTATGATTGGTTGGCAGGAACCACCCAATCATGCTCCAGATAGAAGTGAATCCACAACCTGATTGGCTTACAGTAGAATTCCGGAATTAGCCAATCATGTGCAGCCCACTGTGTAAATAATGTATATAAAGCTTATATAAATATAAGCTTTAAATAATGTATATTATTTAAATTTTATTTAAAAGCTATAATTATTTATTTATTATTTATTATAATTATTATTTAAAAGCTATAAATAATGTATATAATGTATAAAACCTTGAGGGGACTTTCATTCATTCCTCCTCACCACTATGAGCTGAATAAAGAGCATGAAATCACTTTGCGACTCTGAGTATATTTCACTCTCACCTCTCCCTTTAGAACGACTCTTTTTGGGGATTTTACGCTGACATAAATTCCTCCTTCTGAGCCCCGGCTGACTAGGGATGATGGACTTGTGTCAGTTTAGCCCTAGCTCAGCTAGGAAAACCCAAGATTCAGCAAATCTAAGCTCTCTCGTCACCACTGATGTTGAGTTTGAGTTGCACTGTAAGGAAACCTTCATTCTTGAAAATTCCCATGTCCCCCATCTTTTCTCAGATTAAGGTAGGGATGTTGCAATAATAATTTTACTATTTATACCCCACATGTCTTACCGGCCCCAGCCACTCTGAGCAGCTTCCAACACATTTGTTTAGTTGTTTAGTCCATGGAAAATAGAAACAATTGGTGGGTCTGAATTTCTTGTATTAAAAAAAACAAATTTCAGTCCATTGCTTCCATGACCCCTGAAATATACTCGGAGTCGAGAGTGGATTTCATGCTCTTTATTCCGCTCATAGTGGTGAGGAGGAATGGAAGTTCCCCCAAAATGTCTGCTTTATATACATTATTTACACAGCGGGCCCCACGTGATTGGCTAATTCCGGGATTCTCCTGTAGGCCAATCAAGTTGCGGATTCACTTCCACCTGGAGCTGGATTGGGTGGCTCCTGTGGACCAATCAGACTGCTGCATTCTGGACCCTGTTGTTCTAGGACCAATCAGACTGCTGCATTCTGAATCCTATTGTTCTAGGACCAATCAGACTGCTGCATTCTGGATCCTATTCACTCAGTATATAACCCCCTTCCTCCCCACCATAGGAGCCAACTCTTAGGGGCCGAGGTCCCTTTAGCCCCCTCAATAAAATAGTTGAGGGCCCCCCCCCAGCTGATGGGCATTGCCATTTGAGTGGTGTTTATGCGCCGCAACTTGTCATCGATTATTCAGGGCAGGGCTTATTTGCCCCCCAATATTTTATTCAAGTTGCCATCCCTGTACCCCACCCCACAATGATTCTGAAATGTTCAAAAAGGCATATGGGAGACTCAGGGACATGGCTGGTGTGTGGCACTTCTCTCGCAGCCAGGATTACGACTGTGTCAAGCGCATGTTGCGCATGAGCCGAATTGTCCCCTCGTGGGGGAGAAATCCAGGCAGGAGAGCCTTCTGTTCATCGTCCCGAAGCCATTTGGTAATTAACTAGCTTCCCACCCACAACACAAGGAGAAGATCCTCATGTTATGCGGAAAGAGAGAGAGAGCCTGTGGAACAGATGAGGAATCACCCAGGGAGACTAAAATAAAATTGAGCAACCCCACAAGCACTGGAGCCACGACCTCAATTGCACCAGACCTCATGCTAACTGAGCCACATCAAGAAACTGTCACTGGGAATGCTGAGCCCAGCAGATTCAGGGTAGGAGCAGGGAAATTTGCAAACTCCCCTCTGTGCTGCTGACTCCGTTGGGGATCATTTTATAATCTCTTATAAGCTCCTAAATTCTGAGAATATCAGCATTTCAATTGAATTGTTTTATATTTTTTAAAAGGCTTCAGGTTTCTAGCCTTTATCTTTGGGGACCGTATTACCTCAAGGACCGCCCCTCTCCATATGAACCGACCCAGATCTGTGAACATCCTCCTCCACATGAGGTCCGGAGGGTGGCAACATGAGAACAGGGCCTTTTCAGTAGTGGCTCCCTGTTTGTAGAATATTTTCCCCTGGGAGACTCGCCTGGCACCTTCATTACATATCTTTGGCCGCCAGGCAAAGCTGAACACTGGGGCAATTCGGTACTCAGTTTACACTGATCTAGTGATTCACTTCTTAAGTAAAGGGTAAAGGGACCCCTGACCATTAGGTCCAGTCATGGCTGACTCTGAGGTTGCGGCGCTCATCTCGCTTTATTGGCCGAGGGAGCCGGCGTACAGCTTCCGGGTCATGTGGCCAGCATGACTGAGCCGCTTCTGGCGAACCAGAGCAGAGCACGAAAATGCCGTTTACCTTCCTGGCGGAATGGTACCTATTTATCTACTTGCACTTTGACGTGCTTTCGAACTGCTAGGTTGGCAGGAGCAGGGACTGAGCAATGGGAGCTCACCCCCTCGCAGGGATTCGAACCGCCGACCTTCTGATCGGCAAGTCCTAGGCTCTGTGGTTTAACCCACAGCGCCACCCGTGTCCCTCTGATTCACTTCTTACACTTCTATAAATACTCATTTATCACTCTTTTGGAAGAACTGGTGTCATGGAGGGATTACTCACAATCCTCCTTTTTAAAAGAAAATAGAGGAAAGAGGGGGAAGGATCTTTGTGCTTTGCAGCACTGATTCAAGACACTTTCTTCTCTTTTCGTCCCCTCTCCAGCATCTGAGCCATCGGCAACCCAGAGGCATCCCTGTTCTGCTAAGAGGCAGGCACAGAAACCCATCTCTTTCCCCCCAGCTGTTCCTTGGCCTGTTTTTGAAGAGCTCCTCTCTGCCGAGACTTTGGCTAGCTCCAGGGATCACCTGCAGTTCATTTGATTTATGAACGGAGAATTTCTTTATTATTATTTTTTTTCAAAAGTTAAAAAAAAAAGAGAGGGTCTTTGTTTTCTTTTTATTGTTGTTTCAGTTGCTGCCTCTGCTTCCTTCCCGGCTTTGAACACCTCCGGCCCGGCTGAAAATGATGAGAATCGCTGGGGATAAACACTCACACTCCATCATGGAATCTTGGCACACCGGGGAGGAGGTGCCGAAAGGGACGAGCGGCGCTGGCATCTACCCCCTCTGCACAAACATCTGCTCCATCGCTGCTGCTGCCGCAATTGCCACCATTTCCCCCTCCCGTTGCCCAGTGTTTAATTTCCTAAAACAAGACTTCCAGGGGCAGTTGTGCTCCCTAAGCTCCAAACCGCTGGACTACAACTCCCATCATCCCTAACCACTGGTCTTGCTGGCTGGTGGGAATTGTAGTCCAACAACATAAGAAAAGTCTTCTATAATGGCCCACCTGGTCTAGCAACCTTTTCTCCCAGTGGCCAACCAGATTTATATTATGGTTACTAATTGTTTTATTGCATGTATATCCCACTTTTTCCTCCAAGGAGCTCAAGGTTGTGTACATGGGTCTCCCACTCCACATTTAAACCCCACAACAACCCTGTGAGGTAGGATGGGCTGAGAGGCAGTGATGGGCCCAAGGTGCATACCAGCATAGAAAATTGCCTTAGTCTGAATGTGACCATTGGTCCATCTAGTTTAATATTGTCTACACTGACTGGCAGCACCTCTCTGGGATTTCAAGTAGGGTTCTCTCCCATCCCTACGTGGAGATGTCAGTGGGAATTCTTGTGCATGCAAGACAGACACTTCTAACTGTTAAGCATAATTGTTTACTTGTACACTGAGATGGAGAAATGTTTGTATGTATATTGCTAAGAGTTTAACTTCTAACTGTTAAGCATCATTGTTTACTTGCACACTGAAATGGATAAATGTTTGTATGTGTATTGCTAAGGGTTTAGCATCAGGAAATTCCATTGAAGCATATTGAAGCTCTCTGAGCTTCTAGCTGAGTTAATAACGAACTGTTGATGTTCTCTGCTCTTTCAAGTGAGTGTGTAACCTTAAGTCACACGACTAAGGTAGTCAGTTGCAAATCTTCATTTTGAAGGGAGTTAGTCTGTTGTTCTCCAAGCACCATGGGAGAACGATGTGATAATGACGCCACTCCAGGAGGGCTAAGCCTTAGGATGGATACAGGCTATGGGAGAGACAGAGCTTTGATTTTTGCTCTGATCGCAATTATGCTATATATTTATGAAGATGAACCTAGGCTTTAATATGCGTATGTTTTTACAACTTTCAGGGTGTACCCTTGGTTGTTTTGGTATCTGTTTTGAAGAAATTCTGGTTAGTGAAGCTTTGGATGATATTTATAGGCCTGGACCATTGCTTTTCCAAAAAGAGCCAGTGTTTGTGCACCCAATTGCTTCGTGCTGCACAATGTTAATGTCTACAGCACTGCCCCAGAGCTATGACCCTTCCCCAGTGAGTCACCCAGCAAGTTTCAAGGCCAAGTGAGCTGCCTTTGCAATGGTTTCATTTTATTGGAAGTTGGTTCTAGGTTTTTTGCGCTTTGTTTACTAAAGTAAGCTGCCTTGGCGAGGGCTTCGCCCTGAAAGACGGCAAAGAAATATTTAAAAATAGATAAAATTAATATGAATGGCAGGACACCTAGAAACAGACAGACAAATGGAAATCTTGCCTGCAGAGAGAAAGCTAGGCGATCAGGGAGAAAAGCTGTAACCCAGCCCTTGGCCTAGTACTGGCTTTCTGCTTGCAAGGAGTTCAAACTTCTGAAATGCCAACATTTCTGCCTGAAATTGGGTGGGGTTGGAGGGGTGGAGAGAGAAAGAGGGGGGCATCTGTCAGCCATGATCCCTGCATTTCAGCGGGTTGGACTACATGACCCCTTAGGTCCTTTCCAACTCCACAGTTCTAGGATTATGAAACCAGCTGCCTTTTTTCAGCTTTGAAGGGTAGAGAGCAACAGTCGCAACTGCTCCGCCAGCCTTCCTGCTTCCAACTTCTCCATTGTTATTTCCCCCTGAAACTTTCCTAGTGCCGCTATGGAAGGAAGAGGAAATAGCAGCCGCCACCGTCCCTGCCTCTTAGTAACGCTGGCTGGCGCTGCTGGGAGTTGTAGCACAGCCGGAGGGCACCAGGGTGGTGAATTGCTGAGCTTGGCAAACCCTAGGCTAGCCAGGCTGGCAGTTTGGCTCAGGTTTCGTCTGCTGAAAACCCTTCTGTCGTCGGAGGTTTTCAGCAAGAGTGGCCAATTCCATGATTTCTGCACCATTCCTTTGCTGCGGAAACCTACGTTAGCCAGACAGGAAACAGGACGTGACTGCGGCAACCGGCATGGAAAGGAGAATATTTTGCTGGAACGAGCAGGGAAAGTCTGGACCTGCAATGAGTAATGAGAGAGAAGAGAACAAAAGTGTGGGGTGTCCATTGAGAGCCACACACACAAAATACCATATTTTTTGCTCTACAAGACTCACTTTTTCCCTCCTAAAAAGTAAGGGGAAATGTGTGTGCGTCTTATGGAGCGAATGCAGGCTGCGCAGCTATCACAGAAGCCAGAACAGCAAGAGGGATTGCTGCTTTCACTGCGCAGCGATCCCTCTTGCTGTTCTGGCTTCTGAGATTCAGATTTATTTTTTTCTTGTTTTCCTCCTCCAAAAACTAGGTGCGTCTTGTGGTCTGGTGCATCTTATAGAGCGAAAAATACAGTAGATTTGCAGCTCTTCCAATAAGCTTTTTTCCGATAAGTTGAGGGATGCTGGCTAAAGGATGACTGAACAGCCATGACCTGTTTGCTAGTACAGTGGTACCTCGGGTTAAGTACTTAATTCATTCCGGAGGTCCGTTCTTAACCTGAAACTGTTCTTAACCTGAAGCACCACCTCAGTGGGGGTCTCCTGCTGCCGCCGCACCGCTGGAGCACGATTTCTGTTCTCACCCTGAAGCAAAGTTCTTAACCTGAGGTACTATTTCTGGGTTAGCAGAGTCTGTAACCTGAAGCATCTGTAACCTGAAGCGTATGTAACCAGAGGTACCACTGTAAATGCAAAGATCTGAGGGCACCAGCCTAGGCTTGAGTCTGCACATAACATCCGCCTGATGACCCCTTCTGCGTTCACCCAGTGGGCAAAGGAGCCTGGGGAGGAGAACGGCAAGCGGTGGGGAGGTGGGGGACGGGTGAAGCAAATGCTTAACCCTTCTCCCACCAGCCAAATTCTCTCAGACACGCCCCTCTCTTTCTGCCTACGTTTACATCACAAAAACAGATTTCTTATCCCATGGGGAGAAGCACCTAGGAAGGAATTTGGGAGCAAGATTATTTTCTGAAGAGGGGGAAGTTGGTATGCTTTTCGTACCAAATTTCTTCCCGTTTGATTGAGGTTTGTTGTTGTTTTAATTGGGGGATTGGAAGGCACTTATTGCAATGCGTTGTTCTTTTTTCTGATCTGCGTAATGCTTTGTGCGTTGTTGTTTTTTAATTTTTGAAGTAGCTTGGAGGCGCCTCATGTGTCAAAGAACCAACAAATTGAAATAATTATAATATAATATGCTCCCGTCTCCCAGCCACTAGCAGTGCACTTGAAAAGGATGCTCAGTAACAGACCTTCTGCAAAATTAAAAGGGTGGCAAGGTTCAGCTGCCTGGCATTGCTTGGAGCGCCAGGTGATTAAATAAAAAATTAAGATGGGGTCAGGGAGCTGTGGGATCTTCCAAGGCCCTGGCAGTTGTCCAAGGCTGGGGGTTGCTGTTGCTGGCCTAGTGCAAGTAATAGGCAGCAGTTGCTTCGTGGTAAAGGAAAAACACTCTGCACATGCTCAGAACTTAGTATACAGTCATATTGCATGTGTAAAGGAGAGAATTAGCTGGGGTGATACTAAATGGGTGTGGCTAAAGGAGAAGGGGTGGAGCTACTGACCAACAGGAAACCCCACCCCCACCAAATGATCAAAAACAGGTAGTTTGGTTGGTCTGTAACAATTGTCCCAAAAATCTGTGGTTGGATTACCTGGATGGGTGTAAACAATTATCAGACTTTCAGAAGCTGGTTTCTCTGGTTTCATCTATTTCGTTGAAACAGTGAAACCGAATAGTTTTAATTGGATTCGGAATAAACGTGCAAGCCATTGTCACTATATTTTCTTTCTCAGTGAGTCGTGCAAACTGCTATTCTTTTTATAATTTTTATAGGGTAGCAGGCACCGGGGATGAGTTTATGGAACCAAGAGGACAGCGGCCCAGAAAAAATCTGGGAATGAGAACCAGATCCAATCTGCTGGCTTTGTATTTACAACTGAGGTGTCAGGGACGAGAGTCTCTGCTGGTTCTGTGTTCTGTTTAGTGTTTTTTTGGGGGGTGGTTTGGATGATGCCCCAAGTCCCTTCCAGTTCTTGAGATCCTGTATTTGTGAGGGAATGTATGACAGCAAGCTTGCCAAGCCAAGTCCTTTTGTCTGACTAATGGTTTTGGCTGACTGGTTAAGCACCAGGATTAACATAACCTAACAAGTCACTCTGTGCCTTAGATTAATGCATGGTTGAGCTGAAAAGCAGACTGGAAGCTGGAGGCACAGAGATCTGCTTGCTCTGTGCTGAATCCAAAGCTGAGATGAATGAAGAAGCAAGCTCTTTTGGGATGTTAACGCTGCAGGCCTCTCCACCTTATCCCCAGGTTGTACGTATGTGTAACTAAAACCACGTACAGTCATGCCTCGGGTTAAATATGCTTCAGGTTGAGCGTTTTCAAGTTACGCTCCACGGCGACCCGGAAGTAACGGAGCGCGTTACTTCCAGGTTTTGCCGCTTGCGCATGCGCTGAAGCTCAAAATGATGTCACGCGCACGCACAGAAGCGGTGAAACGCGACCCGTGTATGCGCAGACACACAGTCACGTGTTACGTTCTACTCAGGATGCGAACAGGGCTCCGGAACGGATCTCGTTCGCATCCAGAGGTACCATTGTATCCTAAAGACATCACAGTCTCTGCGGACCTTTATTTCGAGGAAACCAAACCTGGGGTAAGTGATTGGAACGCCTGGAGTCACTCACAACAAATGTGGTCCTGCATGTGAACAAAACCAGCACAATCTATGCATGGGTAGCATGCATCGGCAGGTTTGGTGGAAGAAACCATCTGGGATAGAGTATACATTATCCTGGAAGAAGCCACACTGGACAGAAGCACTTCATGCTGCAACATTTTGTTGCTGACCTCACTTGCCTATGCTTCCATGCACGTCTGTGTGGGCTCCAAAGGCAAGATCAGTGTGCAAAGGTGGGCTCTCTGGTGGGCTCTCTGGATCTTGCCTTTGCTTCTGCTCCCATCTGAGTCCAAATCCAGCCTTGAAACCAGGTGTGCCTGCTTGGAAATGTGCAATCTATTTAAAACAGCAAGCCCTCAGCTGCTGGTGCTCCTTTGAGGCGAGTGTGACCCTCTTGGAACCGCTCACCCCGATTGCACCTCCTCTCTCCAGGCCCCTGGTGTTACCCCAGTCTCTTGGCACTGCTCCCACCCTGCTCCCACCCTCCTTTCTTCTGAGGGTCTTCTGCAGAAGCCACTCTGGGATTTGCGGCTAGAAAACAGGAAGGCCTCCGCAGCGTGATACAGCGGAAATTAGACAAACGAAATGAAGCGGCCGCAAGGAAACAAGCGGAAGCTGGCAGGATATTTGGAACCGGACCCGTGAATTCTTGAGCTTATCTCTGTCCTGCAGAAGCCCAGAATTCCTTGCAAAACAGCAAGCAGCTGGAGAGCAGCCCACAGCAGCGGAGTGGGGACGTTGCAGCCCCGATGGGCCATGAAAGGCTGAAGCTTTTCCCTAACATGTGCCACAGGCAGGACTTCGCCAGTGCGCGCACAAGCGCTCCTGGAAGGACCTCGCTGCTGCCCTCAAGCTTCCAGATGGAGAAGGAGCAGCGCGTTTCGCTTTTGGGTGAGGGTGGAAGAATTGGGTCCAAGGCTATTCAGTGCTTTAGAAAGGAACAACAACAACCTTATTATCTGTACCCTGCCCATCTGGCTGGGTTTCCCCAGCCACTTCGGGCGGCTTCCAACAAAGATTAAAAATACATTAAAATGTCACACATTAAAAACTTCCCTGAACAGGGCTGCCTTCAGATGTCTTCTAAAAGTCTGGTAGTTGTTTATCTCTTTGACATCTGGTGGGAGGGCGTTTCACAGAGTGGGTGCCACTACCGAGAAGGCCCTGTGCCTGGTTCCCTGTAGCTTTGCTTCTCGCAGTGAGGGAACCGCCAGAAGGCCCTCGGGCCCTGGACTTCAGTGTCTGGGCAGAACGATGGGGGTGGAGACGCTCCTTCAGGTATATTGGGCCGAGGCCGTTTAGGCACCTGTCTCTGCAACAGGGCGTTCATTTACGCATGGTCAAAAAGAGGTTTGCATGCTATTTGCATGCGCATGGATGCAAATTTGGAAATGATTGCTGTAAGCTATATCGAAATTAGGACAGGGACGACAACTTGATGCAGCTCACATTAAAAGGCAAGCCTACCGAATTATTATTATTATTATTATTATTATTATTTTCTGAAACAGTAGGCAAATCAGCTGGAATTTTGTTTAATCACCTCTCCCCCATCAAAAGTAACAGATCATTTCAGCTGATGAAGTCAAAGCCGTTTGTGAGGTCTATGAAGACGATGTACAAGGACACGGGTGGCGCTGTGGTCTAAACCACCGAGCCTCTTGGGCTTGCTGATCGGAAGGTCCCTGGTTCAAATCCCCGTGATGGGGTGAGCTCCCATTGCTCTGTCCCAGCTCCTGCCCACCTGTAAGTTCAAAATCACACCAGTGGGAGTAGATAAACAGGCACCGCTGTGGCAGGAAGGTAAATGGTGTTTCCGTGCGCTCTGGCATTCGTCACAGTGTCCCGTTGCACCAGAAGCAGTTTAGTCCTGCTGCCACATGACTTGGAAAGCTGTCTGTGGACAAACGCCAGCGCCCTCAGCCTGAAAGCAAGATGAGCGCTGCACCCCATAGTCGCCTTTGACTGGACTTAATCATCCAGGGGTCCTTTACCTTTTTTCACCTTTTTTAAAACGGGCACCTCTTCTCTACACATTTCTCCTGCAGCAGTGACAAATTCATGTTGACTCTCGACCTCTGAGCTCTAAAGCCACATTGTGACTCAGGATAGATCCCCGTCAGCGAGTGACTGTAACCTGTTGAGATCTACACAGGCAAAGGCTTTCCCCACACTAAGCAGGGAGATTCCATGGTGGTTCTTACATTCAAAGGAGTACGTCCCATTATAAAAGACACTTCCTCCCGAGTAGACATGTTGACTGCGTGTGCACCTTACATTTAAAAGCACATCCACCCAGCCCCAAGAATCTTGGGAACTATAGTTTATCCTTTACAGAACTATATTTCCCAGCACCCTTAACAAAATACAATTCCCAGTATTCTTTGAGGGGGGGGACATACAGTCATACCTCGGGTTACAGCCGCTTCAGGTTGCGTTTTTTCAGGTTACGTACCGCCGAAACCCAGAAGTACCAGAACAGGTTAATTCCAGGTTTCGGCGGCCGCGCATGTGCAGAAGCGCTAAATTGTGCTTTGCGCATGCGCAGAAGCGCCAAATCGCAACCCGTGCGTGCGCAGACGCTGCAGGTTGCGAATGTGCATCCCGCACGGATCACTTTCACAACCTGAGCATCTGCTGTACTTAAATGTATGGTGTGTACTTAGCTATTATAGTTGCGCTTTTTAATTTATCTATTTTGGGGAAATATGCCAGGACTATCCAAGGAATAATCAAGTGAGTAAATTGGGAGTGGGAAGGACCTTTACCCCACCTGTAAAAGGGAATGTTTTGGGACTTCTGGCCTCCCTCCCTTCCCACAAGGTCTATCCGAGTCAATCCCTGCCTGCCTGCCCTGCAAAAGTCTTAGAGTTTGTTTATTACAAAGGAAATGTGCAGACCTTGCTTTGTTTTCCTCTCTCTCTCTCTCTCTCTCTCTCTCTCTCTCTCTCTCTCCATTAGAGAAAGGATGCAGCACATCTGGGGATGGAAGGGAGAAAAAAATAAAGATTCTATGCAGACGCTTCCGGGGGAGACCATAGCTGGAGATGGGGGACCTTGGCAGGTGCAATTCAAGGGAGGACAATTTTTATTTTTATTTTTATTATTTTTTAGAGGCCTGGGAGAGGAAGAAAGGTGGAGAAGAGGGAGAATCAAAATGTAAATCATCCTTGTATTATTGTGGTTGGTAGTATTGTCTGATACCTCAGGAGATGGCTGGGCTCAGCATCCGGTTGTTGTTTTTCCCACAGTCGGCATCAGGAAAAAGCTGGGGTTTCGTAAATACAAAACAACAAAAACACCGACACCCCCCTCCTCAATTTAATGCTCTTTCCTGGCCTCCCCCCGCAACAATCCGTCCCTCTAAACCACCTGCTTCAAGGGAAGCGGGGATTGGGTTTTTTTAACATAGAAAGGAAATGGGGGGGTGTCAATTGAAATCCTAGGTCGAAACCATAAAGGGAGTAAAAGGGAATTCTGCCCCATTTTCTGTCCCTCCCGAACATGAAGGAGGGTGGTTCATAAGGTCACGCCTCTAGGGACTTCCTTAGGGAGCTGTTGCACCTGGGATGCAAATGGTTTGAGCCTCCCTCTGTGTGTGATTATATATATATATATAATATCACATCCTGGAGAAATGGTGTGGACAGGTGCCATCAATGGACAGAAGCTTGAGGAAAGGAAGCCGTGCTGTTGATTTCCATTTGTCTGTTGAGTCATGGTTGACATTTCCTTTTGATTTCAAGGTGTCTTCGGTGACAAACAAGATGAATTTTAACAGGGAGAAATGTAAAGTATTGCACTTGGGCAAAAAAAATGAGAGGCACAATTACAAGATGGGTGACACCTGGCTTGAGAGCACTACATGTGAAAAGGATCTAGGAGTCTTGGTTGACCACAAACTTGACATGAGCCAACAGTGTGACGCGGCAGCTAAAAAAGCCAATGCAATTCTGGGCTGCATCAATAGGAGTATAGCATCTAGATCAAGGGAAGTAATAGTGCCACTGTATTCTGCTCTGGTCAGACCTCACCTGGACTACTGTGTCCAGTTCTGGGCACCACAGTTCAAGAAGGACACTGAGAAACTGGAACGTGTCCAGAGGAGGGCAACCAAAATGGTCAAAGGCCTGGAAACGATGCCTTATGAGGAACGGCTAAGGGAGCTGGGCATGTTTAGCCTGGAGAAGAGGAGGTTAAGGGGTGATATGATAGCCATGTTCAAATATATAAAAGGATGTCACATAGAGGAGGGAGAAAGGTTGTTTTCTGCTGCTCCAGAGAAGCGGACACGGAGCAATGGATCCAAACTACAAGAAAGAAGATTTCACCTAAACATTAGGAAGAACTTCCTGACAGTAAGAGCTGTTCGACAGTGGAATTTGCTGCCAAGGAGTGTGGTGGAGTCTCCTTCTTTGGAGGTCTTTAAGCAGAGGCTTGACAACCATATGTCAGGAGTGCTCTGATGGTGTTTCCTGCTTGGCAGGGGGTTGGACTCGATGGCTCTTGTGGTCTCTTCCAACTCTATAGTTCTATGATTCTATGATTCTATGACTGCAGATAGATGCTGTTGTCTCCCTCCTCCCACCACAAAATTCAGAGGGCATGTGAGAAACAGCCCCTGGTCTCAGTGCCGGGTTTAAAGGTAAAGGTAAATGGACCCCTGAACATTAGGTCCAGTCGCGGACGACTCTGGGATTGCGGCGCTCATCTCGCTTTATTGGCCGAGGGAGCTGGCGTACAGCTTCCGGGTCATGTGGCCAGCATGACTAAGCCACTTCTGGAGAACCAGAGCAGCGCACGGAAATGCCATTTACCTTTCCACCAGACCTATTGATCTACTTGCACTTTGATGTGCTTTCAAACTGCTAGGTTGGCAGGAGCAGGGACCGAGCAACGGGAGCTCACCCCATCGCGGGGATTCAAACCGCCGACCTTCTGATCGGCAAGTCCTAGGCTCTGTGGTTTAACCCACAGCGCCACCCGCATCCCTAGTGCCAGATTTACGTATAAGCTGAACAAGCTATAGCTTAGGGCCCCACTCTTTTGGGGGCCCCAAAAAAACCTGGATGTACATTTCTAATTGTATTTCAGTTCAACAATTACTTTGATAAAATATACATTTTGTTATGTGTGAATGGCTTTAGATACATATTAGGTCCATAAATTACCATGTAGCATATATTCGACACAAAAAACAGCGACAATTTGTTGTTGACAAAGCTGGACATATAAAGGGCCCCATTACCTGAGGGCTTCATCAAACCTAAATCTGGTCCTGCCAGTATACCTGAAGGAGCGTCTCCACCTCCATTGTTCTGCCCGGACAATGAGGTCCAGCTCTGAGGGTCTTCTGCCGGTTCCCTCACTGTGAGAAGTCAAGTTACAGGGAACCAGACAGAGGGCCTTCTCGGTAGTGACACCCGCCCTGTGGAACGCCCTCCCACCAGATGTCAAAGAGATAACAACTACCTGACATTTAGAAGACATCTGAAGGCAGCCCTGTTCAGGGAGGTTTTTAATGTGTGATATTTTAATGTATTTTTAATCTTTGTTGGAAGCTGCCCAGAGTGGCTGGGGAAACCAGATGGGCAGGGTATAAATAATAAATTATTATTATTATTATTATTATTATTATTATTATTACTGTATTATTATTATGCCTGGTCTGGTCACACTTGTTGCATTATCACTATCCAGCAATAGCAGAACTTCCAAGTTCCCCTATTTTCCAGGGACAGACCCGGATTTACAGAAGTCGTCCCGGTTTCTGATTTTATCCTGGAAAAATAGGACATCCCTATTTTCATCCCTATTTATCATCCCTATTATTATTATTATTTCATCCCTATTTATCATTTATTTTTCATCCTAGGACATCCCTATTTTTAATGAGGGTGAAAGAGGAGAGCGCAAAATATGGTCTGAAGCTCAACATCAAAAAAACAAAGATCATGGCCACTGGTCCCATCACCTCCTGGCAAATAGAAGGGGAAGAAATGGAGGCAGTGAGAGATTTTACTTTCTTGGGCTCCATGATCACTGCAGATGGTGACAGCAGTCACGAAATTAAAAGACGCCTGCTTCTTGGGAGAAGGGCAATGACAAACCTAGACAGCATCTTAAAAAGTAGAGACATCACCTTGCCAACAAAGGTCCGTATAGTTAAAGCTATGGTTTTCCCAGTAGTGATGTATGGAAGTGAAAGCTGGACCATAAAGAAGGCTGATTGCCGAAGAATTGATGCTTTTGAATTATGGTGCTGGAGGAGACTCTTGAGAGTCCCATGGACTGCAAGAAGATCAAACCTATCCATTCTGAAGGAAATCTGCCCTGAGTGCTCACTGGAAGGACAGATCCTGAAGCTGAGGCTCCAAGACTTTGGCCACCTCAGGAGAAGAGAAGACTCCCTGGAAAAGACCCTGATGTTGGGAAAGATGGAGGGCACAAGGAGAAGGGGACGACGGAGGACAAGATGGTTGGATAGTGTTGTCGAAGCTACCAGCATGAGTTTGACCAAACTGCGGGAGGCAGTGGAGGACAGAGGTGCCTGGCGTGCTCTGGTCCATGGGGTCACGAAGAATCGGACACGACTGAACGACTAAACAACAACAACAACATTTTCATAGGAGAAATGTTGGAGGGGTTCGAGTTATCTCATCCTAGAGCCATCTGATGGAAGCTCTGTATAGGTATTTTTTTTTTAATGTTTAAAGTTCTATTGTGCTTTTATATATGTTGGAAGCTACCCAGGGTGGCTGGGGCAACCCAAATATAAAACTATTATTATTATTATTATTATGGAATAAGACGTCCCCATTTTCATCCAAGAAATGTTGGAGGGTATGCAAATGTAATAAAACCGAACTCTGTCGAGAAATGATATATAATGAAATAAAAAAATGATTTTCTTTTTTTAAAAAAGTCAGAAGTCTTTCTTTTAGGAATAATAGGTGTAGAAGTACCAAAAGATTGAAATAATTTATTTATGTATGCAACCACAGCAGCTCGGATGCTATCTGCTCCGTTGCTGTTGCTTAAGTAACATTGTTATATTTATAGTACTAAAATGTGTTTTATTGTATGTTGTTATATTTGCTGTTGTTTTGCTGTGTTATAATAAAGCTGTTACTATGTTGACATTGTTTTTGTAGTGTTTGAAATGTATTTCAGCTTTTGCATTTTAAGCTGCTTTGAACATGATTTTCTTTTTGTGGAAAAGCAGCATACAAATAAAATGAATGAATGAAATGGAAGGAAGGAAGGAAGGAAGGAAGGAAGGAAGGAAGGAAGGAAGGAAGGAGCAGTCCCAGCAAAAGATAAATGTCAGATTTGTGGGAATATTCAGATTTGTGGGAATATTCTGAAATGGTGGAACTAACAAGCAGAATTTGAGACCAAGAGGAGGAAGAGTTTAAGAAAGAATGGGAAAAATTTGTGGAATCATTGCAAACACCTTTAAATGTTAGCAAGATTTGAATAATTGGAAAAGAGAAAATGAAATGAAATGGAATAGGGTGGAAATAGAAGGGAAAATAGAAGGGAAAATAGTATTTTGAATATGCAGTTGAATAGGGGAGAGAATAATGAATCGTGAAAGGATGGAAAGGGAAGTTGATGTTAATGAGATGATTTAAATAAATATATATATATATATATATATAATTGAAAATGATAAAATAGGGTTGCCATAATGCCCGGTATTTGGCCTTGGTAAACAGTGTATGGGTAAAAATGGCTGAAACGTCTGGTAAAATCCAGACATATGGCAGCCCATATTAGAAGTGTATCTTGGCAAATTTCATTTAAAAGCAGCTCAATATCTATTTTTTTAATGTTGAGATGTAGCCAAAACAACAACAGCGAGGGGGGGGGGGAACCTCAACAACTTGGCAAAAAACAAAAGAGCTCAGCAATTTTTGTGTCCGGATCTTCACTTTTTGAAATACAGCAACCCTAAACACACACACACACACGAGACACACACACACACAGAGTCAGGCCCCTGAAGACAATTTCCACCTCTTTGATGGGCAAGGTCTGAAGCAGTTAGACAGGCCACAGGATCAACTGTCAACCCAGTCAATCTGTCAATCACAGTTTGTGACACTTGCAAGTAATCGGGACGCTTAAGAGAAGATGCGAAAACTTGGAGCGACCCCACTCAGGGGCAAACGAGTGACTTCAGTGCCGTGCGTCGGAGGAGGGCTGTGGAACACACAAAACGCCCAGGAGGTGGGCAGGATTCGTCTTGAGGATTATGTTTTCATTAACCCAAGTTTCTTCCAGATGTCGTGCTCCTTCCACCCTGAGCTTCAAAGGCCCCCTTGGCGGGTTCTGACGAAGCCACGAGGGAGCGTGGGACAAAAAGAACGAGGGTGGCGGGGTTTCAAAAAAATTAAGTGCTCCTTTTCTGAGCCTCGCTTCCCGGCTCTGCAAATGAGCCCCGTCTTTGCGCACGTGTGTGCAAAATCCTATTGCCCCCCCCCATGCTTAAATAATGTGAAACGAAATGTGCTAACAACATGGAGCATGTGGGGGGCATTTATTTGTTTATTTCGTGCATCATAGTGAGGGTGTGTGGATTTGGTGTGTGGGTGTGTGCAAAGGAACATCGTTCCGGGCTGTTTTGTAACATCTTCTTGGCCGCCTGCCCACCATCTTGGCAGCAGCCAAGGGTTCCTTCTCTCTAGACAGCCGCGCCATTTGGAGCCCAGGGATCCCTGCTTGCAGCGGGGGGTGTTCCTTGGAGTGCCAGGGGGGCCTGCCCTGAGAGGCGAGACCGGTTGCCAGAGAGGGACATCCTGTGCGGCCCAAGAGGAAACTGGTTACACGAACCCGTGCTCATGCGCAGAGCCAGATTTACATACAGTGGTACCTCGGGTTAAGTACTTAATTCGTTCCGGAGGTCTGTTCTTAACCTGAAACTGTTCTTAACCTGAGCACCACTTTAGCTAATGGGGCCTCCCGCTGCCGCCGTGTGATTTCTGTTCTCATCCTGAAGCAAAGTTCTTAACCCGAGGTAAAAGACACCTGCTTCTTGGGAGAAAAGCAATGACAAACCTAGATAGCATCTTAAAAAGTAGAGACATCACCTTGCCAACAAAGGTCCGTATAGTTAAAGCTATGGTTATCCCAGTAGTGATGTATGGAAGTGAGAGCTGGACCAGAAAGAAGACTGATCGCCGAAGAATTGATGCTTTTGAGTTATGGTGCTGGAGGAGACTCTTGAGAGTCCCATGGACTGCAAGAAGATCAAAGCTCTCCATTCTGAAGGAAATCAGCCCTGAGTGCTCACTGGAAGGACAGATCCTGAAGCTGAGGCTCCAATACTTTGGCCACCTCATGAGAAGAGAAGACTTCCTGGAAAAGACCCTGATGTTGGGAAAGATGGAGGGCTCAAGGAGAAGAGGACGACAGAGGACGAGATGGTTGGACAGTGTTCTCGAAGCTACCAGCATGAGTTTGACCAAGTTGTGGGAGGCAGTGGAAGACAGGAGTGCCTGGCTTGCTCTGGTCCATGGGGTCACAAAGAGTCGGACACGACTAAACAACAACAACAAATGGAGTTATCCGGCCCGTGAGCCGTCTGAAGGCAATCCTGTATAGGGAAAGGTTTTTTTTAATGTTTAATGTTTTATTATGTTTTTATATATGTTGGAACCTGCCCAGAGTGGCTGGAGCAACCCAGTAAGATGTGTGGGGTATAAATAGTAAAATTACCATTATGGAATGGGACGTCCGTATTTTCATTGGGGAAAAGTTGGAGGTTATCCTGTGCACACCCAGCATCTTGTACAATCTGGACCCTCGGGCAATGGGTATGCAAAGCGAGTGAGTTAGTCCTGTGACCTCTCCAGGCCACCAACCCTTGGCATGCAGAAACATCTTGAGCCCAGAAACATCTGGAAGGCACCAGGTTGACAGAAACTGGTCTTCTCTAACCAGCAATGTCTCTCCAGGGCTTCAGAAAGGGCCTTTTCCCCTAGCCCTATAATCATAGCTCCCCTTTCAAAATGAAAATCTGAAAAGGCAAGGATCTGAAACTGGCCCCTTCTGCACGCAGAGCGCATTTTCGACCAGCGACAGATCCTCTTAATTTTCGAAATGCCAGGCTGCTTTGGCCAGGCTGCAATTGCAGAGCATTCCATCCCAATTATGATTTACAATGCTAATATAAACGAGTCCCTGACAACAGCATTCATATTTGAATTGCGGTCAGGGTGGGGAGATTATTTCTGCCAACTTCTAAGTGGTACTAACATCCCTGAAGCGCATTCCGGAGACAAACCGGCTCTGGAGTGCTCTCACTAATGACTGGCAATAGGTCAGAAGGAACCTGTTTAACCTGATGGGACGTTTATAAAAGGCCCCAGAGGAGCTGAAAGCATTCAGAACAAGGCTGGCTCGGTTGAGGCTTTAAGTCCCAAGACTTACTTCCCCATCCCTCTGGGAGAAGGCAAGAAGCTCATGAGGGCAGCGGCCGGTATGTATCTCTGGAGAGTTTGATGATCTGCCTTTGGAATAGACACCAGAATTGAGTGGCAAGGGATTAGGGACATCAAAAGCAAATTTGGCCCTCAACACTGTCTCCAAGTGTCTTGATTTTCCAGGGACAGTCCCGGAATTACAAAGCCATTCCAGCTTTTGATTTGGTCCCAGAAAAAAAATATAGAAGTAACTTTTTTAAACAACCAAAAACTTCAAGGAAAGGCTCAGAAAATAAATATCCCACTGATGTAGTTCAGAAGTGTCAACAAACCTAGGTTAAAACTTTATAATAGTATTACAGTGGTGCCTCGCAAGACGAAATTAATTCGTTCCGCAAGTTTTTTCTTCTTGCGAGTTTTTTGTCTTGCGAAGCACGGTTTCCCATAGGAATGCATTGAAAATCAATCAATGCGTTCCTATGGAAACCGCCTTCAGACCAGGTCCGGGGGCAGTCTGTCCCCCGACCTCTTCTGAAGGCTGGGGGGGGACAAGGGCTTTTCTTCCCACCGCCAGCCTTCACAAGGCTGTTCTGAAGGCTGGCGGTGGGAAGAAAAGCCCTTCTCCCCACCTCCCACCCCGCAAGCTCCGGGGACAGGAGGGCTTTCCTCCTGACTGCCAGCATTTTAAAAGCCCCCAGGACAGCGGAGACTTCTCCGCTGTCCCGGGGGCTTTTAAAATGCTGGCGGGCGGCAGCGCAGCGTCCGCTGCCGCCCGCCAGCAATTTCAGATCGCCCGGGACAGCGGAGAAGTCTCCGCTGTCCCGGGAAGGCAGGCGGGGGGAGCAAAGACTTTTGCCCCCCGCCGGCCTTCAGAAGAGGTCCAGGACTTCTTCTGAAGGCCGGCGGAGATTTCCCTATGGGCTTTCTTCTTGCGAAGCAAGCCCATAGGGAAATTCGTTTTGCGAAGCACCTCCAAAACGGAAAACTCTTTCGTCTTGCGAGTTTTTCGTTTTGTGAGGCGTTCGTCTTGCGAGGCACCACTGTAATTCTTCAGTAGTGTTGATTTCTGCATTGCAGGGGGTTGGACTAGATGACCCGCAGGCCCCTTCCAACTCGGCAATTCTGTGTCATAGTAAATGTAGACCATATGAGAGATTCCGAACCCTTATTGGATTATTGGGAAACACATATTATGCTCCATCCCATAGAACTGAGGTTCTATCCTATAGTCAGTCTCAGACTCTCTTTCTGAGGAGAGCGGGTGGCGCTGTGGTCTAATCCACTGAGCCTCTTGGGCTTGCTGATCAGAAGGTTGGCAGTTCAAATCCCCACAATGGGCTGAGCTCCCGTTGCTCTGTCCCAGCTTCTGTCAACCTAGCAGTTCGAAAGCACGCCAGTGCAAGTAGATAAATAGGTACCACTGCGGCGGGAAGGTAAACGGCCTTTCTGGGCGCTCTGGTTTCCGTCACGGTGTCCTGTTGTGCCAGAAGCGGTTTAGTTCAGCTGGCCACATGACCTGGAAAGCTGTCTGTGGATAAACGCTGGCGAGATGAGCGCTGCAACCCCATAGTCGCCTTTACCAGAGAGCCAGTGTGGTGTAGTGGTTAAGAGCGGTAGTCTCATAATCTGGTGAACCAGGTTCGTGTCTCCGCTCCTCCACGTGCAGCTGCTGGGTGACCTTGGGCTAGTCATATTTATTTGAAGTCTCTCAGCCCCACTCACCTCACAGAGTGTTTGTTGTGGGGGAGGAAGGGAAAGGAGATTGTTGGCCGTTTGAGACTCCTTAAAGGTAAAGGAATCCCTGACCATTAGGTCCAGTCGTGACCGACTCTGGGGTTGCGGCGCTCATCTTGCTTTATTGGCCGAGGGAGCCGGCGTACAGCTTCCGGGTCATGTGGCCAGCATGACTAAGCTGCTTCTGGAGAACCAGAGCAGTGCATGGAAATGCTGTTTACCTTCCCGCCAGAGCGATACTATTTATCTATTTGCACTATGATGTGTTTTCGAACTGCTAGGTTGGCAGGAGCAGGGACCGAGCAATGGGAGCTCATCCCGTCGTGGGGATTCAAACCGCCGACCTTCTGATCGGCAAGTCCTAGGCTCTGTGGTTTAACCCACAGCACCACCCGCGTCCCACAGCACCACCCGCGGGATATCCAATCCAAACTCTTCTTCTTCTTCTTTTACCTCTCTCTCGCTCCCTCCCTCTCTCCCTCCCCTATCCTCCTGAGGGAGGGCACATGCTGCAACTTGCAGGGGTATATATCTGACAGTGGTTCCCAAGAGTTTTCCCCAACCCTAGCAAGCATTGCACAGGACTGAACCTGGCTGATGTTCACCCACTGAGCCACAGCTCTTCCCATTTCTGTGAGATAAGTAAACCAGTGCAGGCCTGCTGGAGATGAAAGGGTTATGCTCCCTCTCTCAGCTGTATGTCTATGCTGGATCGTTATCACCACGAATAGACACAAGCGGAGACTTTGCCCTCTGGGGCTTGCAAGGCGGAGAACAGATGAGGACAAATCATTTCTCAGTCCTTGGATGGGTTCGGTCGCACCTGTTCAGCGATCGCTTGTAGGCTTTATCCCGGAGATCCAACCATCACATGGAAGTGGGATAGACAGTCAGAATCCCTCTCCCCTTTCCACCCATTGGCTATTCCCGGAAAACAGGGATCAGGTGCCGAGTGTCCATATCAGCAGGCATGTCCTATTTATTACGAATCTGAGGTAAGCACTGTCTGTGTCCTTTCAAACCTTGTCAGAGCACTCTTTCTCCTCAAGACGTAACGGGTCCTTTCCTCTTTCTGCAACAGGTGAAGCAAACCCCAAACTGGTTTAGAAGAGAGAACTGCCCGGAAGCTTCTGAATTTGCAAATTCCTGCTGTCAGGCAAGTAATAATAATAATAATAATAATAATAATAATAATAATAATTTATTATTTGTACCCCACCCATCTGGCTCGGTTTCCCCAGCCACTCTGGGCGGCTTCCAACAAAGATTAAAAATACATCAAAATGTCACACATAAAAAACTTCCCTGAACAGGGCTGCCTTCAGATGTCTTCTAAAAGTCTGGTAGTTGTATTTCTCTTTGACATCTGGTGGGAGGGCATTCCACAGGGCGGGCGCCACTACTGAGAAGGCCCTCCGCCTGGTTCCCTGTAGCCTTGCTTCTTGCAGTGAGGGAACTGCCAGAAGGCCCTCGCGCTGGACCTCAGTGTCCAGGCAGAATGATGGGGGAGTCACAAAGGGTCACCTTCCCCACCCCTAGCGCTCTCGAGAATTTTCTGGGCCACGGTTCCCATCCTACCTAGCCATTGATGCTGCTGCCTGGGGCTGATGGGAGTTGCAGTCCAGTAATGTATGATGGTGACCGAAATTCCCCGCCAAGATGATAGAAATTCTGTCACAATAACAGCTGGATTTGGCAAGGGTGCATATCATTTGTTTCCTTATACCCTGCAGGAAACTCTGGATTTGCAGTCTTAGAAAGAGAGAGAATTGTACTTTTGCATCCCTGTACTTTTCCGTGCATAAGACGCCACCATGTATAAGATGCCCCCAATTTTGGGGGACTAAATTTAAAGAAAATGAGGGGAGATGATCCAAAGAAGTTATGAGCTTTTTTTAGGGGGAATTGCACGCAGCTTCCCCTCCACGCCACTATCCATGTATAGGACAAACCCGATTTTATTGACATGATTTTTGAGACAAAAAACCTTGTCTAATACACAGGAAAATACGGGGAAAGCCTTTCAGCGTTTTAGTGTGCTTTAGTCCTAATTTTGTATGCAATTTTGCTTAATGTGTACATTTACGCAAGCCGCTCCACCTAAAAGAGTGTGTTTCATGTGCTACTTTCATTTGCATAAGCATTTTTATACACACTATCCCTAATGCATTCATTTATGTGCACATTGCCGGCTTGGAGAATTGCACTGCAGCATTGAAAGGACTACAAATATTGAAGGATAGATGCGTTTCAGTATATGTTATTGTTTCGAGAAGTGGGAATTGGACATGAGATTGCTGTTGCGCTCAGGTCCTGCTTGCGTCTGCTTGAACCCTGTGAGGACAGGATTCGGAACAAGTCGGGCTTTAAGCCAGGACACACCCCGCCCCCAGGATTTTCTTAGGTCCTTAGGTTTATTTGCCATTTGTCAGTAACGCCAGAAGCCCATGCAACAGTGCACACACGCATCCTGGTGGCAGCCTTGGCAGCCGGCAATGTTTGTATTTGCACACGTGTCTTTTAATGGTTCAAGAAATCGAAAAACACGTGCAGTTTGGGAGTGCTGCAGAAAAAGAAGCTCAGTTGCCAAACAGGTCTGAATCTATCTCTGGTTAATGTTTAATGCCACTAATAAAAGATAAGCAGTGACAGTACCGTAAGCACAGCGTTTAGACCAGAGCATCAGATGTGGAAGTTATCAGTCTATTTTTCCCCCATGGGCCTTCCCATATGGTGGTTAAAAAAAGAAGAAAGATTTAATGTCCTATTGTGTTGCGTAGTGCTATCTCCAATCTGCCCTTGAAGCTGACCCAGGAACTCCAGTGGGTGCAGAATGCCATGGCGAGGCTCCTTACGGGGTCCTTACAGCAGGATCACATTCACCCAGTGCTTTACCAACTGCACTGGCTCCCGGTGGAGGACAGAGTCAGGCTTAAGGTGATGGTTTTGACCTTTAAAGCCCTATGCAGCCTAGGACCCTCGTACCTACGGGACCGCCTCTCCTGGTATGCCATGTGGCGGACCTTAAGGTCCACAAATGACAACATTTTTGAGGTCCCAGGTCGCAAGGTGGTTAGATTGGTCTCAACTAGAGCCAGGGCCTTTTCAGTACTGGCCCCGACTTGATGGAACGCTCTGTCACAAGAGACTAGGGCCTTGACATCTTTCCGCAGGGCCTGCAAGACAGAGCTGTTCCGCCTGGCCTTTGGTTTGGACTCAGTCTGACCCTTACGTTTCCCTCCCCTTATGGTTTTGATCTATCAGCTACTTTTAAAATGAGGCTGCATTTTAAATTGCATTTTAACCTGTATTTTAAATTGGTCCCCCTCCCCATTATGCTTTTACTGTGATTTTATTGGTGGCCGGGGAGGGCGGGGTATAAATAAAATTATTTATTTTTATTTTTATTTTTATTTTTATTTTTATTTTTATTTTTATTTATTATTATTATTATTATTATTATTATTATTATTATTATTATTATTATTATCTGAAGCCAACAAGAATATGGCAGGCATTTTTAATTACTTCTGACTACAGCACTTGCCAATGAACTGGCTGACCTTGTGGTTTTGCGTTCCCCTTTCTGCAGGATCTTCTTGGCGTCTCCTGCTGGAAGATGTCCAAAGTGTTCTCCACCAGCCTCCGCTGTCGGTTGCCTGCCTTGCTGTTCCTCTTCCAGGGAGCTGTGCTGGTGATCTTCATCCTCTTTGTGACATACGATGAGCACACGGACGCCGCCAGCCAGCCTGCTGATGCTGACCCATCCGCCAACCAGGTCTATGCCACCTTCCCCCTCTTCCAGGACATCCAGCTGATGCTGTTGGTGGGGCTGGGCCTGCTGCTGGCTTTCATGAAGGGCTACGGAGTCAGCGCCGTGGCCTGCAACTTCCTGCTGGCCAACTTCTCTACCCAGTGGGCTCTGGTCGTCCAGGGCTTCGTACACTACGGCCAACATGGGAGAGTCCACCTCGGCCTCTACAACATCCTCACGGCCGAGTTTGCAGCCGTGACGGTCCTCATCTCTGCTGGGGCTATCCTGGGGCGAACAAGCCCCATCCAGCTTCTTCTCATGAGCTTGTGCGAAATCCCTCTCTACGTGGCCTGCGAGTGGCTCATCGTGAGTTATTTCCAGGCAGTGGATGTCGGAGGAACCATAACCCTCCACGTCTTTGCTTGCTATTTCGGGCTGGGCACTTCCATCGCTCTCTACCGGCCGGGATTGCAGCTGGGGCACCCAATGGAGACTCCATCTTACATCTCCGACCTTCTGTCCTTGGTGGGGACCATGTTTCTTTGGGTGTTCTGGCCCAGTTTCGTGGCTGTCCTCGCCCACCAAGGAGATGCTCAGCACAGGGCTGTGCTTCACACGTGGCTTACTCTCAGTGCCAGCGCCCTGACCTCCTTTGCCACCTCCAGCCTCCTGGAGAAGAAGGGGAAACTGAACCTGTGCCACCTGCAGAACGCTACGTTGGCCGGAGGTGTGGCCATTGGCGCAGTAGCAGACATGGTCATTTCACCAGCTGGGGCATTCACCCTGGGCATTGTTTCCTCGCTAGCCTGCATCCTTGGGTTCAAGTACATGTCACCCTTCTTGGCCACTAGAGTTCGCCTCCAGGACCAGTGTGGAATCCACAACCTTCACGGCTTACCAGGCCTCATTGGCGCTGTGGGTGGAATCATAGCCATCTTGTTGGTGCCGGATGAGGCCTACGGACCTCGCCTTCACCAGGTCTTCCCTCAGCGTGGCCTCCTGCCATGGAACATCACTCTGGAGGCAACCTTGGCGGGGGAGAACGTGGGAAGAAGCGCCACGCAGCAAGCTCTCCACCAGGCTGCAGGTCTCGGTGTCTCCATACTCGTGTCCCTTGTGGGTGGCTACTTCACCGGGTTGGTTTTGAAACTGCCTTTTTTAGCACAGCCGCCTGACCAGCTCTGCTTTGACGACGCTCTTTACTTCAAGATCCAAGAATCAACGGAGAACTCAAGTGTGGAGCAGGCTAGAGGGGACCTCCTGGTGCCCCTGAAGGACAAAGCTTGAGGGTCTATCTGCTTCTGCCTTCAAAGCAGAAATAAAACAACAGGGCATCGCTGAGTGGGAGAGTAACTTTTGTCATGGTTTTCCTGGAGTGCCGTGCTGTCGGGGCTGGAAGATCTGAAATAGGACTGTGTCTCCTGCTTGGAGGCAGATGGGACAATTGACCCAAACACAGAGGTAGCTTCTGAAGTGAGGGCAGCGAAAATTCAGCTAAGAAGCTCAAATCATATATATGACTGACACCTTTCTTTGGAAATTAAATCACTGTCCAGACTTTAACATTCAAAAACTTTACTTGCAGAAACTTATAGATGAATTACAACATAATATTTACAGTCACATGCTTCTCCAAGCATGGGTTTACAGTCTCTTCTTCTAACTTCCAAAACAACTGCATTTCCCTTTCTTTCCAGAGCTCAGCACTCAGTTTTCTGCATCTCAGTTAGGCCACGCCGTGCAGCTCCTATGAAATATTTCTGCTTTCACCTTCTCCTGCAGCTTAGCTCTCTTTTCTTCCAAGCAGAGAATAAGCGCTCCAACACTCTATTCAACTTAGCAGTGTTCACAGTGGATTCTAAAACACAGTCATCTTGCTTCACATAAAAAGGGAGTCTCTCCTTCACTAGATACCTCCCATGTGACCAGTGTTAGCCAATCACATGAGAACGTCTAGAGAACTCTCTAGAATTCAGCTACCAACCCATCAGATTCAAACACATAGTAATGCATGCAAGCATTTACAATTTCGGTGAATTAAATCACAATACTAAACAGTAGCACAGAGTTGTCAGCTGCTGGGGCATCTAGGTTGATTTCCCCTGACCATTTTAGCAGCTCCAAGATGAGTTGCTTTGGCCTCCCCTTCTCTTGGACTAGATAGAATTACTAGGCCAGGGATTGGTAGCAGATACAGGTGGGCAACTTTTAGTTACCGCGGACATTTTCCTGGACATTTTTACTGTATTGGACTTGAAATTGCATACACACATACACACACACCTGCCCAGGTGTTAAGCGCTTTCTCTCGTCCCATCGACATCAGAGGCATGGTTGGTGGTGGGACAAGAGAGAGCCTTGGACCACATCAGAGAGGCTGAGAATCTTGTCACCTGGGCAGCCCAGGACCTCCATCCACACTGCCCAGACTAGTGCCCCAGGGAGCTCATTTCGGTGCTGCAAATGCAGGGGTTTGACTTCACCCCTGGAGGCATACTCCATTGTATCTCAAGACAGACGGATGCCAACATGCACATAGTCATACCTTGGGTTACAGACGCTTTGGGTTGCGTGATTTCGGGTTGTGCACCATGCCGAATCCAGAAGTACCGGACCAGGTTACTTCCGGGTTTCAGTGCACAGAAGCGCCGAATCGCAATCTGCGCATGCGCAGACACACGGGTTATGGGCTGTGAACACTGCAGGTTGCGAATGTGCCTCCTGCACCTATCACGTTCGCAACCCAAGCGTCCACTGTATATGCATCAGAGGGTGAGGAGAGTTGGGCGCAGTGTGTTGCGGATACTGAAAATTTGGCATGTGGCGCTTTGTTGCATGAGCGAGGAGGTCTTTGCAAGGGAGTGAAGCTTCCCACACTTGCGAGGCACCCCAGGGACTGGCCTGAGGACGCGTTGGCGCCCTGTCAGCGCTCTGGGAGATGCCGGGACGTTCCAGGTCCTCCTCGTGGAGCCAGAAGCCACCACCAAAAAGCAGAAGAGCTTCTGGAAGACGTACTCGACAACGGCGTCCCCCTCCGCTTGGCGCAGGGCCACTCGTGAGAGAAGGCCCGAGAGCGAGGCTGGGGAATCGTTAAGGCAAATAATCGCAAACAGACCCGAGAGCGGCCTGTGTTTGTTTTGTTAATTGTCAGCGTAAAATGCTGTGCAGAGCCTGACAAAGGAACACCAGCGCTGACTCCTCCACTTGGGGAAAAGAAAAAAGCATCGTTCTCTTGAAAAACAATCCCGTCTCCTTTCGAGGCAGGAGGCAACGGAGGGGGGGTGCAATGCCATGGGGAGGCCTAGGGGGAGCGAACCTCAGGAGTCTGTGTGGTATATGGAGAGTACCAGAGGTTATGGAGTTGGTGCGTCAGAGGAAGATGAAGAGTTTGGATTTGATATCCTGCTTTATCACTACCCTAAGGAGTCTCAAAGGGATGCGGGTGGCGCTGTGGGTTAAACCACAGAGCCTAAGACTTGCCGATCAGAAGGTCGGCGGTTTGAATCCCCGCGACGGGGTGAGCTCCCGTTGCTCGGTCCCTGCTCCTGCCAACCTAGCAGTTCGAAAGCACGTCAAAGTGCAAGTAGATAAATAGGTACCACTCTGGCGGGAAGGTAAACGGCATTTCCATGCGCTGCTCTGGTTCGCCAGAGGCGGCTTAGTCATGCTGGCCACATGACCCGGAAGCTGTATGCCGGCTCCCTTGGCCAATAAAGCGAGATGAGCACTGCAACCCCAGAGTCGGCCACAACTGGACCTAATGGTCAGGGGTCCCTTTACCTTTAAGGAGTCTCAAAGCGGCTAACATTCTCCTTTCCCTTCCTCCCCCACAACAAACACTCTGTGAGGTGAGTGAGACTGAGAGACTTCAGAGAAGTGTGACTGGCCCAAGGTCACCCAGCAGCTGCATGTGGAGGAGCGGAAACGCAAACCCGGTTCACCAGATTACGAGTCTACTGCTCTTAACCACTACACCACACTGGCTCACGCCAACTGGAATGGAACTGGTATCTATAGCACATTGTTTTACATGTTAAAGGCCCCCGATGTGATGCTCAAGGCTGCCAAGCAGAGATCAGAAAGACCCGTGTCTCAAATCCTGGAGAGACACGGCTGGTCAGTGGTGTCACATGGAAGAGGGAGCAAGCTTGCTTTCTCCTGCTCCTGAGGATAGGACTCAAACCCATGGCTTCAAGTTACAAGAAAGGAGATTCCGACTAAACCTAAGGAAGAACTTTCTGACAGTACTAGCTGTTTGGCAGTGGAACAGACTCCCACGAGAGGCGATGGACTTTCCTTCCTGGGAGGTTTTTAAGCAGAGGTCCATGCTATAGGTCGAGAGTCCGCTGTGGAATCCCTTACATTAGGATGCTATGTCTTTTCACACTTTTCTTCACCCTGTGTGGGATGCGGGAGAAATTCAAAGCCAAACCCATAAAACCCACGCTTTCCAAAATAGTGCACATCTTGAAATACAGCTATCCTTCGAAAATTCGCACTGCTCTGAATTCTGCAAGGCAGTTTTCTGGCCAAAGAAGGTGTGCTAAAATGCAATATACTAGGGTCAAGTGTGCATGAAAAAAACATACGTATTAATGAAAATAAACTACAAAAATGCATTATATTGGGAGAAATCGCTTTGCCAACACTGGTATATTTGACAAAATTGTATGCAAAAAAAACAACAAGGTGTATATTAAGAGAAATTTGCACTAGATTGCTGGTGATTTTTTTTCAGGAGGAACTTTAAAAAAGGGGAAAGCAGGCAGCTGTGGGAAAATGTAGAGAACTGAAATATCAGAAACTGAAAGAAACCAGAATAGACAGCTTCACCCTTCGACCTATGTCACATAGCTATATCTCTATTTTGCCACTTGAGGACACATGTTTATTGGATTACATGTTTATGCAAATATCAAAAAGTATTGTGTTGAAAGTGGGCAGAAAAATAAAACAACAACAAAATAAAAACCCTTCACTTGGGCACAAGACAGCCCAGCTTAATAATAATAATAATAATAATAATAATAATAATAATAATAATAATTTATTATTTATATCCCGCCCATCTGGCTGAGTTTCCCCAGCCACTCTGGGCGGCTCCCAATCGAGTGTTAAAAACAATACAGCATTAAATATTAAAAACTTCCCTAAACAGGGCTGCCTTCAGATGCCTTCTAAAAGTCTGGTAGTTGTTGTTCTCTTTGACATCTGGTGGGAGGGCGTTCCACAGGGTGGGCGCCACTACCAAGAAGGCCTGGTTCCCTGTAGCCTCACTTCTCACAATGAGGGAACTGCCAGAAGGCCCTTGGCACTGGACCTCAGTGTCCGGGCAGAACAATGGGGGTGGAGACGCTCCTTCAGGTATACAGGACCATAGTGGTCAGAGACCAGGAGGATAGATTACAAGTTACACCTAATAATCCACAGTCGCTGGTCTTCATATCTGGCTGATGGCTGTCCTGGGAAGAAAGAAAACAAACATATCAACTAACACTTTTGTTGATCCATGCCTGGTGGTTAGGAATAGAAAGTGCCATTGCAGGAGGCAAGGATGTAGACATCTACATGCAGATAGGTAGCAGTGTTGGCCTGCCAGTCAAAACAAAATAATAAAATTCATTCCAGTAGCACCTTAGAGAGCAACTAAGTTTGTTATTGGTATGAGCTTTTGTGTGCATGCACACTTCTACAGATACCCATTTTTTAAATCTTATTTTCACCTCTACATGCTCCTTGTTCAGGCATGGTGTGAACTGTGCAAAAGGTAAAGCTAAAGGGACCCCTGACCATTAGGTCTAGTCGCGGACGACTCTGGGGTTGCGGCGCTCATCTCGCTTTATTGGCTGAGGGAGTCAGCGTACAGCTTCCGGGTCATGTGGCCAGCATGACTAAGCCGCTTCTGCCAAACCAGAGCAGCGCATGAAACGCCGTTTACCTTCCCGGCAGAGCGGTACCTATTTATCTACTTGCACTTTGATGTGCTTTCGAACTGCTAGGTTGGCAGGAGCAGGCACCGAACAACGGGAGCTCACCCCGTCATGGGGATTCGAACCGCCGACCTTCTGATCGGCAAGTCCTAGGCTCTGTGGTTTAGACCACAGCCCCACCTGCGTCCCTCATGAACTGTGTAGCTCCCTCCTCAATATAAGCTTCCCCCACTCCCTCTTGGCCTTCTCTTTGGTCTAGGAGACAACCTGTCGCAGACCTGGATTAACAGGCTTATTAACAGGGTTTTATACAGCTCCCTTGCAGGGAGCCCTGCAAGGGAGCTGTATAAAACCCTGTTAATAAGCCTGTTAAGCCAGAGAGACTGTGGAACTCACACCCACAAGAAGGAGTGAGGGCTGCCAGTTGCTGGAAACTATAGAAAAATGTCCTAGTGCTCGAATCCTGCTTGCAGATTCCACACAGGAATCTGGTTGGCCACTGTGAAAATGGGATGCTGGAATAGATGGACCACTGGTTCAATCCAGCAGGCTCTTAACTTCGTCTTCTTCGGCAATCGCTAATAGCCAAGTAAGATTGCCTTCCATGAGCACAGCCTTAGCCTACTATATCAGGCTTCCTCAACCTCGGCCCTCCAGATGTTTTGAGACTACAATTCCCATCCTCCCTGACCACTGGTCCTGCTAGCTAGGGATCATGGGAGTTGTAGGCCAAAAACATCTGGAGGGCCAGGTTTGAGGAAGCCTGTACTATATGAAGCTTGAATTGGATCTGGAAGGTTCGGTGGCCAGGATACCTATTTAAAAACGCTGGGCAGGGCAGTTAATGGGAGCTGCTCATGAGCTCCAGGCAGTCATCCCTTATCCAAAGTTTCTCTCTTCACACACATACACACCCAAGGGATTCTTGATCCCCTTTGTTCTGCACTTCACACACCTGCCTGCCTGCCCTCTCTCGGCCTGTCCCATCCCGTCGCATCCTGAACGGAATTCCTCTTGTCTGTCTGGAGCCAGCGAGAGGACCCTCCCTAAATGGCTCCAAAAAATCAGGACTGTCTGCTGAAAGTCTGGCCCACGAATTCTTATTAACCACAATCACCGGGCCGTGCGCTTACAGAACTGCAAAGCTGGAAGAGGATATTTATTTTTTATTTAATTGGAAATGCATGTACATGCTGCCCCTTCAGTTCAGGACCTGCAACAATGATTCAGGGTGGCTAACGAGCCTCTATTTTATCATGTGAGTAAATCATTCCAGCAAATATGAAAAATAAACAATAAAAATCACACATGAGCCGGGGAAACAGAAGCATAAAAACATCGAGTCGTGGCAAATGGAATAAAATAAATTCAGCCAGAGCAGGATTTGCAACACAAGATGCAACTACAATCTCTGCGGCAGATGAGCATCTGTTCTCTGCTTAAATACCCAGTCCTGAGGCAGCCTGTGCTGCTGCTTTTGCTGTTAGGAGTCCAGCTCTTTCCGTTATAAAGGTTCCCCTGATGTTTAGCCCCAAACTGCTTCCCTCCAATTTACATCCCTTGGCTCTAAGTCCTGCACTCGGGACGTCTGCCCAATCTGCTCCGAAACAGCCCTTCGGATATTTGCAGGCAGCTATCAAGCATTCCTCATCGGACGCAATTTCCAGATTCCTCACCGCGTTTGCAAAACTCGCCAGTATCATTCCTTCCCCTTGTCTGCTTTCTCACCTAAGAAAAAACCCCAGATGCTTCAGTCTCTCCTTGCAGGGAAAAACTCCACTTTCGTTCTCATCCCATCATTTCAGTTGCCCTGTTCTCCACAATCATGGGCTCGGAGAAAGTGCAATATAAGTACAATATAATATATTTTTCCAAGGCGCAATCAGAACTGTATGCAGTATTCCAGCCGGGCGCAGGTGTGTGCGGAGAGGCCTTGAAGGCTTTCCTGGGCCTTCCTCAGGAACCCCAGCCCCTCACTTGCCCCCCATGGCTGCTCTGGGAGGAAACCTCCCTCGCCTCCTTTTCCCCCCCTCTCCGCTGCTATTTTGGTGAGACTCTCCTGTCCCCGTTTCCTTCTTCCGGTTGTTTTGCTCTGATCCCTTCTCCCTGCCTCTCCTCTCTCTCTCTCTCCTGCCCCCTCCACTCTTTCCTTCCTTCCGTCCTGAGTTTCCATGCCATCATCCCTCTGAGGACATTTGGTGACATTGTTTTTGCTATGAGGAAATCCATCCCTGCTTTCTCCACCCTTTCAGGACTAAGCTAGCAACTTGCAACTCCCATACTCCCCTCCTACTGAGCACAAAAGAGCAAAGGCTGCAATTGGGAGCGGAATAGCATTGGGCTTGGGGGAGATTCCCTTCCCTTCCTGGTCTTCTTCCAGTCCCCACCGCCGATTTTGAGAAATGGTGGAAAGGGTTAAGCATCCTCCCTCCCTCTGCCCTCAGCTGAAATTGGCAACCTCCCACGCCTGCTTTTCAACGACATAATAATTTGTAAAAATCAAAACAGAAGATGGAAAGAAGATGTGCATTTTCATGCATGAATGTTCTTACAGCCAAGAATCACATCACAACATTTGGAGAGCTGTGATATCTGACTGATTGCTGGGATATATTTTGCACAATGGTTTGGGGGGGGGGTGTCAGTGTACATGTGAATTGGCTTGGTCTGCCTCAAAATGCAGGCCAAACAAAATCCTAAAGCATCCCTGGGCTGGAAAACACCCTCATCTGCCTTCATGGCCACTAAAATCAGGTAGTTTTTAAAGGCATGTGTGTCTTTCATGGAAGATAAAGGCTACGAATGAATACCCCCTAAGAAAACGCCAAGATCAGAGGGAGGATATCTCCGAACACCGGATGTCCGGGATCTCGAGTGCTCAGGTTCTGTTTGCAGGTTTCCCAAAATAATAATAATAATAATAATAATAATAATAATAATAATAATAATAAAGGTAAAGGTACCCTTGCCCATATGGGCCAGTCGTGTCCGACTCTAGGGTTGTGCGCCCATCTCACTTAAGAGGCCGGGGGCCAGCGCTGTCCGGAGACACTTCCGGGTCATGTGGCCAGCGTGACGAAGCTGCTCTGGCGAGCCGGCACCAGCGCAGCACACGGAAACGCCATTTACCTTCCTGCTAGAAAGCGGTACCTATTTATCTACTTGTACTTAGGGGTGCTTTCAAACTGCTAGGTGGGCAGGAGCTGGGACCGAAAGACGGGAGCTCACCCTGCCGCGGGGATTCGAACCGCCGACCATGCGATCAGCAGCTCTAGGTGCTGAGGTTTTACCCACAGCACCACCCGCGTCCCTAATAATAATAATAATATAAAAGCATGTTATCGGCCACTGAAGGAGGATTGGACAAGGTGGGCTGTTGGCCTGATCCTGTCAGGTTCCTTCTCACGCTCATCTGTGCTGCACACGCAAAGCAAGGTCTCTTTTTAAGGAAGCATTTTGATGCTTGGGCAACGCAGCGGGAAGGGGGAACAGAAGGCTGCCTGTCTATGGAGCGTTCATCCTGATTTGTTTTCAGAAAGATTAGGCAACGTTGGTTATTCAGTGGGCATTCATGCTGATCCGATTGCAGAGAGATTCGATGCCGTTGCAGAAAAGTCTTATCCTGCACTGCAGGGGGTTGGACTAGATGAACCTTTCAATTATTCTCTCCCACACTTACAGGTGCATTTCCCCACCACGGTCCCCTTTCTAAATCAGCTTTGAATTCTGTTGTAGTTGAGCTACTTTTTTTGCTGTGTTTTTAACTATCTGTGCTTTATCTGTGTTCGTTTTAAATTTTGTGAGCTGTCTCCTGTCCCAGTTCTGGGGAAAAGACACAATACACACACACACACACACACACACACACACACACACACACGGATGAATGAATTTTGGGAAATCAGGTTTGCAGCACTAATTGCACAACCTGGATTTGCCATGATGTGTCTGAATGGCACCCTAAGAGCACGACAGTCTTGAAGTGCCCCGAGTTTCTGGTTCAGACACTTTTCCAGTATGCATTTTAACACTCCAGAGCGCTCTTGCTTATCTGCTTTAGTGATAGATTCCTCACTTCTTCTTTTAACGGACTGTGCCTGTTTTTCTTTTTTTAAAAAGTGGATAGTTGTGGAAATTTAGCAGGGGAATTTTTTGACAACCGTCGTTTCCTTGCCAGGAAAATTAACACCGTACCAAACCTTCCCCTGCTAAAATGTCTCTGTGCTGGGCTGCTGTGAAAGGCACAGGAGGGGAACTAGTAAAATAAATAGAATTAAATATATAGCAATTGTCGGAAAGTGCTGCCTTTTAGGGTCTGGGTATGAGTGAGAGTAGGGACGCGGGTGGCGCTGTGGGTAAAAGCCTCAGCGCCTAGGGCTTGCCGATCGAAAGGTCGGCGGTTCGAATCCCCGCGGCGGGGTGCGCTCCCGTTGCTCGGTCCCAGCGCCTGCCAACCTAGCAGTTCGAAAGCACCCCCGGGTGCAAGTAGATAAATAGGGACCGCTTTCTAACGGGAAGGTAAACGGCGTTTCCGTGTGCGGCTCTTGCTCGCCAGAGCAGCTTTGTCACGCTGGCCACATGACCCGGAAGTGTCTCCGGACAGCGCTGGCCCCCGGCCTCTTGAGTGAGATGGGCGCACAACCCTAGAGTCTGTCAAGACTGGCCCGTACGGGCAGGGGTACCTTTACCTTTTATGAGTGAGAGTCTTTCCTCACGCACCATTTTCACCTTTCTGATTTGGCTAGAGTGCAGAGACTTCCAACCGAAGCAAAACACAGCAGCAGGTAAGGTATCAGGTTTCCGCCTTGCTCTCTGTATGATTTGTGGATGGTTCTCACGCCAATTTTCAGTGTGTTATTCAAAATACGCTCAAAAAAGAGCGGGGAGACTCTCACTATTTAAAGTGAAACCTTGGCAAAACAACCGTTTTTACCAACTGCACATTCCCCTTTCATGCTCACTGGGCAGGATCCATACCTGTGCGTGTCCTGTCCCCCAACCCCCAATTATCCTGCAAAAAAGTGAACAAAGGGGTACAGAAAGCCCACTTCCACTGAGTCAGACCACTGGTTCCATCTGCCTCAATACTGTCCACCCGGAGTGGCAGCAGCAATCTGGGGTTGCGGACAGAGGGACAACACACCTTGTCCTCCCCGTAGAGGCCATTGGGTATTGAACCCGCAACCTTCTGCACACAGAGCGGGTGCTGTAACCACTGAGCTACGGCCTGCCCTCTTTCGCAGCCGCCAGACCTTTTCCTGTGGGGTTAAGCAACCCCAGTGAAGCTCATCTGCCGGGCACACCTCAGTTTCGCCAAGTATCGCTTGTGTTCCTCTTTTGAGTTCGCCTGGACTCCAACCCCTCACTGAATACAGTCACATAAATAGGGCACTGTTTGAATTGACCATAGGGAGGCTCTGACTTTAACCATTCTTTTAAAAAATAAAGGAAATGAAAAATTCAGAACGGAGCATGAAGTTACATCTGTATAGATTTTGGGGAGAGAAGAGACGCTGGACAGCTCTCTACTGCCCCTTGGTGTTGAGGCCGGCAAGGTCCAAGCAAGGGAAAGCTTAAAAAAAAGTTGCACAGTGTAGAAATATGCTCTAATGTGGACGTTTCTGCACAAAGGAGGTCCTTTATTTTTATTTTCAATTTTTTTTATTGATTTTCAAAAATTCAAAACAAACAGACAAACAAACAAACAAACAAACATACATACATCCTCTTTAAATCTTGGTAACATTATTAAGTGACTTCCTCAAATCCCCTTGGTTGAATTTCATTGTATATCATTTTAACAGTTTTCCAAAATTGATTTTCTCAAAAAATTAACTTGATCACTTAACATCTTTCATTCTTTCTAATTTAACTTTAAACATCTTAAATCTTATCCTTACATATTTGAATCCTAAGCCTATCTATTATTTGCAAGCTTTTCCAATTAAGTTATCTTAACATATTTAGCTAAATAGTCTTTAAATTTCATCCATTCTTCCTGATACTCCACCTCCTTCTGGTCGCGGACTCTTCCAGTCAGGTCAGCCAGCTCTGAAAAGTCCATCATCTTCATCTGCCAATCTTCCACTGTTCGTATTTGTGTTTTCCAATTCTTTGCTAACAAAATTCATGCTGCAGTTGTGGCATACAAAAATAATTTAACATCTTTTTTGGGCAATTCCAAACCTTAAAGGAGATCCTTTAGACAAGGGAAATGGATGGTTTTGTTTTGAATGAGTGCATTAAGTCAAATGCGTTGTAGCTCCTTAGCTCTACGCTCAATGGGTTGTGCTGTTTTTAATTAAGTTTTCAAAGGCACAATATAGACCAGAATAACCCCTCTGCAGCACCACAGATCCCAACTCAATGGTGTAACATTGGAAAATGTTGATCACTTCTCCTACCTAGGCAGTTATGCATTTTAAATAAAAGGGCACAATCTACTCATGTGAAAACACGCTGATTCCTGGACCGTCTGCAGGCCGGATTTAGAAGGCGATTGGGCAGGATCTGGCCCCTGGGCCTTAGTTTGCCTACTCATGATCTAAAGGTCTGTCACATGGAGGATGCAGCAAGCTTGTTTTCTCCAGCCCGCGAGGGTAGGACTCGAACCAATGGCTTCAAGTCACAAGAAAGGAGATTCCAACTAAACATCAGGAAGAACTTTCTGACAGTGGAACTCTTCTTCCTTGGAGGCTTTTAAGCAGACTGGATGGCCATCTGTCATGGATGCTTTGGTTGAGATTCCTGCATTGCCGGGGGCTGGACTAGATGATCCTTGGTGTCCCCTTCCAACTCTGCAAGTCTACGATTCATCAGTGAAAGACGCCAGGTTCAAGTCTTGCCATTTCAAGGCACGGCTCCCATTTGAAGCCCAAGTGAGCTACTTATCCATCAGTGCAGCAAGCTAGAAAAACCTACAGAAGGCGGCTTTATTTTATACCATTCTTGCCTCTCTCTCTCTCTTTTTGTAATCATCATCATCTAGTAAATTACACAGGACATAGAGAGGAGTTATACAGGCACCCATCCTAATTCAGTGGCTGATCTATAGGTAAGGTAAAGGTAAAGGGATCCCTGACCATTAGGTCCAGTCTTGGCCGGCTCTGGGATTGCGGCGCTCATCTCGCTTTACTGGCCGAGGGAGCCGGCGTACAGCTTCCGGGTCATGTGGCCAGCATGACTAAGCCACTTCTGGCAAACCAGAGCAGCGCACGGAAACGCCATTTACCTTTCCACCAGACCTATTGATCTACTTGCACTTTGACGTGCTTTCGAACTGCTAGGTTGGCAGGAGCAGGGACTGAAGAACGGGAGCTCACCCCGTCGCGGGGATTCGAACCGCCGACCTTCTGATCGGCAAGTCCTAGGCTCTGTGGTTTAACCACAGCACCACCCGCGTCCCATGGCTAATCTATAGCTTATGGGGAAAAGATTCCAGTGACCTCTAGGAACAGAATCTGCCTTAAACAGTCAGGCCACTAATCCACTAAGCTCAGCATTGTCAACACTGGCAGTATCTCTCAAAGCTTTTAGACACGTTTTCTCAGCCCTACCTGCAGATGGCAAGAACTAAACCTGGGCCCTTCCCTGAGCAAAGCATGCTATACCGCTGAGGTGCAGTTCTTTCCTCTGGCACATCTTGTCCATTTCTCTCCGCATTCCCACCACCCACAATTCAAGACCTGCAACATGCATATCAGCAGGATCTGGCCCCATCCAAACCATCTTTGGAGATACATCAGTGGAACACCCTTTTTGCTGAGCCTCAGCCCACTGCAAGCAAGTTGGATCTATTCACTGCCATGTGCACGATTCAGCCTTCAGCCGGCATTGCGGTTTATGGCACCAACACGCAAACTGAAGGCAGAATCCTGCGTTGACCAGCTTGGCAAAGGCTCCCAAGGATTTCACAGGAAACGCCAAAGTCACTGAGACGATGGTCAAGGAGGATGCACTTCTTTCTTTCCACCAGCAGAGGAGGCTGGAGGTAAATAAATCTCCCCTTCAGGAACAAGAAGTGAATAGTTCACATGTACATTTGACACAAAAGCGCCATCGTTCTTTTAAAAAAACCAAACAAACAGGGCTGTGCTTTCGATATTCTAATTACAGTATAAAAATCAAGTTTGGGCATAAAAATACACGCTGCCCTGTCGTTTGGAGAAAGATCCAGGAGAATCTGATTGTTTTGAATTTTGCCAGAATCTTCAGAGAAGGCTTTTTCAGGGTTTCACTTGCCACTCCTTTCCCAGAGATTGTACTCCCAAATCTGGCACGTCCAACAAGAAGTGAAAATACACAAAAGAGCGGGGTGGGGAGGGCTTTTGGCACTGCAAGATCAGCAACAACAAAACCACCGCCACCCAAAAGTGGTGTAGTGAAAGAGCCCACTTATTAGCCGAAGTAGAGGATTAACATGCCCCATTCAGCATTCATTCGATTGCTTCTAGCAGTTATCCCCTCTTGAGCAATGAGAAAAGAAGAGAGAGAGACAACACGGGCCCAAATCACTTGGACATCACCAAAAGAAATGATGTTCTTAGTATTATAAACATAGCTGTCACAGGCAAACTGGGCGTCCGCCTCTAAAGGCACACACACTAGACATGGAGGGCAGACCAAGTTGCCAAACACCTTTAGGCCCTGAATATTCCCATGCAGGTTCTCTTGTGAGTGCCTGCAGAGAGATCATAATGAAGAATCACAAATGGGGTGGCTTTAGCCTTAGCCCCTACCCTCTCTCCATGCCATTTCTGAATGTAGAAGGGAAACCTGGAAACATTAGAAGTGTGATTGGTCTCAGAGCCCCATTGCGTATGTTGGGGAAACTTATGTGGCGACCTTCGGATATCGCTGGACAACATCTCCCATCTGAAAGGCATGACATGGGCTACTCCTGCTGTATTTTCAAGTGATGTATCTCCCAGCCTGGGGCCTTCCATGGTTGGGGGGTGACGCACGTTTCAGTCTAAAACATCTCGAGGGCAAGACATTGGAAAAGGCTAGTCTACTGAATGTCTGAACATCCATGCCCTCTCCTCCCATCACTACTTTAGGGGTTTACCACTTTAGAGGTTTTCCTATAGTAAGCACTCTGCCTCCACTCCCACCTACGTTTTTTTGGTCAACTCCAAACAACCGCACTCATCTCTCACACACAGTAAAGATCAGAGTCAAAAAAAGTATCACAAAACAAAACAGGATTGTATTTTACAGCTTCTTACTATGTACAACCATCATTGGTTCATGTTCTTTTAAAAAAACCAACCAAGGTCTCATCCAGAAACACACAAGATATATCTTAACACAGAAGACGTTTTGGGAAAAGAAATGGTGTCAGGGATGCTGGATCATTTCATCTGGGGATGGGAAAGCTTTGGTGTGCTGTCGTGGGAGGGACTTGAGCAAGGAGTCAAGCTGGGATTTATTTATTTTTTTAAAAATCCGTCTACACGAAAGAAAGACTTTCATCCAAGGCAGCCACACACGTCCATCACTGGGACATATTTATCCAAGTTCCAGTGAAATGAATGGGAGGTTCACACATACCTGCTGGGACAATTGTGTTGCACCCATTCATTTCATTGGGACATGTGCAGGTGACATTCCTGCTGGGCTTTGTGTACAACCCACAGACCTCGCCGACCCACCTCTGTCCTCCCAAAAAGCCGCCTCTTCTGTTTGATACGGAAAGGGGTTTCCTTCTTGCTTTTCCAGCCTTATGCCACAGACTTCTATGGTTAAGCATGTGGACTGCAAAGTCTATTTTCAACTGCTATTCTACTCCTGTGATACCTTCCTCTTAAGAAAGATGACATGTCTTAATTCCGGAGAAATTTAATAATTGACAAAATAGTCTCTCTACTGTAAAGTGGCTAAAGGCATTTTGTTGAGGTCTGTGCTAGCCCCACTGAGCTCCAAACAGGTCTCATCCTGAAGTCAACCTTTTCAACTTTTGCCTTTCAACTGCCATCTGTGGGTCTTTGAGCAATCGTTGCCTTTCAGGCATCGATGGGGTCACATCTACGCAGCAAACCTGAACTGGTTTCAACATCATAGCTTCCCACACAAGAAGCTCTGAAAACTCCGGAAAAGGTCTTAGGCTCTCCTTAAAGATCCCTAACATTCTCTGTCAGAGAGAATCCCCCTTGTGGGACACCAAGACAGCTAAACGCGTTTGAAAACAGGTTATATTTCACTGTTTGTGTTCCGCAGGCTGCCATGCCCTAAACAGCTAGGAGTCACTTTCATCGAGGACACAGTAAGACAAACTGAGTATTGGAAAACTAAAAAGGCTCAGTTGCTTTTCAGAAGTAACACACCAGGTGGAGTCCAGGCAGAGTGAAATAAAATGCTTGCCAGCTGACAGGCCAAGGTTCCCACTATTCATGCTTCAGGATGGCCAAGATGGTAAATAAAGCTCTCTCCCTACACAATCGTTATTTTGCTCATTAAGAAGCGCTTGGGGGAGGGATTGGCTTTCCTTTTAAACCTGACCAGGGGAAAAAGTCACCCCCTTTTCTCTGTCCTCCAGACTCCTTCCAGGAGCCATAGCCTGCGGGGACGAAGTCCAAGGGGTGGAAGCCAAGCAAAGAGGCCACGGCGTGGCTCAACAAAGCCTCCTCTCCCCTCTAGAAGGTGTTCTTTATCTTGGCCGCCACCAGCACCAGGATCTCCCCAATCTTGCTCTGCCAGTTGCTGATGTCCTTGGAGACCTCACACCACAGCTCTCCGTGGCGCGGCTCTGCGTTTTCACAACGCTTCCTCACCTCCTCTTGCTGCTCCTGCAGGGAGAAAAGAGCAGAGGAGTCAGCTTTAACCATTGATGTCCAGAAGGATCCCCAAGAACGGTGCAATTCTGGATATCTTTACTCAGAAATGAAGTCCCACTGCACTCTGTGAGGCTCACAGTGCATTTAGGACTGCGGCTTAGAAGGAAGCACAAGTTTCTTCCTAAACTCTGCCCGATAATGTGGGTTCAGTTTCACTGGGCTGGGAAGGCCAATCCACCCCTCTCTAAGAATTCCACGGTCCTCAGTCATGTGCATTCAGTTGCTGAAATGACTGGAGGTGTTGGGGGCCAATGGAAAAGCTCACCGTTGCAAAGGGGATGCCCTGAGATCAGCCCAAGGAGTTGTGGAACCACAGGCTGGGAGTACTGCACCCTGCTTCCACGTATGAAGCAGCAGGTACATTGCCCAGCATGTCCTTTTTTAAAAAAGGCCTTTGCCAGAGATCGGCTGAAGCACTTGAAAGGAAGGGAGTGACATCCATCAAGAAGTGCTCTTTTGAGAAAGGAAGGCCCTGTCCAAGGGGAGAGGTATGGAGCAGGTGAAGGAACTCTCGTGAGATCCTTGCTCACCCTCCCCAGAAGATCACTGAAGCTCCTTCCCAAGAAACATGGAATCCTGCTCAGCCTCAGCTTTTGCAGACTCGAAAATGGAAAGGAGCAGGAAACCGAGGTGCCCCAAATCAGCAAAATCTCCTCAGCGGGTCCAATTAAAGATTGGCAGATCCCTTGAAGTTACCTCTGTGCCATGCTGAAGCTCGAATTTGTAGAAGAAAGCCCAGGCGTCCCCTAGGTCAGAATCGATCTTCACTGTCCGATGGAACCACTCACGAGCCTTGGTTATTTTACGTTCACTCCAGAACAACCTATGGAGGAAAGCGAGTTAAAGAGGTGGATGAGCTGGGGAGACCAGCAACATCATTTTGCATTGGGGCATTTGCCTTGACCAGTATCTAGTCACACTGCCTACGCAGAGAAAACAACTTTTGGAATGCTCTTCAGAATATTATATTGGCATTTGCAAGGAGATAAAATGCAAATGCTAAGCTGCCTTTTAAAAGATGAGTCGCTCCAGGGAAAGCAGTAAATCATCTCTAGCCGAGCCAGAAAGGACCCTCCTTAGTTTATTTGTGCAATGCTCATCCACCCTGCAGCACTCCATTCAACACCTGCACAGCAGTCCCATAAATGAGGGATAGAGAAACAGTGACCCTCCAAATGCTGCCGGGACCCCAATATTTATCAGCCGCAGCCAGCATAGCCAAAGCTGACAGTAGCTGAACGCCCAGCAATACTAGGAGGGCAATAGGTGCCCCAACTCTGCTGCAAACACACAAACAGACCTAACTCGGCCTGCTGCCAGCAGGCAGGGGGATTAGGAAATGGAAGACTGTTTGGATTGCTGATCGAAGGAACGATGGGCACAGTGCCGCAGAAGTGGTTCCTGTGCGTGCCCCGTGGAAATGAATGGGAGTTGCGTCAAGAGACACGCTTGGTGGACTGTGTACAATGCTGAAGTCTGCAACCAAATGAGATCCCCTTCTCCAACAGAGCACAGCTGTTAACTACGGAAAATCCACCTGGGAAGAAGCCAGGCACAGCTGTGGAGGGAGAACTAAGGGCTATGCTTAATTCCAGAGCTTTTCAGACTGCATGTTCTAAAAATCTGCTTGCGCCCTTTTAAGATTTGTCCCCCAATGAACCAGCTGCCCTGGCTTTTGTTTTGTTTTGTTGTGACAAGGGTCAATTTATGCACATCAAAAGACAGGCTCAGTCAAGACTGTGATTTGATAGAAAGGTTGCCTGCAAGTCTGAGCTGCATGATTGTGGCTTTGGATTGCAGCTGATAAGAGGAAAGAAACACTACCTGTAAGATCCACACCTGATGCTCTTGAAAGTCACTTCCAAGCCCATGGATTATGATGGGTTGGACCGTATCACAGGGCAGGGACACAGGTCACTAGGGCAATGAAACGCTGCTTAGATGACCAGCAAAAGCTAGACGGTTTTTGTAGAGAACTACAGGAACTCCTCATTTACCCTGAAATCTCTCAGGAACCTACCCATTTGTCTTGGAGTTTAGACTCTCCAAGCCAAGCATTCCAGTGGTTTTGAAAATTTCTATCTCCATTCGTGCAATTTCCTAACCCTTTTGCTATCTTTAATCCATCTGCCCTGGGATTTTTTGAGTTAACAAAGTTGGGGGTGGGGGTGGAATACATGTACAGCCAAGTAAACCTTGAGCAAATTTAACTTATCATAACAAATTAGTAGTGCTGATCGGGTCATGTACTAAACAACCCCACTCCTGAGTCCCTGTAGAAGAACTCGAGCAAACTGCAGGCGGTTCTGAGGGGCAAATGCTCCAGCCCCACAGGGCAATGCTGGCCAGGCCTGTTGGGTCTGTATAGGGAGAGCATGCTAGAGCACAGCCAATGCTCCCTAGTGCGTTAACAGGGGAATATCAGGAGGGCAAGCTGCCCTTGTGAGAAGACTGTGTCCACCTCTACTCATTTTCCATTCAAGGAAAACTCCAATATTCTCAGAACACAGTTTCAAAGCCATTGCAGTACTTGATAATGGCTGGCAAATGTGCTAAAAGCATTCCTGTGTAGACAAGCCTACCAAGTTGCTTAGACAGCTGAGGCAATTTTAACCTGTTTTAATATTTAAACTTTTGCTCATTTTCAAGCAGGGTTGTGAATTTACTGTTTTATCTCTCTGTAAATCACTTCAATTGTGTGTTTGTTTGTTTTTTACAGTCAAGCAGTGTATAAATTTTATGGAATTAAATAAGTAAGAAAGTAAGTAAGTAAATAAATAAGTCAATGTCAGCCACTCCAGCATATGCATCAAAATCAAATCATATGCGGTTTGCTTCAACTTATTAAAAGCTGCTCAAGCTGGAGAGCCGGGATTTGTACAATGCTTACTGATTGTTTTTAACACAACACATAATTTTTGTGATTTATCACAAGTCTTTAAAAATGGGAAATGTTTTCTCCGGAAATTGGGAGTATGAAAGGAAAAGGGGAGGAAAAGCTGTGCAGAGCATGTGCCAATTGTTCCTAACTTCAAGCAACTTTTTGATCGCTCAGCCTTTAAGCAAAGACCACCAAGAGGGACCTCATCTTTCTGAACTACTTAGGATTCCAGACTTTTCTTATCCAAAAAAGGCTTTATAAACCCTGCAAGTCAGATTGCAAAGCAGACGCCGTTACTCACTTGGCCACAGCAAGGAGGACGTGGGGGTCGTGCTCACATTTCTTCAAAGCGTCCACACTCTTGGTCTTCCTCTGGGGTCTTGCCTCCAGGAAGATTGCTTCCGACCACAGGATTCCTAAAAGTCAAAGAAGGTTGAAGTCGGACCAGGTAACAGACAATGGCAAGCTGCTATTGCTTACTCACAGCAGGTATTATAACCTTCTAGCCAGGAGGCTCCCACACACAAAAAAAGACTCCACCGTTTTAATTTAGGTAGTTTTGCATACATTTGCTGCCAGCAGATGCTCAGTACGTCTGCATCTCTCTGAAGACTAAAACCTCTGCAGATGCTAATACTGGCAACACAAACAGAAGGGATTAGATTGCTGAGATCCCCAAACTGAACAGTGTGCTTCTGAATGATGCTTCTCACCTGTACCTTTTGCATGTCCCTGCTCAGAAGCAACCTCGCCAGGTGGAGTGGAGCTGAAACGTGAGCTTACCAGTAGGCCCTTCACGGCCTAGGACCCTCGTACCTACGGGACTGCCTCTCCCGGTATGCCCCACGGAGGACCTTAAGGTCCATAAATAGCAACACCCTAGAGGTCCCGGGCCCTAAGGAAGTCAGATTAGCCTCAACCAGAGCCAGGGCCTTTTCGACACTGGCTCCAGCCTGATGGAACGCTCTCGCTCTGTCTCATGAGACCAGGGCCCTGAGGGATCCGATTTCTTTCCGCAGGGCCTGTAGGACAGAGTTGTTCCGCCTGGCCTTCGGCTTGGAATCAATTTGATTCCCTCCCCCTCTATTCGGGGACTTCCCTGGCTTTTTCTGGCCCATGTAGGACCAGTCTGGAAAGTTAGCCTTGGTGAAGACTTGACCTTTTCATCCCGAAAAAAGTTTTTGATTTGAGTTTCCATTGAAATGAGGCTGTATTTTAATATTGTAGTTTAATCTTGTTTTTAAGTTGTATTTCAATCAACTTGCTTTTATATCGGGTGTTAGCCACGCTGAGCCCGGTCTTGGCTGGGGACGGTGGGGTATAAATAAAATTTATTTTTATTTTTATTATGTGAACCGCTGTTGCTTACTGGGGAGGGGAGGCTGGGATGGTTGGGAGGGTGATGGGGAGGTTGGTGTGATGCAACCACACTGGAACAGCCAATGCAACACTCAAGCACTGTGCTGACTTCCCCACCAGCTCATTCCCCCAGGTAAGCAACAGTGACCCTTTGTACCTGCCAGGAAGCTAGCATAGCAGCTCCGCACCACCTGGGGAGCCATTTCTGTGACTGTGGTGCAAAACTCCTTGCCCCAAAAGGTCTCTCCCCAGCTGCCCTCTTGATTAAACTTCTGCAGTTACAAGAACTGTTTGGCCTGAATTTTGTTTCGACTCTTTTTTTCCTGTGCTTTCTAACAAGCTTGAGTTTTGAGTTTTATTGCTGTTTTTCCATACTTGACTTTTTTTTATAAAAAAAAAGTTATCATAGGCAAGTTTTAATCTTTGGTGTTGGGTTCAAGGGGGGAGGGGGGAGAGAGAAAGACGAAAAGAAATAAACTTGGGGGAAGGGCCGTAATTCAGTGGCAGAGAATTTGCTTTGCATGTACAGTGGTGCCTCGCAAGACGAAATTAATTCGTTCCGCGAGTTTTGTCGTCTTGCGATTTTTTTCGTCTTGCGAAGCACGGTGTCGGGAAAGTTTTGGAAAAGCTTCAAAAATCACCAAAGTCTTAAAAAACCTCAAAAAAGGCTACCACACCGCGTTCTATGAGTTGCTCCTCGAAGTCAAGTCGCAACTGTATTAACGGTGTTAAGAAAAAGGAAACAAACTTGCAAGACCATAGGGGAAATCGTCTTGCGAAGCAGCTCAAAAAACAAAAAACCCTTTCGTCTAGCGAGTTTTTTGTCTTGCGAGGCATTTGTCTTGCGAGGTACCACTGTAGAAGGTCAGAGGTTCAACACTTGCCATCTTCAGGTAGGGCTGGGAGATTCCCTGACCGAAACCCTGGAGAGCTGCTGCCAAGCACTGTGGACACTACTGAGCCAGGTGGACCAGAGGTCTGACCCAAGGGAAGTAAAAAATCAACACATAAAGGGCGAGGGGGAATCCAAATAGCAAACCGTGAAATCCAGCAACTCGAAGCATGACACCCTGTTTTGTGGAAGGAAGCAACACAGGCAAGCTGCCCATTTGGGGTTGGGCTGAGGGGGAAATATCCCATGTGGGCTGGGAGGGGCTTGGTTTGTGTTGCGGCCACCACCCCATCTGGATAGCTAGGATGAGCTCAAGCAGCACACCTGAATCTTGCAAAGCAGACCTACACAGATGTGCTTTCACGACTCTTTGTTTTAAAGCAGGCATAGGCAAACCTGCCCTCCAGACTACAATTCCCATCATCCCTGACCACTGGTCCTGTTAGCTAGGGTTGATGGGAATTGTAGTCCCAAAACATCTGGAGCGCAGAGTTTGCCTGTTTTAAAGGGCTTTATATCCTACATCTGCAACCAACCCACCCTCCCCAAATCAGCCCTTTCCTTCATTTAATTACTACGTAGATAAAAAAGAATTATTTTTTTTAACATCCCGGTGATTACTACAAAAGAACATTTTTTCAGTCACTGCATTCATTTCTCAACATTCAAGGACTAAGAAATAAGCCCCGGTGGGCTGAACTGACCATTTTCAATCTCTTTATTTGCTTAGTATCAAAGGAGGGCCTTCTCTCCATAGGAGGCGGCTTGGCATGGAAGATAAGCGTTAAGGTTGCTCTGGGCACTTTTGGTGTGGGCAAGCCAGCCATTCATTAGGAATTTTAACTGCCACAGATAGAGAATTTTAACTGCCACAGATAGACCCACACAGAGCCTCTCTCAAGCATCTGCTCTCATCTCTTCTGAGATAAGCAAACAAGACTGAGTACAAGCCTCCAGAGGGAGACGTGTCATGAAACTGAAACATGCACCATCTCGTAGACATCTGATGAGTTTTGAAGGAGAATGAGGCCTTCATACACTGGGGCTTAGTGGACCAGAAAGAGGCATGGCAATGTCAAAATTCAAACCCATGGATTGCCCAATATCTATTTGCATTGAGGGAATAACCACAGACCCTGCTCACACTGTATGGTTGTCCTAATGGCCAGGACAGGAAAAGGATGCTATGGAAGTACAAACTGAAGACAGGTATCATGTGAGGGGGGGCCTCACACAGTATGAAGGGCGGGCACACTGAGCTTGCTTTAGTGCCAGCTAGCCTAAAGCTGTGATGCTAATTGAGAGGGCTGTGTTTTTAAAAGAAGTTAACTCAAAGGTTAAGAAAAGGCCAACATGCAAAAGAGAAATGACTCATCTGTCACCTGAGTTGGGACACTCTTGCAGAGCCTTGGCCATCAGCGTATTGGCGATGTTCTTCAGTCCAGCTCTGTATTCTAATCGCACGGATTCCAACCTGCGGGAGGGAAGAGCATGACGTTTCAAGGTTAGCAAAGCTGCAGGAGATTTCTAAGAAATGAAAGACACGGAATCTCCATAGGCTCACCACAGGTCTTGGTTCTTTGGATTCTTTAAGCGAGACTTCTCCAAGATGGCTCTGGCTCGGGTGAGCTGGCCGACCTTCTCCTCCAGCCTGGACAACAGCAGCCAAAGGGGTATGGAACCGGGGCATTTCTTCAGCTGTTTGGAAGGGGATAAAGCCTTACTCAAGAAGCCACAACTGTGCACACAATTGCAGTCACAGACACTTCGGTTGCTGAAAAAACCTGTGGCTACCAACCGTAAGTACCGTATTTTTTGCTCCTAAAAAGTAAGGGGAAATGTGTGTGCGTCTTATGGAGCGAATGCAGGCTGCGCAGCTATCCTAGAAGCCAGAACAGCAAGAGGGATTGCTGCTTTCACTGCGCAGCGATCCCTCTTGCTGTTCTGGCTTCTGAGATTCAGAATTTTTTTTTCTTGTTTTCCTCCTCCAAAAACTAGGTGAGTCTTGTGGTCTGGTGCGTCTTATAGAGCAAAAAATACGGTATTTATTGGATTGGACTCTTTTCATTGCAAGAGGAATTATCTCTGCACCATCATGGAATGGGGGTGGAGAAAACAAGAATGTATTTGTCCTTAGACAACTGTTCCCGTTAAAAAGTCCAAGCTGGGCACATCTATAGGGAGCCTGGTTTATTGATCAGATACTTAAGAGCAGCCTCGCTAGTCAGTCACTTTCCCGGAACAACTCATTAATCCTCACGGACAAAATCTGTCCGAGCCAAACAGTTAATGCAAAGGCATGCAAGAATACTGGGCTGGGAGTGAAAGAAGAACTGCTGGCATGCCTGATTAAACGTTGACACTGACTGCAAGGTTGATGCAGTGGCTGCAATGGTCTGAGCCAGGAGCCTGACCTCTGCTGTTCCTGTTTGGCTTTCCACAGGGACACTCGACTGCAGAGGCTACTGCTGGAGCTTTCCATCTTCTCCCCAAGGAATGAGGAAGAGGTGGGGAAGAGGAAAAGGAAGCAGGTTGTGCCCTTACCCCTTGGTTATAGGCATCCCGGGCTTTTTCTATCAGCTCCTCCTGCTCCTCTATTTGCCCCTTCATCATCCACAGCTTAGGGAAGTCTTCGTAGTGCTTCAGCGCTTCCTCGCAGAGCTCCTGAGCTGCAGCAATGTTCCCAAGAACCCACTCGAGTTTGACAGACTTCATGAAGACCTAAGAGGATGAAGGTGAGGGGAAGAGAGAGATCATCTCAAAGACTGTCACAGCCAGACCACACGTATTCCAGTCCAAACACACCCACAGCTTGCAAGAGCTATCATGCCCCATAAATTTTTATACTGTTTGGCTGCTCATTTCAACCGATTTCATCGAGTTTCTACTGGACGACAAACACTCGGGAAGCAAGATGTTTAAAATATTAAAAAGCAATTCAAGCAAAATTATTGAAAAGACCCAGACTGTAACTGGTCCCAAGTGGCAGAGCAGATGCTTCCCCTTGTATAAGGTCACAGGCTCAATCCCCAGCACCAGTTGAAGCACTTTAATGATGAAAGATCGGAAAAAGACCCTTTGCTCAAACCATCACCATTAGACTAGACAGAGAAATGTGTCCAGTTCTGTAAAGGTGGTTTCATACATTCTCTGGGACCTGGGTGGTGGTTTCAATGCTGAAATACCCTCAGAGCTACGCATGGCTTACCCTGGCTGTTGGGGCGCTGCTACGAGCCTTTGCCAACAACCTCCTTGCTCTTTCGTATTCGTTATTTTCAGATTCCAACTTCACAGCAGCCAGCCAAATCTCTTCGCTGTTCGGGTTGGCCTGAATAATAACAGAAGGGCAGACAAATATATGTAAAGGAAAGCAGTGGTGGGCATTAAAAGGATGTTGCTTCTTCGAGATCCACCAGCCCTGTTCTTGCTTTATTCCATTAGAGGTAGCACTACATGTTCTTCACAGAGTGTGGTGCATAAAAGCCCAACACTACACAGTCCTGTTGGCAGTTCAGGAATTGGACACCACCTTCTGATTTGCTCAGTGGAAGCTGCTAATTGATCTCTGATGGATCAGCTACAGCGCCAAAATGGCACACTCATCAAACATGGTGCCAATATCCCACCACTCCTCCCAGTGTGTGTGTGTGTGTGTGTGTGTGAGAGAGAGAGAGAGAGAGAGAGAGAGAGAGAGAGAGAGAGAGAGAGAAAGAGAAATGTGGGGCCACTACACACACACAAACAATCATACAAAAATTAAGAAACATGTAATTTTCCGAATACAGGCATACCTCGGGTTACAGATGCTTCAGGTTCTATGTTTTCGGGTTGCGCACTGTGCCGAACCCAGAAGTACTGGAACAGGTTACTTCCGGGTTTTGGTGATCGTGCATGAGCAGAAGCGCTAAATTGCACTTTGCGCATGTGCAGAATCGCGACCCGAGTGCGCGCAGACATGGTGCTGCGGGTTGCAAACGCTGCAGGCTGTGAACGTGTCTCCCGCATGGATCACATTCGCAAGCCGAGCGTCCACTATAATGATTTGCAAAACATGACAGGCCTCAACAAGGAGACACACAAAGTCATAGACGCATGGCTCTCCGTTTTATGGCCCCACTCAACTTACATCACTTTTGCTTCAATTGGGACAAGACAGCGATGCCAACCTCCTCTTTCCAATGGGAGCAGCAGAGGCAGCACTGTGGACTTTCTTTGTCTGACCAGGCCAGCAACAAAGCAAACCCTCTTTCTTTTTCACACTTCCTTCGGGTTCCTTCCTTGGGAACCTCAAAGCGAGCTGCTGCTGGCTCAGGCACTTTCCCTCCAGGCAAAGTGCTTTTAAACAACTGCATTTAAACAAGCAAATGACTACTCAGAAATATTTGTCTGTCAATCCTGAGAATTCATTAACACACTCAAAACAGGGCTCTTCAAATAAAACAATCCGGCTGGCAGTTTTCCTATGAGCAGCAGAGTATGAAATATGTTCACTACTGGCTTCTGATCACCAGTCCTGGCACAGAAAACCACACAAGATCCAGGCTCAGTTCCCTGATGCCGTGGCCTTTGTCACACTAGAAGAGAGAAGTGGGCAGGTGCAATTTCTAATAGCGCAAACAAGTTCATCGAGATGTACAGGCAGCACTGGTGCAGACCTGAAAACAGCCACTTGCTTGGGGTGAGCAAGAATCTCCTCAAAGTGATCAAGCACAGATGCTTGTGTAAAATGGAGAAGAAATTAAAGTTCTCCCATGTCCTGCGTGACAGGCCCAACCCTCAAAAAATGGCGTTGACCTTTTGGCAAGGCTACCTTCATCCCTGTAATGTTGCAGGAAATGCTGAAAGATGGTGGCACTCTGCATGCGGAACTGACTCCCCAGAGGCCCACCTGCTGCCAACACGATAATCTGTTAGGTATCAAGCATTTTTCATTCCCCCAGAGCTTTTAATGCATTTTTTATTTTTTGTATCTTTATCTCGTTTTTCTAAACCACTCTGCATGCTCCACTGAAGGGTGATATATAAATCTTTAAAATTCAACTGTTTCTTGCAAAAAGCAGTCACTGAGAAAGGCTGCTCAGGGCTGAAGCACTTGCGATAAAGATTAAGCAATATGCTTCATCTTTTATCCAAGTTTCCAAGAGACTTAATGAAAAGACCAAAATATTGGGTAAAGAAATGTCAGGGTATTACAGCCAACATTTTATTCAAATATGAAGGGCACATAGTGGATTATCTGGATTCTGGTGATTAAGAAATTTCAGCTATAGGATCCCGCTGCATTTCGTTGTCATGGGACAAAATACAATCCCTCAACGCAGAGAGCGCTTCTTGCTTGTAGCATCACGTCTTGTCCACATGACAATGGACACAGCGAAGGCCGCGCAAAGAGATGCACACTCACCTGGAAAGCCAAAGCCAGGATACTCCTGGCGGCAGGGACGTCTCCAGCAAGCCATTTCGATTTGGCTCCCATGAGCCAGAGGACTTCGGCTTTGGGGCAGTGAGCCACGGCCCTCTGCAGGAGCGCCTCCAAGGATTCTCTGCAGGGATGAACGAGAGCACCAGTGACCCAGAACGCTGAGCTCCGCGTATTCTCAGCCAGTATTAGCCATTGCTACAAGAGCCCAGAGCCATAACCTTTCCTCACTTATTTCATCAAGGAGGTTTCAGGAAATGCTGTACCACGACACAAACCGCTGCCCACTTAAAACTACAAAATCAGCTTCTGGAAAACACTCTCCAATGTGGTTCATTGGAAAAGGTGAGAAATAAGAAGCAGAGCAAGGATAGCTCACATTTTCCAGAAGAAACTGCCGATAAGCATCTTTCAAGCCATCTACTTAACATATTACGGATCACAGTACCCAATACTTCTTTAAAAAATGAATCTGTCAGATGGCAAGGGCGGCTGCTCATGAGTAACCAGGCAGGACTCCGACCTGTCTTTTACAGGTTTTATTTAGCTGCAAACTATTTACAGTGCAGAACCCCAAAGTTCATGTCTGCCTCAATCGCTAGAAGAATCTGGGAGTGCCCGTTTCCTGGCCTTCCTCCAGCATAAAAGCCTAGTTACGCCCAGCCTTTTCCTTCCCTCTTTGCGCTTTAGACTTCTGCACCGGGTGGTCGACGGAGGGGGCGCGCTTCCCTCCTGGCCGGCTTTGCCAGAAGTGGTGCTGAGGCTCCCAGCAGCATCCTCTGGTCCTTTCACCTCTTCCCCACTGGAGGTGGGGTTTTCCTCATCACCGGAAAAGGAACTGCTTCGCAAGATTTTCGGAGGCTCCCTGTAACACAACTGCCCCTCTGTTTCCCGCCCCTGTTCTGATGGCAGCTCCCTGACAAATCCTACGAGAAGGATCATGGAAGGACATTTCAGAGATCTTCTTCCTTAAACGGGGTAGGCCTATCTATAAAAGGGGTTTCCCCTCCCAAGATGCAACAGGTGAAAGCAAACACACACCCTGCAAAAGTAACCATCATGATGAACTGGGATCAAGCAGGACCACAAATGTGACGTACCTGGTTCCATGATTCTTTTCGAAATAGGCTGCTCGCAACCACACACTTTTCTTGCTGGGGAAGACTTGTAAGGCGTAGGCATAGATTGCCCGGGCGCACTCAAGCGCATTGTGAGCGACGCACTGTGGGAACACGAGAACACAAATTTCATGACTATTGTGTGTACATGCTCAAAAGGGATTTCTGTGTATTAATTTCTCCGTCAACCAGATGATTCTAGAGTGATTTCCCCCACTTTGTATGGATGTGTGTGGATTCCAGTCCAGTTTAATAATTCAGAGTGATCATGGATCACTCTGATCAGGCTGATCATTGTCCAGGATAACTGCCCCAGACTAAGAAGCAGTATCACCTTGCGATTTGCCCTGAAATTGGATGCAATAGCCACAATGCAAAACACACGAGAAAGGAGTGAGAATGTAGCAAATCTCCTCTTTACAAGGACTTCACGGAGGGGCATGTAGTCACATCTCAAGTTGCTTTTTTGGAATCCAGACACTTGGAATTGGTTGTGATGAGGCACAGTTGATGCTGTGCTCAAAATAGGTTTGTGTGTGAGAGAGTATGCATAACAAAAGAGCCCTCTAGGTTAAGAAATGAGAAACACTTCTTAAACATATTTGCACCAGGTTACGCAGTCAAGTTCCACAAAATACAGCTTTGAACCAGAGCTTTTGCACACATCAGAATACCAATGGAATCAGTTTTTATTAGCTAGCACCATGGCCTTCAGGGAGGCTCAGATGCAGGCCAGCACAGCATGGAGAAACAAAGTTACCTCCAGCCACCGATCCTAGAAAGCCCACACCACTCACCTCTCTAGATTCACTATCCTGACCCATCAGTACCACACATTACGCAGCTGATCCAGGGTTAGCAAACTTTTGCACTTGGGATCTGAACTTACACTGTCGGCATCTTCCATCCAGGTGTGCTTCCGATCCTCTTCCTCAATCCCGATCCCAATCACGGCTCTCATGATTGCCTGGCACGTCGCCACACTCCCAGCTTTATCGCACTCTTCTGCATCCTACAAGCAACATCACTACAATTCATGTCGGGCACGGGAAATTCGGGACTCGACAGTGAAACAAGAGCCAGTTTTTATAGCATTGTATGTTGAAAAGTTTACGGCGTTTCCGTGCGCTGCTCTGGTTCGCCAGAAGCGGCTTAGTCATGCTGGCCACATGACCCGGAAGCTGTACGCCGGCTCCCTCAGCCAGAAAAACGAGATGAGCGCCGCAACCCCAGAGTCGGTCATGACTGGACCTAATGGTCAGGGGTCCCTTTACCTTTACCTTATGTTGAAAAGTTTACTTTCCCGCCGAAGCAGTACCTATTTACCTACTTGCACTTTGACATGCTAAACAGCGTTTCCATGCACTGCTCTGGTTTCGCCAGAAGTGGCTTAGACATGCTGGCCACATGACCCAGGAAACTGTCTGCAGACAAATGCCGGCTCCCTCAGCCAGTAAAGCGAGATGAGCACCACAACCCCAGAGTCATTTGCGAATGGACTTACCGTACCATAGATTCCGGCGTATTAGGTGACTGGGCGTATTAGACGACCCCCCAAATTGGCAGCTGCAATTTGGGGGTTCGTCTTATAAGCCCAGTTGCCTAATACGCTGGGCAGCTCCGCACCGGGAGAAAGGCGCCCGGAGCAAAGCAGAGCCCGCCGCCCCTGCTGCTGCTTCCGAAGCAGCAGTGGGTGGGCTCCGCACCTGGCGGCTCTCTCCAGGTGCAGAGCGGAGCCCGCTGCTTCTGCGGCTGCTTCGGAGCCGCAGCAGCAGCGGGGGGGGGGGCGGGCAGATACCTGGCGTATAAGATGACCCCCGACTTTTTAACCTCTTTTCGGGGGTTAAAATGTCGTCTTATATGCTGGAATTTATGGTAACTGTCAGGGGTCCTCTACCTTTACGTTGAAAAGTTTAAATAAAAAATATTTTAAAATAAAGAAGTCCTGCTGTATTCGGTGGAGCTTCCTCCCAGCTAAGTGTAGATAGGATTACAGCCTCTTTTTAAAAAAACAAAAACAAAATCTACCTCTCCTCTTCCATAGCACTCCATGTATCTCACCACAGTTACTCCTGGTAAACATCTGGGATTTCTCCTGCCTTTTCCCACTCTATCCATCTTTGGCAGATGCCAGTCTGGAATACCTTAAGGGCCGACACATTTATTCCTGTCTGAGCTTTTGTAGACAAAATGGGAGACACTCAGACCCATCGTGAGATCTTCTGAATGCCCCTCAAGCTATACCCATAGCACCCACCTTGAGCACATCTTACGGTGAAAAACAAGGTCATTCTTAAATAGGGTTTCCAAAGAGACAATCCAAAGCAGTACCTGAATCCACTGCTCCCGGTTTATTTCCACCCCGTTGGCCCTCAAGGAGGTGATGGCTCGGTCAATGATCTTCTCCACCATCTGAGTGTTCCCGTTGGCCTCCTCAAGTTTGGCAGCTGTGATCCAGATGTGCCTGTCCGTCGGAATGTTCTCACGGGCCTTGTTCAAGACTTTGCGGGCGTTCTCGTACGTTTCCAGCCTCGCTAGGGCAAGCCACAGCTGTATTGCAAAGGCAAAAAGGGTTGTCATTAAGGCAACAGAACTTATCACCATGCAGATGTAACAGCAGTTGATTCTCCAATGTCTGTTCTTTCTCTCCCCCTTTTTAAAAATAAAAAATGGATTACAAGAATAGGCAAAAGTGAAATAAAAAACGGAATTTATAAAAACAGCAAGAAAAAGTCCAAAAATTATTCATGCCCCAGCTAACTAGTCTTATCTCCAGCAAACTCTCACATAACATCTCAAGGATAGGAAGGGAAATATAAAAACCCATTGAACACTCAACTACCAGAATGTACCCAAAGGAGTCTAATTTAGTGTTTTGCTACATTCCACTGCCATAACCAATGCTTGCTAAGCAGCTTCAAACCCTGGTTGGAGTTACTGTGAGTAACCCTGGTGCTGACGTGATACTTAACCAGAGCCAAGGCCTGCAGGGGAATTTGCACTAGAAAAGGAAAACACAGGAGGAAGCACAAGCAAAACCAGAGCCTGCTCCACCACTCTTATGGCATGGTTAAGAGATTGCCTGTATTAAGTCTGCAATAGCACAATAAGCGTTTGAAAATTAAGATCTGTTTTAGAAGTTCAGATTTACAGATGACTGCTCATTTAACTTTTTGCAAGATGATTGTATGATTGAAGCACATTCGGGGGGGGGGGGAGCTGCAGCAATAAAACTACTGGCACATCTGCAAAGCTAAGCAGGGTCTGGTATGGTTTCGAATCGGATGGGGGGAACCGCGTGTTAACATTCCTGCATTGCAGGGGGTTAGACTAGAAGGCCCTTCCAACTCTGTAATTCTATGATTCTGTTATTCCTCCTGTCCCTGCTCCCCTACACCTGCCCAGTGGGTTGCCTTTTACATTCAAAATGAGATCCATACAGATGAGAAATCGCTAGGATTACATTTATGTTATTAGGGGCTTCAACTGGATTTTAATGATGCAGCATAGCTGAACTGAAGCATGCGCACTCATTATTTGAGAGTGGTAAAATAGGATGGGATAATTTTGATGGGAGTGAATGAAATTTGCAGTGGTAGCAAAAAAAGAACTCTTCCCAGTAGCCATGTACGTTGATCTCCCATCCAGTTCTCAGACGAGTTTGAGAGATGGGGGAAACCTATCCTTTGTACTTCCCACTGCAAAACTGGGGAGTGGCAAACAACAAACCCCAGTTCATATTCATTTGGGGGCCACTGTCTTCCCTGCCCTCAAATTCCACAGTTGTCATCTGAGATTTTTCATCCCAGTCTTATTACAGGACCACCCAGAGCACAGATTGAAGCGGTGAATGGGAGGGATTTGCCAGCTTACTTCCACGCTGGTGGGGCAGCATTCCACAGCTCGGCTGAGCATTATCCTGGCATCCTCAGGCTCTTCCAGCTCCACAGCTGCTTTCCACAAGCGGACTGAATTTGGAACATGCTCCAGTGCTAGAAAATAGTAAAAGGAAAACAAAAGATAAGTTAGGTCGAAGGAGTCGTATCCACAGTAGGCTGATAACCTGGAAATGATCACTAAAGCATTGCTTGCAGATTCACCACAAGGGGCAAAACCTCTGTAGAGTGCAGGTGAACTGCCAGTGATGACTAAAATCAAAACTGTCAGTGGCATACTAGATTTGGAAAGTGGGAATATGCTGTCCTAAAAAAAGGGTGACTTGCCCTAACGGGGAGGAAACATTATTTAGCTTCTATTTCTTCTGTAGCTTTGACGTTTTCTAAAATTCCATCTCCAGCTTTCTTACATTTAGACGGCAAAGTTATTATAGCATCAAATAGGGCAAGAGGCAGATTTGAATGACAGCTCAACTGTTAACCTTAGCAAGCATAATCTGAGGCTTCTTTTTTTTGCAAAAACCTCAAATCTTAACCTAATAATTCTGCAGAGGCTTCCTCTGTGACCAAATGAATACTTAAATCTCTTGTCTCCCTTACTTTTCTTTTTGGCCTTAACATCCTGCTTGAGGAAGAAGTTCTGTACAACTTGAAACGCTCAACAGCACATTGTGAATTTGGGCTGGTTCTAATAAAAGGCATTATTTTCCCCCCCTCTCAGTTCCTGTTTGGAACATTTCTCTAAATGGACCCACACAACTAGCTGCTTTGCTTTTGAAAATAGTTGCGGGCAGTTTTAAAGGACACTCTTCCAAAAAGCAATCAATACCGTGCCCCTAAAACAGATTGTTTTGGAAAAGTTTTCTTAAAATGCTAAGGCCTGGCTTTAATAAAGAAAAAGCTGCTGAGCCCAAGGATGATTTTCTTCAGCAACCCAGGGAAGTCTCTCCCTCTGCTTATGAAAAGAGACTCTAAAAAGGCAGTTTTAACCAAGCGCCTATTCAGCAGACCTGCAGAACAGTGTTAGAAACTAAGATAGGAAAGCTAAGACCAAAATGGCACCTTAAACCTAGGCTATGGGCGCAACAACAGAACATCTAAGCACACTTTTTATAACAAGAATACAAAGCTGAAAATGAATGAGCTGCAACTAAAGTATTATGTTCATTTGTCACATGGAGTGGTCCTTCCCCTGCCCACCCCCTCTAAAGACTTTTAAGAGGGTCTCTTCTCCAGTCTTCAGAAAGTAGCTGGAAGTGGGGAAGCAGAAAAAGGTCCTCCTTTCCTTCCACTCTGCAGTTTTAATCTGAAATCTTAGGTGCAGCACTGCATTCAGAACTCAGAAACTGCTCGTGCTATCGAAATTCCCTGTCGAAAAATGCGCCTAGAACAATGGGAGTTTCAAACACTACTGCAGAACCTCATGTCCAAGGTGGCAACAGAAAGAGTCCTCTTTCTTCCTGCATGTGGATAACCTAGAAAACTGAATGCAATGATTTTATGGGCAAAATCCCAATCTGCCTGAACGGGGTTTCCACCCTTTTGCTTGCCTCGGTGAATGTGCTATCCCATCTGGGGAGCAGGATAAATAGCAATAAATAGCTAAATCGCGCTTTGCGCATGTGCAGAAACGCTGAATCGCAATCCGCGCATGTGCAGACGCGGTACTGCAGACGCTGCAGGTTGCGAACATGCTTCCCACACAGATCACGTTCGCAACCCGAGCGTCCACTGTACTTCCCTCCACCCTTGGAGCTTCTGGTGGGGTTGGGGAGAAGAGGAAGGAAACCATCCCCAGAATTCCCTGGCAATCCCCGTTCACCACCACCCAGCTCGTAAGGTTGGGAAGAAGGCTGGCGGGAGTGACTTGGCTGTTGCATCGTCATGACGTCCTGGGCACCTTAATTATAAAACAATCAAACCTGAACACTCCTTCCCACCAATTGCTGCTGAGCACTTCAGCTGTGTAGGCAGAACCAGACAACAAAAATCACAAGACCTTGGGACTAAAACTTTCAACTTCCACAAATCTGTATGTTCTTCATGGAAAATGATATACTCCGTGTAACAACATAGTACACATTTTAGTTGTGGGAGAGGGGAGTGGCTCCATGTCTCCCCTTGCCCTCCGAGGGCCTTCTGGCGGTTCCCTCACTACGAGAGGCCAAGTTACAGGGAACCAGACAGAGGACCTTTTCGGTAGTGGCGCCCGCCCTGTGGAACGCCCTCCCATCAGATGTCAAAGCGATAAACATCTACCTGACATTCAGAAGACATCTGAAGGCAGCCCTGTTCAGGGAAGTTTTTAATATGTGACATTTTAGTGTATTTTTCATCTTTGTTGGAAGCCGCCCAGAGTGGCTGGGGAAACCCAGCCAGATGGGCGGGGTACAAATAATAAATTATTATTATTATTATTATTATTATTATTATTATTAATATTATGTTTAGCAATGCATACAAACACATGGGACAACCATCGCTTCTCTTGCTCCAAGAAACAGACCTCATTGAAGCAAGCCGAGGTAGGGAAACTTTCAAAACGAAGATGTCTCATCACACTTTTTTACATTGATGCATGTAGAGAGGGAGAGAAAGAGATGCAGGGCTGCCGTCTACAGCAGCGGTCACTAACTCATGTCACTACAGCCCCATGAGACACCGGATGCAACTTTGAATGCAGAGGCATGGATGCATTAATTACACCAATGGTGGCGATGGATGCATTGTTAATTATGCATGGTGGGGGAAGGATGGCCCACAACTTGGATTATTACCTATTAATTGCCCAACCCTTCCTCAAAAGAAATTCAGGGTGGCATAAATAAGACAGTTATCGTATCAACCACCCTGTGAGATAGTTATGGGCAAAGAAAAAGCACCGAGTGAGCTTACTGGCTGAACAAGTACTTGGATCAGGGGGTCTTTAGTTTAAGCCAATACTAATTTCGCAAATTAGATGTTGATCCTTGGAATGCAAAAACCCTCTTTTCCCAGGAAGGAAAGACAACCAGAAGCTGGGAAGCCTGGTTAACTAGGGGAATTTGACTCTGCTGAGCCTCAGGGTGAGACAATATGGAAAGATCAAGTCTAGCTGGTCAGACCAGCAAACAGGCCTAATCTAGCAGCTTCTATAGGACTCAAGAGGTAGTCTGGTCACCAGTTCAAAGAGCTATTGCAAGCTCAAGTCCTTACACTGGACATGCCACTTGCCCCATCCTTGTCTGGGTGGCAGCCACTTAGATCAGAAAGGTGGAACACAATCCTCTGTGCTGAACTCATTTCTGTAGCACCCAGGTTAAAAACATCACATGAGAACCACACACCACTTCAGCTGCCACATGCATCAAGTGTGTACTCTCAAAATGTGTTCCAACTTTGCGCACTCTGCTCCTTCCAGATCACCTGGTTACATAGGGATTGAAGGTGGATGGGGAAAGAGCTGAGCACAATTCAGAGCTAGATCACTTGCTGCTTAACCTTAAAGTAAGACCATTAAAAGAAGAAGAAAATGGGGTATCTTTCATTTTCCTTATAACTGGTGTGTGGTGATATTCTCCCTTTAAGACTAGCATGCGGGTTGTGTGGGAATTCGTTAGAAATGCTAGAATCATGAGCTTAAACACAGCTGTCTCTCATTAAGGCCTCAACGCCAGTATTGAACAGTAATCACAGACACATGATGGGAGCAGGTGCTGATTTATTTGAGCGAAAAGGGTGAAGGCCCATAGCCAGCGTTCCCTTAAAACCGGGATTGGAGTGAGCATAAGCAGTTCTCTGATCATGGAAGGTCAGCGCCTGTTCAGACCTTAGAAGGCATTTTGCCTCAGCCTACTAAGATTTATATGTAAGTGTCAGCTAGCTAGATAATATAGTTTTGTTATTTTTTAGCCTCTGAGCAGTCTTAATTTGTGTAGTTGTCTGAAGCTTTTCCTTTTTACAAACTTTGGCTTTTAATAAAGTTTCTTGTACAGTGGTACCTCGGGTTACATACGCTTCAGGTTACAGACTCTCCTAATCCGGAAATAGTACCTCGGGTTAAGAACTTTGCTTCAGGATGAGAACAGAAATCGTGCTCCGGTGGTACGGCGGCAGCAGGAGGCCCCCACTGAGGTGGTGCTTCAGGTTAAGAACAGTTTCAGGTTAAGAACGGACCTCCGGAACGAATTAAGTACTTAACCTGAGGTACCACTGTAAGCCTTTACACAAATTGGTCTTGCTTGGGTTTCTGAACCTCCTGATCTTGACTACGCTTTTCGAAGTGGGTCATTCATCACAACTGGTCTTTCACACATGTGGCAGAAAAAGCAGGTGAGGAGACAGAAGAGCTGAAAGAGACAGGTGCCTTGATGCACTAAGAAACAAAACCTTCTCCAAACATTGAGCTGGTGCTGGCTCTTTAATTACACCCACAGCAGCCCGCAAGAGATAATGATTGCATCTTCCTCAGGCTCTGAGGCAGCAGAGGACGCTTCCTGGAAATTTACTGCGACAACATTCTGACTAGTTGGATGTTCGCCGTCCTTCATCATGTTTATAGTCGCAGCAGGGGGTTTTCTCCAAGCACTTCTCTAAATGCTGGATGACAAGCCCTGATGTTCTGAAACACTACCCAGCAGGAACCGGCATGTTCTTGCAGCGAGAGGATTCAATTCCCACACATCAGGAAGAACGCCTCACATACTGTGGCTTTATCACATATGCCCAGCTAACACAAAGTGAATACCAGATCCAGAGACCACCCTTACTACTCTCACCTGCCATCAAGACACAAAGCACCTGCTTTTGAGTAACTCATTGCACGGCTAGGCTGACATTTACATGGCCTAACCAGATGGCCTTTCAACCACAGGTGAGCACTCCACAGGGAGACAAGGTGCCAGTTTTGGGGATAAAAGACCCATATAAGCAGGTCCAGCCCATGTGGCTAAGTCACTTCTAATTTCTCCAAGCCGCTGAAGAGCAACTTACAGAATACGGAAAAGCAGCTTCAAGCAGAAATGTTAGCATTACATAAAAACTCTGTTAACTCCTGAGAACAGTGGAAGCCTAAGGTTCAGCACAATATTTAGAGGGAGTAAAATACAACTTGAGGTTCCCCTCCCCCCACTGCCTTTGGGGTGAAAAGTAAGAAATTACTAGTGTCCTATGTAAATACGTACTTACATAGTCCAACATTTTCTGGTATATGTTAACTAATTACAAAAGTTTTGAAAGTTTGGTCTTTGTATATTCTCCTTTCAAGCGCCTATCTATAACCAGAGGGCTACATGTTCACCCACTATAGTTGCTTCTAGCAAGCTCAGTGCAGTAGAAGCAAACTCATGCCTTCCAAGCTCCAAGGGGCAGGCGGCACCTTTGGCTTTGGATACGGGCCGTGCCAAGAAGAGATTAGACACCCCACAGCCACCATCATCCTACCACCCTGAAGGGACAAAGATGGTATTGAACCAGGACTATCTGTGGATCCCCAGCTGCAATCATGACAGCTTTTTTTTTTTTTTTAAAGACTCTGCATTTCTGTCTTGTTCAAGGGGCCATCTAGGTTGTACATTATGACTGTCAGTTTCCATCCCTTACTTCCTAGGGGCCTTAAATCAAACCACCGAGACAAAAAAGAGCCAGCAGATGAAAGCACAACGAATCAGGAGAGTCACCTGGCATCAGGTGAGCTACCTCAGAGATGGAATTCAAAAGGTACCACAACCAAAAAGGTCCTCTCCCTACCTGGCACCCAACATACTTCCGAAGAATGGAGCAAACAGAGGAGAACCTCCAGTTAATGATCTTGGTGACTTGAGCAGAGTTGTGTGGGGTAAAAACAGTCTAACAAGGACCCAGGGCATAAGTTTTAAAAAGGCAAATACTTTTCCGTCCAACACTTTTTGAGGTGAGCTTGGAAACAGGCCAGGAGTCGAGGCATGTGTTTCAATACAGGCGAGATGGAGTCCCCTTGCTCAGTCCTAGTTAATAGCCCAGCAGCTGCACCCTGAACTAAACGTAATTTCCAAACTTGTCTTCAAAGGGAGCACCCTGCAGCACTTCAAAAGCAGCTCTCTCTCTCTCACCTTTCCGAAGGACACGCTTCTTTGCTCGGATGTCTGTCTCCAGCTCTGCTGCCCTGATGTAAATCCGGACTGACTGTGGAAGGTGGCGAACGGCCTGAGCCACCACAGCCTTAGCAGTATCCCCCGGCTGCAAGCGGGCAGCTTCCAACCAGACGTCTTCACTCTGTGGAAACCAGGAGAAAGAGACACTAGATTGCAATTTAAGCAACGGATGGAGGAGGTTAGGCTCAAGGTGGGCCTTCAGGCCTCTACCTGGCCTGCGTAACCCTTCCTATGCCTTCTCCCCAAGTCACACTCTTCACTGGCCCTGCTCCACACCATCCTGGAGTCTTTTGTCTGGCTGGAACGTGTCATTTACTTGCAATAATGCCTCTTGCTTCTTGCCATTTCTCCAAACTAAGAAGTCCCAAATGTGGCAGGCTTTCTACATAGGGGAGTTGCTTTATCCCCTTGATCATTTCACCGGCCCTTTCCTGAACCTTTTCAAACTGTACTCCACATGCGGTCGCACCACAGATTTGCATGATAGGCATTACAATATTGGCGGATATATTTTTACGCTTTCCCAAAATATTTACTTAAAGTGATTTTCTTCCCACTCTTCAGATGAAGAAGAAAAAAGCCTTCCAAAGCAGCTTACAGCAATCACTAAAAATTCGGTCCCTGCCTACAGGCTTACAATCTAGAAGTCAGGACACAAAAGGCATGGGGTTGTGCAAGGAGGAGGAAAAAAGCAAACACGGGCGTTTGTTCTTGTCAGAAGCCAGAGGCCTGTGTGTGCTGGCTCTGACCAATGGAATGAATCCGGAAATCTTTGAAAAACTAGATTCTGGAAGCAGGATGGAATTATACAGTTAAATATGTACTGGCATAATTCATTCAGGTGGCAGTATTCTAGGCTCCCTAATCATAACATTCTGTATTGGCAGTTTTATTTTCAATTCCTTTTCCAATTATCCCTAGCATGGATTTGCCCTTTCCACTGCCATCGCACATTGGGTCCACATCTTCATCAAACTAAATAAGGCCACAATAATTTGCAGAGTTCTCTTTCATGCCCTCCAACCCCCATCTTCTCCCGTCGTGAACCAAAGACAAGGAATCTATGGCCCTCTATATATTGCTGGACCCAGCTCCCATCATCCCCAAGCAGCACGGCCAGTGGTCAGGGATGATAGGACCTGGCGCTCCAACATCATCTGGAAGGCTACAGCTTCCCTAACCCTGCCATAATCCGAATAGCCCAAAACACATTTTGCCTTGGTCATCCTTGGTAGCAGAGCCAGTGCAGAAGGTGGCACAAAGTGGAGGAAAGCAGAAAGTAAAGATGTGTCAAGCAGAGCAAAATATTTAATAAGCAGAAAGGAGAATGAGGGCCCAGAAAGCAGGATGGGGAACCTCAAATCACAATGCTTAAGGTGTTTGCCTAATCACCACTGACATTTCCCCAGAGCATGTAAAAGCAGCTGTAAGGAAGAGCCGCAACGCTCCTTTTCCCAAAGGGATTAAAAATAATAATAATTGCACCAGATCAGAAGAATCTATATTTGCATCAGCCACGAGCCATAGCAATAAAATAAAATGTACTGAAGATAGAGGTAAAAACTTAACCATACAAAAAACATTTTGGAGGTTTATATCAATAATCAAATAATAGATCTTATTCTAATTGCCCCTGCTAAAATGTTGGCAATTTTTGTTGTCACCTGGTTATCTTGATCTGCTAGAAGAAAGGACACAGTAGCAATGGTTGAGCGTCCTGACATGGACAATAATAGAGGGGTAATAACCTCACTCCTCAAATCTTTATAAAAAGAGTGCAAGCCAGAAGCACATGAGCCACTGACTCAGAACTGCCAATCTCCACATGAACATAACCGATTTTCCAACGGAATTTTTTTGAAATCGACCCTCAAGTACAGCCGAAGGCAGTATATTCAATCTTGCTGAAGTGAAAGTGTGTCTGTATTTTGGAACTGTTAAATTTTGCAAATAGGGTGCCAACGTGTCAAAATGACTAGGTGGAAAATAATTTCCTTACCGTGGCCAAATTATTCTGTTGCTCAGTATGATATAGGCACTGTCTAATTAAATTATTTGCTTTACTGAAGCCCTGTGTTAATAACTGTTGTGGTGATAAACCAGAAAATTAAAGCTTTTGGTTGACAACTTTAGTCCAAGCGCTCTCATAACAATCTTGCAGTACTAAGGGTAGTAGACCAGCAAATGGAAAACTTCAATGGAGCAAACCCGTCTGGGAGCTCCCTAGTGCCTCCAATCCCAGTGGGGTGCTCTGGCAATGTCAATCAGCTGACAGGGGCTGTTGGTAAGCTCCCATTGCCAAGAAAGAACTGGGAGCACACTTCAAGCTCCCCATTCTGCCTCTACAGTTGTGTTTTAACCTAGGTAAAAAAAGGGTAAAGGACTCCTGGATTCTTAAGTCCCGTCAAAGGTGACTCTGGGGTTGTGGCATTCATCTCGCTTTCAGGTCAAGGGAACCAGCATTTGTCCACAGACAGCTTTCCAGGTCATGTGACCAGCATGACTAAGCCACTTCTGGCGCAACAGAGCACCGTGATGGAAGCCAGAGCGCACGGAAACGCTGTTTACCTTCCCACCACAGCAGTACCTATTTATCTACTTGCACCGGTGTGTTTTCGAACTGCTAGATTGACAGAGCAACGGGAGCTCACTCCATCGCAGGGATTCGAACCGCCAACCTTCTGATCAGGAAGCCCAAGAGACTCAGTGGTTTAGGCCAAAGTGCCACCCGCATCCCCCTATCTTTACCTATGCCATGTCCAATATCACATATGACATTAGGTGTGGGGCTGGAGGGGGTGTAGCTTGGGGTAAACAGCCTCATGGGCCAAATTAGGCCTATAGCATGAAGGGTTCCCATCACCATCTTAAGTCACAGTGATCAAGAGAATTTATTTTGTGTGCAAAGTGACAAGAAACCAGTGCAGGTACTTAAGGAGGAGTCCTGGAAAATGAAATGCTCACCTTGGGACACATTTCTGTCCCTTTCATGATAAGGTTCCGTGCTACCTGCAGTTTTCCGGTCACCTCTTCCAAGCGCGCAGAAGCAATCCAGGCTGGCGGGTGGTGAGGGTTAGTCTCCCGCACAGACTTCAGAAGCAAACGTGCTTTCTTGATGTCACTGGCAAGGGGAGAAAATGAACCGAGAATAACTTGGCATGCTTCTACGTCACACCCATTCACCAACACTACAGACTTCTCTTGGGTAATAAATGTCATCATAGGGCAAAGGTATAAAAGTAAATGGTGAGGACAGAACAGGGCCCACGGTTTGTGGGGAAGGTTACAGGAATGAAGCAAAGGAACAAAGGAAGCGAGCTAGCAAGCAGAGTCTGGAAGATGGTGGAATGGATAGGAGATTTTTAAAAAATTGCCTGCGAGAACAAAGACAAGGGGCTAAGGGAGAAAGAGGCACGGGTGTGGATTGAAGCAAACTAAGGGAGTGGTGTATGTTTGCATGTATTATTATCTGGCTGATTTGCCAGTCTGTAATAGTCAAAGATGCTCTCTTGGAGGCAAACCAGGTAGAGGCAACTTGAGTGTGTGCAAGCAGGGTCTGCCTATGCGCTGGCACCAACTTCTGGGAAACCTGCACATCCCACTTTAGTCAACTCTGCCCCATTAAGCAATGGCCAAACAGGACACACAGTCCTTTGCATCCCTGCTTCTGGAAACAGGATCGGGGGTTGACGTTCTGTCTGGTACCTCCCACCTTAGTGGTTTCTGCATTGTGTGTCACAAACAACGGCTGGACCCTGAACCATGTGCAGATCACTCAAAGCAAAGGGGCCTTCTTGCACCAAGGGTGGGAACCTATGGCCCTCCCGATGTTGCTGGGGTACAGGTTCCATCATTCCTGATCGTTAGCTATGTATCTCGGACAGATGGGAGCTGTAGCTCAACAACATCTAGCTGGAGGGCCACAGGCTCACCAACCCTGCTCTCGTGACGAGAAAATCTAATAGCCAAATCAGTGCACCTGCTGACTTACTTGATATCTCCACCGTGTGTCGGAATCATAGAATTCAAATCGGTGAGGTAGCCCTTGGGATCCACCACCGTTTGGCCACTCACAGAGTCAGACACCTGGAGATGTAAACCCAATGATTAATCAAGTGTTTGATTACAGGTAGGTAGCCATGTTGGTCTGCCGTAGTCGAAGCAAAATTAAAAAATGCCTTCCAGTAGCACCTTAGAGACCAACTAAGTTTGTTATTGGTGTGAGCTTTCGTGTGCACACTTCTTCAGATACTTCTTCTTCAGATACTTCTTCTGAAGAAGAAGTGGTCATGCACACAAAAGCTCATACCAATAACAAACTTAAAAAGGTAAAGGTAAAGGTACCCCTGCCCGTACGGGCCAGTCTTGCCAGACTCTAGGGTTGTGCGCTCGTCTCACTCTAGAGGCCGGGAGCCAGCGCTGTCCAAAGACACTTCCGGGTCACGTGGCCAGCGTGACAAGCTGCATCTGGCGAGCCAGCGCAGCACACGGAACGCCGTTTACCTTCCCGCTGGTAAGCGGTCCCTATTTATCTACTTGCACTTAGGGGTGCTTTCGAACTGCAGGTTGGCAGGCGCTGGGACCAAACGACGGGAGCGCACCCCGCCGCGGGGATTCAAACCGCCGACCATGCGATCGGCAAGTCCTAGGCGCTGAGGTTTTACCCACAGCGCCACCCGCGTCCCTATAATAACAAACTTAGTTGGTCTCTAAGGTGCTACTGGAAGGAATTTTTTTATTCAAGTGTTTAATCACCATCATCATTTTATTTGTATGGTGTCTTTCCATAGTTAAAACCATGCTCAGGGCGGCTTACAACATGACAAGATTTACACAATCACAAACATAACAAAAACCATAAACAAATAAAACGCATCAAAAACCAAACTGAAATGATTTCTGCATAAATTATAATAAGATCTAAAAACAAAGGTGCAAAAATTAGTATCATTAACAACAACAAAAACCCAAACAAAACACTCCAGACAATAACACAGCCCAAGAGGGTTTTCAACAGCTTTTGCAGCTGGAGTCAATCAAGGCCCTGTGCTTCCAAGCCAGGTAGGGAAAAGGCCAGCAAGGCAGGGAGCAGTTCTTCCAGGATCCACTGCCAAGATGGTCTCTGGCCTCTTCAGCAGGCCCAGCTTTTGTAGCCCGCGTCATTAAATTTTATCACTCAAGCCTCACTAACATGCACACAAATAGACTTTAAAAAACTAAATGCTACTAATGCTCTTTCACAGAGAAATTCAGAAAATAAGATCACTTTTTTGTTCAGAATTGGGAACACACACACCCCAAATACACTCTTTGTTCCAACAACCCTATATTTGGGGTTGGGGAGAATAATCCTGAAAAATAACCTCAGTGGCAAGCACTCACTTTTCTGGATGCCAAAGCTGACAATTCTAAGGCCCAATTTCGTTCGTCAGGTTCAATAAGCAACAAAAATCCGCTTTGCTCCTTGATGCTTACCTGGCTGAGTCGCATGTCCATCAAGGTGTTCCTAGCTTGTCCAATCTTCCTCATGTCCAGCTCACCTGTCCCAGGAGTCATCAGCCCAGGTGTCATTCCTCCTGGATAAGGTGTGTTTAAGCCCCCAGGAAAGGGAGTATTCAGACCACCAAATTGCTGTTTTTTAAAAAAAGGAAGGGGCAAACCAAATAATTTAAAGTCTCTAGTGCAAAAAGAACACCCAAGTCTCCACCATAATCTTAGCCATCAGTTTTAGTGGGAGGGGAAGGGACTCTCATCGTTGTGGTAAGTGGGTTGTGTACAGGATTATATACTGCCACGGCTCACTACAAAATGATGGTCACCAAGGGGAATGGAAAACTTTGCTGTCACTGTACTACTGCCTCCATGATCAGGGCTTTAGTTTTCTCCTTAAGAGTGAATAGCAGCTAGTCCCTTGTACTAGAGAAAGTAAAGAAGGACACCGGAACATATCACTAGGGTGAAAGCTAAAACATGACAGAATGTTGGAAACTGGCTTTTACACAAACATATTTTGCTGCACTAGCAGAAACTAGTCAACATATTAAAGATAATTTGACTGAAGGCTTAGCTAACTTTCTAAGCTTATCCTTATATATCAGACAGGAAGTTGGAACCATGATATCCACTTAGAAGCAACGCGGATTCCACACAAAGCCTTCCCACAATCACTCAAGGTGGCTCATTGCTATTTATGGAATGCAATTTATAGAATGTAATTTATAGAATGTAATAGAAACTCACCATAAGACACATCTAGAAAAGCAGAAACAAACAATATGGTAAAACTATCCAGGATACGTTCCTACCTTCACACTAGCAAATAGCCTTTCGAAACAGATGAGCAGTTATGAAAACAGAGGAACACTGATGAACCTCTTGGGAAAGATCATTCCACAGAACTGGGCCAACAATATGAGGATTTTTTTTTCATTCAGGGGAGCATACAAATAAACAATACCCCACCTGAAATCCGAAAAGGTAGACCTGCAAAAGCTGCAGCACATGATCCTTCTGATCATACTGAGGATTTGAAAGGAACTGGCTCTCCTCCCTTCATAGGTTGCCCAAACCCAGCCAGTGCCCAGATTAAAATGTTGGGTTCACAGGGGAAGATGGAAATAAGAATTCAATGCAAATAATGTCCCTGACCTGCAGCAGCCAATTCCTTTCCATTCCCATTCGCAGAGGAATGTTCACAGGCGTTAACTCCAAAGTTGTTCTGACAATTTTTATGCAGTCTGGTGTGACTTTAATGATTACACAAATAATGAGCCATATGATGGAAGAGTATCCACAGTTTACAGCACAGTCTGCTGTGCATGAAGCACATATTTTATTTTTCCCCCTTCCCCCTCCCTATAAATTCTAATTGTTATTGAGACAAAATGGATTTTATTTAAGGTCACCAATCTAAACAATAAAACATTACGATACATTATTTCCTATCTGTAATAACTTTGGTATAAACACCTTGTCGCAACTTTGTTATTATACTCGAAAATGTTTGTCTGAGTGGCTATTGTTGTTTTATCTTTTATTTTAATTTTATGTAATTGTTGCATGTCATGTGCTCTAACGTAAACAAAGACAGCTCTCAATGCAACCAAGTTAAACGGTTCAAAGATGAAAATGAACAAAAGCTATGTTACAAAAGAAACCTCTCTCAGGTGGACCTGTATCCCTCCCCTGCTTACTCACTGTTTGCCGGGGATCCACGGATGTGTGATTCTCGCCTGACTGCAAGTGCTTTGCAAAGAAACTGTCAGGAACAGGAGTCAGTTTCTCATAACGTGGATTCCTTTGGCGTTTGTTTCTTGCATCACCAACTTCAGGGATACTAAGCCACTCTTCCTCAGTGACCTCAGCTAGTTTTCTCTACAAAAAATGCAGACAACACAATCACAGTGCCATAGTTGAAATCAGTGTGTCACTGAAATACAGAGTTTCAATTTCTCCCTCTTTTTCATCCACAACTTCTTAAAAGTTATTCCTGGTGTGCAAATGAAGAACAGACACTCCAAGCGGTCTGGAGAGTCAGTACTCGAACCTAGGTGTCCCAAGCTGAAATCCTATGTTATTCACTGGTCCACTTTGATTTAATAATTGATATCCAACACACACTACACAAACATTTTTCTGACTCCCCTCCTCCCCAACATAATTTTCTGATTTCACCTTTGGAGAACACACACATTTTTCTCTCCTTACTTTCAGATCTGAGAACTGCTGCTGAATTTTTGGCCGTTCCATTCGGTACTTTTCAATCTCTTCTTTCTCACGCTGTTCTCTAAAAAATAAAAAAGCACAGGAGTCAACCATGCAGGCACCCATTCCTATTTAAAAGGGAGATAGCAAGTACTTTTAATACTTCAGGACCCGAAGTTCAGGCCAAACATATAACCAGAGAAGCAACAGGCAAGGTTCCAGTGCAGAGGCCCCAGATACAACCAGCATTTATCTCAGTGCTGAAAAAAATCGCCTCCTACCTTCTCTCTTTTCTCCTTTCATCCATCCTTTTATCCAAAGCAGCGTAAATCGCATCAGCTTCCTCATCATCTTTTTCATAAGGTCCACTGGAGAACAGACTTCCAGCATATCCATTGAACTGCGAATGACAAAAAGGTAGTGTTAACTGCAAGAACCCCGTTATCCACTAAGCACACCCCACAGAACCACAGCCAGTAAGAGTAGACAGGCTAAAGGGGGGGGGAATAGCCTGAGCACAATGTAGCTTTATGTGTACATTGCCATTAATGTCCGTCAAGACAGTAATGCCAAAGACGCATCACCTCATCGTAATTGGTGTCGTTCAGATCTTCATCGTCGTCATCAGCAGCCTGGTTTTTCTTCATCTGGTCCCCAACGGTCCTTTTCCCTGGCGGAGCATGGCGGTCATCCACAGGGTCATTTGCATCCCGAGCAGGGCCGATGTCCGAGCGGGTAGTGAAACCTGTAGCACTAGACAGAAGAAAGCAGCCAGTTCAGTATGAGGGAATTCGGACAAGGGACTGGGCACCAGTCCCGCAAATTCAGAAACCCTGCTCCAAGTCCTACCTAAACCCAGGCTTGCCAATAACCCCTCAACTGTAGCAAGGGAGAATGGTCCCTAGATGCTCAGGAAGCAAAACATCTGCAAATTTTAAAAGCTAATCTTTACTTTCCAAGGTTACCAGTGTGCCTCAAATTTTATATATATATATATATATATATATATATATATATATATATATATATATATTTGTTAGAACTTTTATCAACTTTTTTATCACACTAGGACATTTTTCAAGTGCGTACATATACTGAATATAAAATACTGAAGCAGGTCTTCAGTGAGTGTCTAAATCTGCACAATACTGGCACCCACAGAATCACTGCAGAGTTGGAAGGGACCCCCAAGGGCCATCTAGTCCAACCCCCTGCTAATTGTTAATTTGGGGTTTTCATCAGCTGTACACCATGATCATCACAATCATAACAATTGCATGTCATGAGTCTATCTCATATATTAGTTTCACCTTTTAAGCTGAATTACTGAAATAAATGAACTTTTCCACGATATTCTAATTTTTCGAGTTTCACCTGTATGCTGGCATACCTCTGAATGCCAATTGCGGGGAACCACAAGTAGGGAGAGCACTGTTGTGCTCAAACCCGGCTTCCCATGGGCAACTGAGGCAGCTTTAAGTGCCTAGACTAAGTTTGTTTCTGTTTTTGGAATACCAAAAATGTTTCTGAGACTGAAAATATCCCAAGAAATCTGCTGACTTTTGCTGCTGTGGTGCTTTTCATTGCAACCAATGTTAACATGTCAGAATAAAAAAATAAATAAGATATCCAATATGGATTTTCAAACAAAAACTTATCCAGGGAAGCAGACCTGAGTTACCGTCCTCTGACACAAAGCACATGGCTTTGTTTTTGAACATTTTCCTGCACTGGGGGACAATGGAGTTGGCTGAGTCAGTGTTAAAATAAACTTCCTAGGTTGCAAAGCGTATCTGAGCTTTGTGGGGAAAGAGGAGACACAACACCCTTCTCCCAAAAGCAGGGTTATAAACCCAAAAAAGTAAAATATACATAAATAGACTTTCCAAGAAACGAAAGGCAAATACATTAATAGTAGTAGCAGTAGTGGTGGTAGTAATAATAATAATAATAATAATAATAATACAGTAATAATAAAGCCATAAAAACGTAAAGGTAAAGGGACCCCTGACCATTAGGTCCAGTCGTGACCGACTCTGGGGTTGTGGCGCTCATCTCGCTTTATTGGCCAAGGCAGCCAGTGTACAGCTTCCTGGTCATGTGGCCAGCATGACTAAGCTGCTTCTGGCGAACCAGAGCAGCGCACAGAAACGCCGTTTACCTTCCCGCCGGAGCTCTACCTATTTATCTACTTGCACTTTGAGGTGCTTTCGAACTGCTAGGTTGGCAGGACCAGGGACCAAGCAACGGGAGCTCACCCTGTTGTGGGGATTCGAACCGCCGACCTTCTGATCGGCAAGCCCTAGGCTCTGTGGTTTAACCCACAGCGCCACCCGCGTCCCTTAGAATAAAGCCATAGGGTGAGTTTATTCTTATTATTTATTAAATTTGTATACTGCCCTTCATCCACAGATCTTAGGGCAGTTCACAATATGTTTTCATTATTTCCTTATCTTTCCTAACTTGCCAATTTTTAAAAATGGGGGGAAAGAGTACTATTCAGGGAAGGGTGCCGTTTCCTTTCACAGAGTTGGAAGGGACCCCTGAGGGTCATCTAGTACAGCCCCCTGCAATGCAGGAAGGCAAAAAGAACTCTGCACATGCTCTAGGCGACGGGCCCTTGAAGCCTTTTAAAGGCTACACAAACACACAGACACACCTTGCTCTGAGGAAGAAATCACCCTGCCTATGGGTACAATCGTAAAGCAAAAAGGAACTCTGCACATGCTCTAAGCGTCGGGCCCTTTTAAAGGCCCCACGCAAACACACGCGCCTTGGTATGCGGGGAAGGCACTCTGCGTATGGTCAGAGGCACCCTCCACGCGCAACGTGGGCACCTCAGAGCCGAGCAAAGAAACGCTGCAAGGGCGGCGAGGGAAAGGCCTGACCCGAGGAGGGCCCACGCGAGGAGGCCTCGAGGAGGCAGCCGGGCCTCGGCCCACCCGCCGCCGCCTCCACTTCCCGGGGCCGCTGCCCAACTTTAGCGCCCGGCCTCGGCCCACTCACCCTCGGCCCAGGCCCGGCACGTAGCCCAGCGGCGCGGGCATCCCCAAGAAGGGCTTCTTCTTCCTGTTCATGGTGCCCGTCAGAGAAGCCGTCAGGCCCGAAGCGCTGCCTCCGCCGCCGCCGCCACCGCCACCCCCGGAGCCCGCCGCGCTGGAGCCCGCCGGAGCCGAGGCCCCGGAGGCCGACGAGGAGGCCGACGAAGACGAGGAAGCGGCCGCGGCAGCCATGATGGCGGCTGAGGAGAAGACGCGGCGGGAGGCGAGCGAGAAGAGGGCGGCGAGGAGGCCGGGCCTAGCCGGTCCTGCTCCGCCTCCCTCGCGGAGGGGCGGCCTCAGGTAGGCGGGCTCGCGGCTTCTTCTCCTCAGGCGGCGGGAGCCTCGCTGGGCCTCGGTCGCGTTGGGGAGACTCTGAGGGCAGGAAGGGAGGGAGGCGGCGCCGCGCGGAGAGGGAAGGAAGCCGGCGAGGGAAACAGGGCGCCGCCGCTGTTTTTTATTACTTAATTCATCGTCATTATTATTATTATTATTATTATTATTAGGCGCTTTATTTATTTGTACGCCGCTTTCCCACACACCCGGAAAGTTACAAAGCAGCAGCGGAAAGGCGCGCTTTTGCTGTCATTGGCGATGGTTGGCATGCAGTATTTCTAATTCTCTGATTTGCTTATTTTGTAATACTCATATTGACATATCCCTATGGTCGATATTGATAGTTACCTTATACTGGGGTTGGTTTTAATATCTATTTTAATGTTTGGCATCTGCACATTTCATTACAACGACAGCATTTTTAAAACGATTTGTTGATATTCAATATAGTATAGTAATATAAAAATATATGGTTGTTTTATTTTGTTTTGCTTCTATTTGTAATATTCATATTGAAATATCCATATTTGTTGATATTGATATTTATATTGGTGTTGGTAATTAATATTTTAATGTTTGGCATTTGCACATTTGATTACAACAGCATTTTTATAATATGTTGATATTCAATATGGTATAGTAATATAATAATAATATGATGTTGTTGTTTTATTTTTATATGCCACCCCCTGACTGAGACACTCTGGGCGGCTCCCAACAGAAAATAGCGATAACACAATACAGTATCAAACACGGAAATGCTTTCCTGAACCTTCAGATGCCTTTTAAAAATCACCCAGCTGTTTATCTCCTTGACATCTGATGCACAAACAGCTAAAAGCAGCTTGCAGCAAAAAAGTGGAAAGCGCATTTTTGCTGTAATTGTGATATTTAGTTTATTTTTTAATTGCTGTTTTGCTTATTGTTTAGTTTGTTAATAGTTTTTTATATTTTATAATTGTTTTATTGTTGATGTGTTAATTATTTTACATGATTTATGCTGTATTTGTGATGTTAAATGATACAGCGCTATATAAATATTTTTACTGTAGAATTATAAAGTTGCATTTCTCAACACCTGACCTCCATCTATTTTGAATCCATACCAGGCCCTGCTTAAGCTTTGCAAATGTGCTAGCAATTTTATTGCTGCACCACTAGGAGGAGAGAACACATAAAAATGAATAAATAAGGAACCGAAGAGACTTGATGAACCAATCCATCTTTTCGTCTTATTTTGTTTCCATCAGTTGCAGGGTGGATTTGATTTAAATTACAATTTAAATCCCTAGTCAATAAGACTTGATTTAAACCATTTTTTTACAGAAAGAATCATTCTTGCTGGTATAATCTTAATATTTACAATCAGATGAAGGTTTCGTTTTTGGAATAATAAATTTTCAGAGTAGTTTTTACAGTTATATCAAAAAATACTGATTTGGTTATACTGTTAGAAATACATAGATAGATAATAATGAAATTATTGTTTATATTTGGACAACTTTATCGACTTCCGGTTAGTGCCAGCGCTTAATGGCGGATTTCTCCCGGAGCTCCGGGAGAGATCTGCTTCGTAGGTTCGGGTCCTGTCAGCTACGGCGGAGCGGGGACCCTTAAAAATCACAGGCGTGTTGCCTGTGAACTGGAGACTCGGCGGGCACCTTTGCGCCCCCCCGACGCTGTGAAATAGCCTTTTTAAAGGCTGCGGATCAGCGGAGGGTGTGAGGAGCGGTGCTGAGAGTCGTCTTCACCCAGCCTGCGAAGCGAAGCCGCGTCGCCATTAGCGGAGAGCGCTGATTTCTTCCGGCGAAATTGGATTAAAAGAACAACTATCCGTGAGTAGGATTGACCGCTAAAATACAATTGGACATTAAAAGTTAAGAAATTGGGCACCGAGACGGATAAGCACTAAAAAGGAAGTCTGCTTTCCGTTCTGTAGCAAGATCAAAGCGAAAGGCACTCTAGCTGTAACTGCTTGAGAGGAAATTTGCGGGAATTAAGAAATCCACCACCAAAGCAAAGAACTCCCTCCCCGAAGGCAGAAGGGGGGGGGAAGAAGATTTTAAAGTGTTTTTCTGCCAACTTTAAAGAACTGAGTTAAATACCGCTGTTCTTAAACCTGGGATCGGACTGCCGGAGAAAAGGAACCGGCTAAGGACTGTTGCTATAAGAAGGTTAAAAAGTATCTTTAATTGACTTTGGTTACTCTCAACTTGAAATACTTATTTTGTTGCATTGTAAAGTTACTTACAGGACATTATTGACTTGGGTCCCTTAGAAAGAGAAAAGAACAATTGGAAGGGACCAGGAAAACTTTTGTTTACTTTTAGGAGAGTGTGGGACTATTTGGAGAAGTAAAAAAATTGACTCTGCGCCCTCTAGAGGACTTACAAATTGTTACAGCAACAAGTGAAGCGTAAAATCTGAGAACTTTTGTTTGACAGCTTAAGAGTGTGGGAATGACCTTGACTAAAAGATCTTGTTATGGCAGATGGTAAAGAGAAAGGGGATTCACAAGAAACAACCTTGAGATCTGGCAGACAATATAAAATTGATTCTTTCATGCAGAGAAGGGCTTCTGCATCAGGAGCCTCTGGAACTACAGCTGCCCCAAAGGCAAGAGTGAAAACAATGTCTACAGAAGAATCATTTGCCAAGGTACTGGAGAAGATAAATGATTCTTTGGAGGAACTAAAAAAACAAGGTGCAGAAACTAAAGCACAAGTTGCTGAAACTAAAATACAAGTTGCTGAAACAAATAAGAAAATTGAAGAAATCTCTGGGAAAATTGATTCAAATACAAAAAGTATAACTGACCTTGGGAACAAAGTGAACTCAAATGCAGAAGCAATTGGGAAATTATTGGAAGAATCATCTACAACAAGAAAGATAGCTGAGGAAGCTAAAGAAATTGCAACTGCTGCTGAGGGAAAGTTCCCACCAGTGTTCAAGAAACTAGATGAGTATGAACTGGCACTTTCTATGCAAGATATGCAACGCAAGGAGAGGAACCTAAGGATCAGACTTGTGCCAGAAAAGGAAGGAGATAACCTGGTGGACTACCTGACAAAAGAATTTTCTGACTTTTGGAAGCAGGAGTTGGACAAAGAAGAATTTAAGATAGAAAGTGCATTTAGACTGGGAGCAAGGCAGAGGAAGAACAGACCCAGAGACTGTTTAATAACTCTGAGATCAAAGGAGGAACGGGACAAAATACTGAACCTGCATTACCAAACAACCCTTCGAATTGAAGATTTTCACATCGAGATTTTTAAAGATATTCCTAAAAGCATTTTGGACGCAAGAGGACACTACAAGGACCTGGTGATACTGCTGAAAAGGAACTACATTCAATTTAGGTGGGAGTTTCCCCAAGGCTTGTCTTTTAAATACAAGGGGAAGAAAAGAAGAATAAAGACAGTGAGTGATAAAGACAAGTTCTTAGGAGAACACGAAGAAGACCTACAGAAAGAGACGTTTCCAGGGCAAGGGCATCCTTCACTAGATACGGATACGGAACCACCGACAAACGAGGAACAAAAATTGGGAGCTGTAGGAGGAAAGAGTAAATAACCCCATCATGTCTCTGCAACTTCTAACCTGGAATTGTAACGGCTTAAATATTCCCAGAAAAAGGAAAAATATATTTCATGCTCTAAAGAAAGACCAATTGGACTTGATTTGTCTACAAGAGACCCATGTGACAAGAGCACATAGGAAATTATTAATAAATAAAAGACTGGGACAAGAATTTATATCTTCAGACAGAGTAAAAAAGAGAGGAGTAGTGATTTATGCAAAGGAAAAGCTGCAACCGAAACAAATCTTCAAAGACGACCAAGGAAGATATTTGGCAATTGAAATCCAATCTCAAGGAGAAAAGTATCTGATAGTGGGAGTCTATGCGCCAAATGAAGGGAAAGCTGAATTTTTCAAGAAGTTGCATGAGACTTTGATGGACTATATGGATTATAATCTAATTATGATGGGAGACATGAATGGAGTAGTTTCAACAAATATGGACAAAGCACAAAGACAGGTAGTAACAAAAGATGGAAGACTACCAAAGACCTTTTTCGAAATGACTGACAATATGGACTTGATAGATATTTGGAGAACAAAACACCCACTAGAAAGAGAGGGAACCTTCTTCTCTGAAGCCAAAATGACATGGACAAGGATCGACCAAATCTGGGTGACTAGCAGTATGGCGCAGAACATAAAGAGAGTGGAAATCTGCCCAAAAACTTTCTCCGACCACAATGCAGTAAAGATGGTGATGAGACAAACAACAACTGGCTCCTTTAGATGGAGAATGAATGACACTTTACTTAGAGATGAGGAGATTTGCAAGAAGGCCCAAAAGACTCTGAAAGATTATTTTGAAATCAATTTAAGGACTAAAGTAGAAAAAAGAATAGTATGGGACGCAAGCAAAGCCGTGATGAGAGGGTTTTTGATACAACAAAACACATTAAAGAAAAGAAAACAAAATGAGAGGAAGGAAAAAATTCTGGAAAAGATAAAAGAAGGGGAAAAGAAACTAAGATTGAAGCCAAAATCACAAGAGATTTTAAGAGAAATCAAATTTCATCAAACACAATATATGGAGCTGACGAATCAAGAATTAGAGTGGAAAATTAAGCAAATGAGACAAAAGACCTTTGAATCTGCTGACAAATGTGGCAAGTTATTGGCTTGGCAAATAAAGAAGAGACAAAAACTCAACACGGTAACAAATATAGAAGTGGAAGGAAAGAATATAAGCAACCCAGCTGAAATTAGGAACTGTTTTCAGAACTACTTTAGACAACTTTACACACAAGGGCCGCAGAAGGAAATGGACATACAACAATTCCTCGAGGAAAATGGGCTGAAAAAGGTCTCGCAGGAAAGTAAGACCATTTTGAACCAGGAGATATCAGCACAAGAAATAGAAGATGCCATTCAAGGCATGGCGTTGGGCAAATCCCCAGGACTGGATGGACTGACTTCCAAATATTATAAAGTACTGAAGGAAGGGTTGATACAACCTTTGAAGGAAGTCTGTAACGAGATTATGGAGGGGAAAAGGGCACCCGATACGTGGAGAGAGGCCTACATTACACTTATACCAAAGACAGAGACTGAAAAGACCCAACTTAAAAACTACCGACCCATCTCGTTATTGAATGTGGATTACAAAATCTTTGCTGACATTTTAGCAAAGAGACTGAAAAGAGTTTTGATGGAGGAGATTCATGGGGACCAAGCAGGCTTTCTCCCGAAAAGGCATTTGTCGGATAATGTAAGGAATATAATTGACATTTTGGAAAAGTTGGAAGTGAACATAAATACTAAGGCTGTTTTGATATTTGTGGACGCCGAGAAAGCCTTTGACAATATTTCTTGGAGCTTTATGTTGAAGAACCTCCGGGGGATGGGGGTAGGCCAAGGGTTTGAGAATGGTATAGGTGCAATTTATTCTGAACAGAAAGCAAAATTAATTGTAAATAATGTGGTTACAGAAGAGTTCAAGATTGAAAAAGGGACACGACAGGGGTGCCCTATCTCCCCATTACTTTTTATATCGGTCCTGGAGGTTTTGCTTAATATGATTAGGAGGGACCAGTTGGTTAAAGGGATTCAGGTCGGAGCTAAACAATATAAACTGAGAGCATTTGCAGATGACCTAGTACTTACATTGCAAGAGCCAGAAGCTAGTACGAAAAGGGTTTTGGAAATAATCCAAGAGTTTGGTCAATTGGCAGGATTTAAATTGAATAAGTTAAAAACAAAGGTATTGGAGAAAAATCTAACACAGGTTGAAAAAGAAAGGTTTCAGAATGAGACAGGGTTGACTGTGGTTAAAAAAGTGAAATATTTGGGTATAAACATGACAGCTAAGAATGTGAATTTATTTAAAGATAATTATGAAAAAACTTGGACAGAAGTGAAAAAAGACTTGGAGATTTGGTCAAATTTAAAGCTTTCCTTGTTAGGTCGAATTGCAGTTATAAAGATGAATGTATTGCCAAGAATGCTGTTTTTGTTTCAAGCACTGCAAATAATGGACAAAATGGACTGTTTCAAGAGGTGGCAAAAAGACATATCTAAATTTGTCTGGCAGGGCAAAAAGCCCAGAATTAAATTTAAGATATTAACGGATTCAAAGGAAAGAGGGGGGTCTGCCCTGCCAGACTTCAAACTGTACTATGAAGCGGCAGCTTTCTGCTGGCTGAAAGAATGGCTGCTTCTTGAAAACACAGACATTTTGGACTTGGAAGGTTTTAACAATATTTTTGGGTGGCATGCATATCTGTGGTATGACAAGGTTAAAGCACATAAAAGTTTTAAAAACCATATTGTAAGAAAAGCATTATTAAATGTTTGGGTTAGATATAAAGATTTGCTGGAAAACAAAACTCCAAGGTGGTTGTCGCCAATGGAAGCTAAGGCAGTTAAAAAGTTAAATATGGAGTCTAAGTGGCCAAGATACTGGGAAATTTTGGAAAAGGAAGGGGACAAACTGAGATTGCAGAGTTTTGAGAAACTAAAAGGGAAGGTGAGAGATTGGTTGCATTATCACCAAATAAATGAAGTGTTTAAATTGGACAGTAAAGTTGGCTTCCAGGTGGAAAAATCCAAATTGGAGACTGAATTGTTAGAATCCAGTACTAAGAATTTGTCAAAAATGTATAATTTGCTGCTGAAATGGAATACACAAGATGAAACGGTTAAATCAGCTATGATTAAATGGGCTCAGGACATTGGTCATAATATTTTGTTTGCTGATTGGGAAAAGTTGTGGACCACCGGGATGAAATTTACGGCATGTAATGCCCTAAGAGAAAATATTATGAAAATGATCTATAGGTGGTACATAACCCCGGTCAAGCTTGCAAAGATTTACCATTTGCCTGACAATAAATGTTGGAAATGTAAAGAAAAGGAAGGTACATTTTTCCACCTTTGGTGGACGTGCCCGAAGATTAAGGCATTCTGGGAAATGATCTATAATGAACTCAAAAAGGTATTTAAATATACTTTCACCAAGAAACCAGAGGCCTTTCTCTTGGGTATTGTCGGCCAAGGGGTGTTAAAGACAGACATAACTTTTTTCATGTATGCTACAACAGCAGCTAGAATACTTATTGCGAAGTACTGGAAGACGCAAGATCTACCCACACTGGAAGAATGGCAGATGAAGGTGATAGACTACATGGGCTTGGCAGAAATGACGAGCAGAATCCGAAACCAGGGAAGAGAAACAGCGCAAGAAGAATGGAAAAAATTCAAGGACTATTTAAAGAAATATCACAAAGTTAATGAAAGTTAGAATGATGATGGATTGGAAAGTAAACGGTTACTATTAGTAATGGTTAAGACAAGGAGAATAAGGAAGATTAGCTTAAACTTAAATTAAAATAAGGGAAGATTTGCTGAGTAATTGATAAGAATTTGGAATACAGAAAAGGGAGGCATGAGGAAGTCGGGGAAGGAAGGTATAAGAAATTAGGATATGAAATGGTACATGTTTTTTGTTTTGTTTTTGTCTTTGTATGTTTATGTATGTTATGTTTATATGGAAAAATTCTTGAATAAAAATATTTAAAAATATATATATATATATATTTGGACAACTTTGCTGCTGTACTTTATTGGAAGGAGAAAAATAATCATTTCCTTAATAACAACTTAAACAATTTATTTAATTAAAACAATAACATTATAGCATATGTATCCATGTTTGTTAACTGATGTGGTTAAACGATTTAAAAAAACAGACTGAGTTTTAGCATACATGAAAAACTTAAAACAAATCCTTATTTACTGATGAATAGCCTTTGGGCTAAATAAAAAAATTCCTTCCAGTAGCACCTTAGAGTAATTTATTTATTACAGTCAAAGACCAGCTCATATAACATAACACAATAAAAACAGCATTCATAAAGATAAAATATACAATCGGAGCAGATTGCAGCAATAGCTCATGAGTTAAAATTGAGATATTGAGCACACTTGAGAGCTCATACCAATAACAAACTTAGTTGGTCTCTAAGGTACTGCTGGAAGGAATTTTTTTTTCTGTTTCGACTACAGCAGAGCAACATGGCTACCTACTTGTAACTAGCCTTTGGACTATAATGTAACTTAAATAGAAAACTAGAAAGATTTTTCCTCCAAAGGCATTTTATTTTAAAAATCCGATTTAAATTTTAAAAAAATCATTTTTTTAAAAAAAATTAAAAAACAACCAACAACATTGATTTTTATCCACCCTGATCAGTTGCAAGTCAGATATCTCTGGCAAGCCTGCAAAGTAGGACAGGAATAGCAACAGCCCTTCCCTGCTATTATTTGTCCCCAGCATCTGGATCAAGGTACACTGCCTCTCAACATGGAAGTTCATTTAGCTATCATGGTTGTTAGCGGGCTGGGATTCATCTTCTGTGAATTTGCCTAACCCTCTTTCCAAACCTTCTGAGCTAATGACATAAGCTGCATTGCACAATATCAAGACTATGGGTGGTAGTCATCTAAGTTTCGCTCAGAGTAGAAATTGCAGAACATGACTAAGTTAGAACCATAGACTGGAATAGGCCTATGAGTAAAACTTAGCAGAATACAACCCTAAAAATTCATCTAATCAGTACTGTACTTTGGCAGGCAGCAGCTCTCTCCAGGATCTTTTGCATCCAGTTACAGTGGTACCTCGGGTTAAGTACTTAATTCGTTCCGGAGGTCCGTTCTTAACCTGAAACTGTTCTTAACCTGAAGCACCACTTTAGCCAATGGGGCCTCCTGCTGCCGCTGCGCCGCCAGAGCACGATTTCTGTTCTCATCCTGAAGCAAAGTTCTTAACCTGAAGCACTATTTCTGGGTTAGCGGAGTCTGTAACCTGAAGCGTATGTAACCCGAGGTACCACTGTACTTCATCTGGAGTGGTCAGAAATTGAACCTGGAACCTTCTGCATATATGCAAGCTACCATCAGTATGTCTCAGTGGGTTTACTCCTAGGTAAACATGCGCAGGATTGCATCCTTACAAATGTGTAAATGCCGATTGGGCCCTGTTTTCCTCAGAGTGGCTGGGGAAACCCAGCCATATGGGCGGGGTATAAATAATAAAATTATTATTATTATGATTATGATTATTATTATTATTATTATTATTCAGTGGACACCAGACTGTGAAAGGGCTGATAAGCTGCCTTACAACCTTGCCCTCTAGAACACATCAAAAATTCTCCCAGGCAGCATGCAATTTGCATCTGTTTGAAGAGTCATACGGCTGAACAGTAGCCCCACTCTAAAATTCTTTGATTCTGTTATTCACATCCAAACATCTGCATTTGGGCTATTGTGCATAAATGAATTTCAGCGTGGAAATTAAACAGCACAGCACACACATTCTCTGCCCTACCGAGCACAGTAAAAAGTGAATAAAAGGCCCATCACCCCCCTGAAATGAACACAGGAATATAATAATAATAATAATAATAATAATAATAATAATAATAATAATAATAATTTTTAATACCCCGCCCTCCCCAGCCAAGGCCGGGCTCAGGGCGGCTAACAAGCAATAATAAAAACAAGTTGAATGATTACAACTTAAAAACAAAATTAAAATACAACATTAAAATATTGAAACATTAAAATGTAGCCTCATCGCAGGAGGAGAAAGGAAAAAGAAAGAGAGGGAAGGAATCAAATTGGCTCCAAGTCAAAGGCCAGGCGGAACAACTTTGTCTTATAGGCCCTGCGGAAAGAAATCAGATCCTGCAGGGCCCTGGTCTCATGAGGCAGAGCGTTCCACCAGGCCGGAGCCAGTGTTGAAAAGGCCCTGGCTCTGGTTGAAGCCAATCTAACTTCCTTAGGGCCCGGGGCCACTAGGGTGTTGCTATTTATGGACCTTGAGGCTCTCCGTGGGGCATACCGGGTGAGGCGGTCCCATAGGTACGAAGGTCCTAGGCCGTGAAGGGCTTTAAAGGTCAAAAGCAGCACCTTAAATCTGACCCTGTACTCCACCAGGAGCCAGTGCAGCTCGAAAAGCACTGGGTGAATATGCTGGCCGAGACCCCGTGAGGAGTCTCGCTGCAGCATTCTGCACCCGCTAGAGTTTCTGAGACAGCTTCAAGGGCAGCGAATTACAGTAGTCAAGCCTGGAGGTGACCGTCGCATGGATCACTGTGGCCAGGTCAGGGATGCTGCCTTATACTGAGTCAGGCCATCAGTCCTTCTAGTTCAGTATTGTCTACACTGACTGGCAACGACTCTCCTGGATTTCAGGCCAGGGTCTCTCCCATCCCTGCCTACCTGGGATTGAACCTGGGACCTTTTGCTTGCAGAGCAGAGCTAACATCCTTGTTGGGGACCGACTGCCAAACATTTCAGTCAGGTGTAAAAGGCACCATAGGACGTATAAAAACTCAGAGGGGCATTTTGCACAAAAAGAGGTTTGCAGGCATCTCTGTTCTGCTTTCCACCAGATTACTTAACAAAGCCCCCCTCCCCCCAAATAACCTTTTCCACAGGAGGTTGCAGAGGAAGCTAAAGGTTACTTTTTTGATACTTTCACTTAGGATGCTGCCCCAGTTTCCAGAGCAGAAGATGTGAAGGCTTCATACTCTTCTCTTCCCCCCGCCCCCGTTTCTTCTATTTTCTTTCTTTTTCTCCATTTGTTCTTTTAAAAACCTCTGGCCGAAATTAATTCAGCCCTCAAGGGGGCAAGTTCTTCACAGCTTGAGTAAAATACTATACGCTTTTCAACCAAGCAATCTTAGCCTAGCTTTGTTCAGTAACTGGGGAGGATTCTCGTCTATGTGGCCTTTATGAGAAAATCAATATATTTTAGCTCTTCTGTATGAAGTTTAAATTTAATCTGTGTGGATGATTTTCCCCCTGGCCTTGCTTATTTAAGAAATAATATCCATAGCTCAGGTGTATGCAGAGCAGTAAACCAAGCCTGTTCTTCATTAAATGCTGGAGCGAAGGTGTTTAATCTGACAGCAAACTCCATTTATATATCATAACTGCTCTGGAGCCATGAAAATTGATACCATTGTCGGATGAGAGAGCAATTTCACAGATATATTCCTGTTTCAAGAAAGGTTTCTCTACTGGTCTAGTTGCGCTAGCCTTTTTCTTTCCTCTGGAAGTTATATCTACTTCATCTTCTGTGATTCCACGCTCATGAAAATTCATAAACACATAATAACTCTGCTGAATCAGACCAATCTCGGCTGTTGATGGGAGACAACTGGTCGGGTGAAGACCAAAACCGCATTTGTCTAAACAGCAAATGTGTGCTCAAAAAAGGGAGTTGAAAGAGAGAGCATGTTCAGGCTTTTTGCCTGCAGGGAGTTGGTTTCAGAATTTGTGGCCCAGTGCTGATGTCCTGTCCTGCCCTTGTCTGCCTGTGTGCTGGCTTCTGTGCCTATTACAATGCCTGCTCAATGTGTGCATTTCTAAACAGGCATACTATTGCAAACACACAGGGGAAGCCTCCTATGCTCTCTTCTTCAAAGGAAACTTTGTAAAAGCTACCCTAAATTTTCCAGAGACAAATAGCACACAAAATAGCACTTTGAAGGGAGCCACGGGGTGCTTGCAAAGCTTTTAGATTTCAGTCCTTCCGCTCTACTTTGGAAGAGAAAGAGAGACCGCTAGTGGGGCACTAATAGCTTTCAAGGAGGTATAAATGGCAGCTAAAGGGACCTTAGCAGCACAGGCATAATAATATATCTTAAGAGTCCTAATTAGGCTTCTTTGTAAATAGTCACTTGTCTGGTCACCTGTGGTGAGTGAAAATGGCCTCTAGGTGATCAGGCATTAGAAGCTTCTTTTTTTCTTTTTCACAAAGTTGCAAGAGAGTTTGTCTTCCTCCTCCCCCATCTTTGTTTTTCCAAGTGATCAATGCTCCCCAAATGACTGTCATGTCTACGTCTATGTATGGACAGTCAGGTTCATAACTACATATTACTTTTTGACTGTAGCCTTGCAGTCAGGGACTGCCTTGTTTCAACTGATTGTATGTAAAGTGGTACCTCTGGTTGCAAATGGGATCCGTTCCAGAGCCCCGTACGCAACATGAGCAGAACGCACGGGTTGCGATTCGCCGCTTCTGCGCATGTGCGTGATGTCATCTTGAGCATCTGCGTGAGCGGCGAAATCCGGAAGTAACCCTTTCCGGTACTTCTGGGTCGCCACGGGACGCAACCTGAAAAGATTTAACCTGAAGCAAACGTAACAAGAGGTATGACTGTATGCCAATCTGGGAGCCTTTTTTGGCTGAAGAGCAAGGTACAAATGCTCTAAATCAGGGGTTGGCAAACTAAGGCCTGGGGGCTGGATGCAGCCCTCCAGGCTCGTAAATCTGGCCCGCAGACCCTGCCATCCACTCGGTCAGTCCCCTTGTGCTGCGGATGCCTCGCCACGCGGGGACTGACTTCCAGGATGCTGGCACAGCTTCTGGGCGGCCGACGATGCTGGCACAGCTTAGGATTGGCTGCAGGAAATTTCTGCAGCCAATCTGAAGCCTTGCCGCCCATGGCTGAGGTAAACTCGGCATTGCCATGGATGGAAAGGCCAGAGGGCCGGTGGTGGGTCTGGGCTGCCCCATGGGCATTGTGACGGGCGCGTCGCAGGGCTTCAGCCAGAGTTTGGCATGTCTGCTGCCCCTGCGCCTGGCGCCCGGCTTGGCGGTGCTGCTGGTGGCGTGCTTGGCGGCCGCACTGGAACAGCTGGAGGGCAAGCTGCACGCCGCCTGCCCAGCACTCCGCGTGCCTGGCCTCAGGCAGCGGGGCACAGCATGTGGTGCACACTGGCTGGGAGCTCCGCGGGAACGGGCCAATGGGGCGGCTGCTGCTCGTCAACAATGCTGGTGAGCGGAAGGCACTGAGATGCGCTCCTGAACACGTGCAGAATGTGTTCCTCCTCCAGGTCCCGAGGCAGCTGGAGAGACTGGCTTGCAGGGTATTTATATTTTGCAAAATATAGTCAGGCCCCCCACAAGGCCTGAGGGACAAGGTCTGATGAAAAAGTTTACTGACCCCTGTTCTTAATAAACAGTATCTACGTTTATTGACTTATTCGGCTATTGTAGCTTCATAAGCCAGGCTGCTGTCACCTTCTGGCCTTTTGTTTTTTCACCTTTCACCATACAATGTTCCATGCTTGAGTGCAAAACAGGAATTCACTGCTCTGCATCATTCCATTCCTTATTTGCACCTCTGAGGAGTCTCCAGTTCTGTCAGGCAGACAGGCAAGGCATTAATTCACACCATGCACAGATGCCATGTGGCTCATGGAGGTGAGGTGGGCCGGATGTGTTCATATGAGACTCTTCCCCCACCCCAAAGCATACGGAATGCCCTTAAAAAATGATTTTGCTATATTGAGCTATTTCAGTGGTTGGAAAAAAAATCATTACACATCAGACACCAGCTGTTTGTGTGAAATATTCTGTTATAAAGTACCCCTCGAAGGGCCAGACTTGACCATATGCTGGCAATGCATAAATAGGCTTCCAGCGTTTTTGCTTTATTGCTAAAAAGCAACATCAGAGATTGTTATTAGTAATGGAAGAACAGCAAGAGGAAGGCTGCTTAACTCTCTCCTCAACCTTCCCCAACTGCCTTCCCCTTCAGCACAACCACCCCAGCTGCTTTCTTATTCCTGGAGAAAGTGATATGAGAGGCCCATGTCTTTTCCACACTCATTTGTCATTCATCGCATTTATTCATTATATTGCATTTATAACCCACGTTTTTCTCCAGGGAATTCAAGGTGGCATACATGGTTCTCCGCTTCCGCCTTTAATCCCCACCACAACCCTGTGAGGTACGTCAGGCTGAGAGGCATTGAATGGCCCAAGGTCACCAATTGAGCTTCATGGCTAAGTGGGAATTCAAACCCTGGTCTCCCAGGTGCCAGTCCGGCACTCTGACCACAACACCATGCTGCCTCTAGGAGTGCCCGAGGACTGCTTTGCCTGTCAGCAGCTCCAGAGTTTGAGTTTCTGCATAATGGCGCAACTTGTGCATTCTGGGAAATTCCTAGGGCGAAATGGCAGCTGCTCAAATATGGCAGCTGCTAGTGCAGACTTGCCAGCCCCCTCCCCAGAATGCCCCAGAACAATGCAACTTCCGTGGAATTATGGGGAAAATAAAATGGCAGCTGCCAGGAGCACCCACAGAAAACTAGTCTGTTAGTATCTGCCATAGGAGTTGGCCAAATTGCTGGTCAAAGGAAGAAACTTAGTCTGTGCCAAAAGACAATCGGCACGAGTAATGAAACAAATATTATTTAAGTGATTATGAAATAAATGTGAGAGGTCTTTAAAAACAAAAACAAACAGATTAATGAAACAGGGACGGTGGGGGTGGAATAATATTCCACACCCCTAGTCTGGCTCCTAGAAAATCTCTTTGGCTTCCAAAGTTTTGCAACAACCACAAGAAAAAGGAATGGTACCCCGTTTAATCGCCAAACCCGTAGGGATGGAGAGCGAGAAAATGACTCAAAATGCCATACAGCTATCAAAGGAGGTTTCAATGTCACCAGTAATGAGTCCGGGCTCCCTCCTCAGGACTCTGAGTGGTTCTGAAAATTCGTTTGTTCTCGGCTGAAATCAGTGACATTCTTATTCATTATTATTTGCTCAGTGCTGGCAGAGCGCCCAGGACTTTCCAGCCAATGTGTTAAGACCTGGAACATCAATAAACAAGTGACATTCTCCCCCACCCCGCAAGCGCTGGAGAGAGAAATGGGATGCGGAGAGAGACCGTGGTGAGGTTTTCAGTTCAACTGTTTCTCCCAGGAAAATAATTTTGCAGCAGGGCTGTTCCAGAACTGCGAGTTCTACTAGCATCCGTATGCTGCCCTGCCCCTGAGACCTCCACATGTGTCAGAGGACTCTCTCCTGTACAGCTTTGGCCTGCTGCAAAGTCGGTATGATGCTCTTCTCATGCCCAGACTCTGCAAGTCATGACAAACATGGAGGGAGCGAATGCTGGGCAGTTCCAGCCACAGAGTCATAGTTGGAAACAGGGCTGTCTTTAGCATATGTGCCACCAGGGTGCAAAGATCTGCCCAGCGTCCCCATATTAACTTTTATTAAGCTTTTTTTGGGAGGGGGGAAGCCAAAGTTGTTGACCTTCTTTTAGGGGAGAAATCGCTCACCTGTAACAAAGACGCAGTAGAATGACTGCTTTTGTTTCCTGACTCGTCAGGAATGTTTTACGCTATGGAGTAACAGAGCAATGGAGGGGTGGGGGCTTTCACTCCATTGCTTTTCTCTGCCGCCAATCGAGAGGGACCGGTATACATTAGGTATACATTTGGTGCCCCCCAGAATTTGGTGCCCAGGTGCCCCACACCCCTTGCACCCCTGGATAAAGACGGCCCTGGTTGGAAAGGTTCCCCAAGGGTTATCTGGCCCAACCAAAGGATCCGTAACAGATGGCCATCCAACATCTGCTTAAAAGCATCCAATGAAGGAGAAGCCGCCACCTTCCGAAGGAGTCCATTCTACTGTCAAGCAGCTCTTGCCGCCAGAAAGTTCTTCCTGGTGATTAGTCGGAACTATCTTGTAATTTGAATCCATTGGCCCAGGGTCTGCCCTCTGGAGCAGGAGAAAACAGGTTGATGACTATGGGGTGCCTGTTGCAGCTCTTGTAGCAGGCTGTCCTTTTGGTTCTCTTCCCCAAATGCTATAACTTAAAATGTGTTGGAGGGGGAAGTGACTGAATTATTTTTGGGTTTTTTTAATTATGTATTTTGTGTTCTTATATCATGATTTTATCTTGTGAACCGTCTTGAGACCTGCAGGTGTAGGGCAGTATACAAACTTAAAAAGGTAAAGGTACCCCGACCGTTAGGTCCAGTCATGGACGACTCTGAGGTTGCAGTGCTCATCTCATTTACTAGCCAAGGGAGCCGGCGTACAGCTTCCGGGTCATGTGGCCAGCATGACTAAGCCACTTCTGGCAAACCAGAGCAGTGCACAGAAATGCCGTTTACCTTCCCGGCGGAGCGGTATCTATTTATCTACTTGCACTTTGATGTGCTTTTGAACTGCTAGGTTGGCAGGAGCAGGGACCGAACAACGGGAGCTCACCCCGTCACGGAGATTTGAACCGCCGACCTTCTGATCGGCAAGCCCTAGGCTCTGTGGTTTAGACCACAGCACCACCTGCGTCCCTATATACAAACTTAATAATAATAAAATAACTACAGTGGTACCTCGGGTTAAGTACTTAGTTTGTTCCGGAGGTCCGTACTTAACCTGAAACTGTTCTTAACCTGAAGCACCACTTTAGCTAATGGGGCCTCCCGCTTCTGCTGCGCCGCCGGAGCCCGATTTCTGTTCTCATCCTGAAGCAAAGTTCTTAACCCGAGGTACTATTTCTGGGTCAGCGGAGTCTGTAACCTAAAGCGTATGTAACCTGAAGCGTATGTACACCGAGGTACCACTGCACTATGCAATGCCCTGCCAAACATCCACCCTCAGATATTGGCAAAGTCCAATCCCGAGAGCTGATGAGGCAGCAATAGGAAATAGGCATACATCACCATTGTCTGGAAATGCCTTGACCTGGCTAGAAGTGGTCAAATGTGCAGGAGCTCCCACTCCTATTAATGGATGCACCAGAGAGGGAATGTCAGCACTCAGCACATTTACCATGCAAGCTACATGTGCTGAAATACCCTCTCCTGGTTGCCACCAAAAACCGGGAGCATGTCGTTGTCGGAATCAAGCCTTAGTCAGAGGAATTTGCCACTCTCCAGGCACCCGGCTTGAGTTCCTTGTTGACCTCCCTGTCTGCGACTCCCGGCAAGATCAGGCGAGATCTCAATCGGCGATCCTCCTGTAACGTGAGAAGAACACACCACTCCTCCCCTGCCATCCCCAGGGAGGGGAAGGAGACAGACAGAAATGTATTTACATGCCTTTATTTCTGTCCTTCCAGCAGTACAGAGAAACGTGTCTGCACTCTCTTAACACCAACAGCAGAGAGAGAATAAACTCCTCCCATGTACTTCCAGTACAGGTCAGGTGACACTCTGAGCTAACATCCGGTGCTCAGTGGTGTGAATAGACTGTTCCTTTGTTCCCACGGAACAGTCCCAAAACATCAACATCCTGTTTGGCTTTCCAGCCACCTGGAGCTCGCTGCTGCATTGCTCCTTTTTCGTAACAGTCTTCTGGGCCACACGCCCATGCTAGTCATATGCCCTACATGAGAGCATGGCACCTAAAAACAGGATGTCTTGATTTAGCCAGGGCAGTTGAGGGGTATGCTGGGTGCCCTAGTATCTTTTGCATCTTGCCACCCTTGGCCTGTCCTAGTCCCTTCTCTACTGATTATCTAAATGCTAGGAAAACAGCGGGTGTGGTGGCCTAGATTTCAAAAGCAACGTTTGTGTAAGGGTATCTCAGCAAAGTTAAGGGAGCAAGGGAATGAGAGGCAGAGCCAAAAGGAGCCAGATATCTCTCCAGGCAACGGAGGTTGAGAATCAGAGTTTCCTTCTCCTAGATGGGCTACTTTCCCAGGTTGACAAGCCCCATGTGCCCATTACCTTCCTCCACATCATGTGCAGAAACCGCCTTCTTGACTTTTGGACCCGCTATTGGTCTGCTCTGCTCTGTTCAGCAGAGCCTGTCTTCGCATGCAGGGTGAATCCCTAACTCACTGAGGGTTTGAGACCCATCAGCTACCCTCACCTGGTTTAGCCAGCCAGTCAAAGCCATTCCCGGGGTGTGGCTGCTGTCACATGCTGACAGCTTCTAGGAGCCACAGGCGAGAGCTGACCTCAGGGTGGAGACCAAAGGTGGACCCAGGAAGGAGCACAATGTGTCCCCACCAGAGATACTATCCCTCATATAATTTCTTGCAGGATGTCGTGGCTGGCTGGCTGGCTGGCTGGCATCATGAAGAAAAGAGGACACACTGCAACATTTTGTTGCAGGCTGCATTTGTGTTTTGCCTATATACCAACTCCATTATAACCTGTGTGGAGGTAAGATTGGCAAAACTCTCAGTGGGGAGGGTAGCTTGGAGATTGTTCCTCATTTGTGTTGGTGGGCCCTTCCAAAATCCAAGGTCAACAGAATTGCTAATGCAATTCATGAACTTGCAGGAGAGGGACATTTGCTACGGGTGAGGAGCCCTGGTTATGTTCCTAATAGTTATCAAACTTTGAATTTTCCAACAGCTTTATTTAACATAAAGAAAACAACAAGAGTCCTGTGACAGGCAGGATCTGATAAGAAAAATTTGTTCTCGGTGCAGCTTGCATCGTACAAAGCCACAATACCGGAAAATAGATGCAAAGGGCCAGATACCCACTCTTCGTAAACAGGAAAGCTTCCATTAAATCAACTAAAGTGATGCCACTTAGCGCCAGATGAGATCTGGCCCATGAAAAACAGCAATTTTCTCCCTGACAAAGGAAGTGGGGAGAATCCTAATAGATTCATCCCAGACAGAACAAAAGGCATGTACATGCATTTAAATAACTTAAGATCCTTCCTCCCCTTTTTTTGCTGATTAATTACAAAGCCTGCTCTTTTTCTTCATTTGCAATTAAGACATGGGGCAGATGGGGCAGACCTCATTTAAAAGAAGGACACATATAATAGTATCTGAGATTTCCTGCATCAGAGAGCTGGAGGCTTTGGAAGGCCTAGGAAAGAGGAAAGAGATTGGTGTGAGGAAGATGCTTTGGGACACAGAAATGTCAGTCATAAAACAGCGTCAACTTCATAAAGCAGTAAAGGAATCTGTGAGCCCTCTAGCTCACCTCTACCACTGTTGCTCTCAGCGCAGCAAGAAACAGCTGTCTGTGGACAGACACTTCTGCATGTAGATGTTCTTGCCGGACTGAAATCCGGCTGGATGTGGATGGAAAATGTAAGGTACAAGTCTTCTCTGCCATACAGGCTCTCATATTACTGCTTGAAGTAGTGTGAACATCCCTACTCACTCTCAGATTACTCAGAGTCTTCCATACCTGAGTTTGTTGTGAGTTTCTTACTACAGACATACCTCATGTTACATTTGCTTCATGATACGTTTTTTCAGGTTGTGTCCCGCGGCGACCCAGAAGTACCAGAAAGGGTTACTTCTGGGTTTCACTTCTCTTCGCAAAATGACGTCACGCGCATGTGCAGAAGCAGTGAATCGCAACCCGCACATGCGCAGACGCTGTGGGTTGTGTTCTGCTCATGTTGCGAACGGGCCTCCGGAACGGATCCTGTTTGCAACCAGAGGTACCACTGTACCAGAGATGGGCAATTCTGTCAATGTGGCTTCCTCTCTGTTTCTGATTCTTCCCAGAAATTCGAAGAAACCTAAACGAATTGTGATTTTAATACGGATGGTGTGAGTTGTGGGTTGTTGGGCTGTGTGTGTGCGCAACACATGCACACACACTCATGGTTCACAGCATCCGAAGGCATTCAAATGTAGGTAAAACCCGCCTACTAGGGCAAAGTCATGCCAAAGTAATGTTTCACCCACCATCTTGCTTCAAAATGGCATCCGGTGCCCAAACATAGACAAAGGCTGCCGCCTCCACCTCAGGAACTCACATGCTGAGTTGGTGACAATATACTGAGAGTCATCCACATTGGCACAACTGCGACCCGTCACGCCAAATTGGATGACAGACCTCCCGAGTCGTCCAAAATTGCGATGGTTGGGCCCGTCACACCGAACTGAGTGATGTTTAAGTTGGTTGCAATTTAACAGTCAGAGGAGGTGAAGGGGAAAATACTCTGGAAGGAGGTTTCACCCCAGTATGTGTGGATAATTATGTTTCCCTTGTCTCAGTGGGCCCTGTAAATAAGAGTATCTTAAAGTTATATACTGTTTTTGTTCAGTTCACCTCAGTGAAGTATCATTCAGTTTCTTTTCTCTCTATTCCCCGTCTACTTTATTCCAGTCACTCTGCTAACAGTGTGTCTGTGGCCACACCCTGCACTTACATGTGGCCCTTGGGAAGTTGCCCATGAGGGAATGTGGCCCTTGGGCTGAAATAGATTCTGCACCCCTAATGTAGAAAACACTGAGCCAGATGGACAAACGGTCTGACTCTGTATAAGTCAGCTTCCTTTGTATGTCCATGCCAAGAACACTATTGCTGTCTGCATATCTGGAAAAGGGAAGGGGGAGAGTGGTGCATTCTCTCGTGCTGCTGAATGTGCGCTAAACAATCCCAGCTGTAGGCCTAGGGAAATATATTTCCCCACCAAATAAATACATACACAGATCCTAGGAGATTAAACTTAATCCCTACATTTCTTTATATTAGACTACAGTTTCCGAAATTTGTAAATAAAGCAGTTGGAACAAGCTTGTTTCCAAAAGATTATTTTTTCCCCATCTGTCCCTCGACCGCCCCTAAATCTGATGGTGAATTCTTGAGGTTGATTTCCGCTCCTGGTGTATTGCAGAGTTCTTTGGGATACAGAGATAAGCATCGCTTAGGAACAGCTGGCAAAATGGAGCCCCCATTGATAAGTTCCTCTATAGGCAAGCGGTTGTTTGTTTAGGTCTTGCATCTATCGGAAAGCTTTAGAAAAATATGTTCTCTTGGGAGCTGTCTTAGTAATAGTCCCATGGGCTTAATCTCTCTGTCTCTCCCTTTCTTTTTCTTTTAAACCACCAATCTTAACACAAGCAGCGTTCTCAAGTACAAAACATTTTCTGAAGACTCAGCCTAATTAAGCCTTAAAGCAATTTCGTTTCCTGCAGCAGCCGCCGCAGGTTGTCCTGGGATGCGAGAAGCTTTAATTTTCACTTTCAGTCTCCTCAGAGATGGAGAAGGGTTTCTGCAATGGAAGCACACTTGAAGATGGAACAGCATTCTTGGCAAACAGCCCTATTACAAGCTTATTTAAGGGGCTAGTTTTCCCAGAAACCGCCACTTGCTTCTGACAGCTTTGACTTCATTTCCTTAGAAATTTCACAACACCATTATTTTTCCTTCCCACCCTGTGGCAAAACTGCAAGCTGCTTTGACTCTCCCTCAACAAATCACTGCATTTCCCGCACCCCCTTTCCCTTTCTATCATTCCAGAGAATAAGAGTCTCTTGCATGGTGGGCAAAAGCCGAGTGTAATTTCCATCCATGATTGAACAGTGACGCAAACGCTCTGATTTTTCATTTCAAAGCTTTGCAGAAATTAATACAGATAGACCCCAGATTAATCCACCCTCCCCTACTTTGGAGAGGAAATATTCAGGCAGCTGAAACCATTGTTCGTTCGAGGAAGCGACACAATAGTAAGTCCCACTTAGCATTTGAGCAGTGTTTCCAGCAGTTTAAACCACTCTGCGTGCATCGCCACATTACTTACTTGTTTGCTTATTTAGAAAGAAGCAATATTATTTTCTGTGTCCAGTACAGGGAAAGCCCCCCCCCCCCCCCAATCTGCAAGCTTACAATTGAATAGGCAATATACAAAATGGAGGGAAAGAGATGCGGAAGGATCAGGAGACCAAGCAAATTGAGGATGAAGGGCCATAGCTGTCGGGAGCAAGCGTGGGCGTAGCTGGAGAGGGCAGCTGCCCCCACCAAATCAAGTAAATAAATAAAAATACCCAGGGGCATCTTGCCCATAGAGGCAAGTGGTGCGGGGCGCCAGGGTGCCAAGTCCTGGAGGGCATCAGGGAAGAGGTGGAGGCTGCATGCGGCGCCTCCCGGCATCAGCTCGCCACCCTGGCGCGCCTCGCTGAAGCAGCGCCGCGCCCTGAGCCTCTGCCTTTTCCCCGCTGGAGGAGCCGCCCTCCAGCTGCTACCCGCCTCCTCCAGCCCCGCAAAGCTGCAGGCAGCGCCATCAAAAGGTTGGCAACTCTGGGAGGAGGACAGACGCTGGAGGAATCTTTGCACCACAGCGCTCGATATACTTAAGACGGCCCTGAAAATACCTAACTAACTGGCCAATTGCATCACAGATAACTCGGTTCTGCCCCCCTAACATAAAGCCTGCCCCCTCTAAAATAAATCCTGGCTACGCCCATGGGAGCAAGCCAGCAGTAAATCACACCATGCAAGTTCATTAGCAAAAACACAATCTGCATAGACTTGGCAGAGTGTCAGGCCTAAAGAGCACAGCAACTCATCCTTGGTAGGTGTAGATCCCATGACTGCAGTTGCTGAGGCTGAAGGTCCCTGACTCCCCACAGCTGCAGTCCCTCCCTCTCCAGGGTTTTACCCAAGAAATCAGAGACGGTGTCTGCACACAGCCAACCTCTCCTCCACCCTTTTCATACCTCTTCTGGTTCTGGGAGACCAGTGGGGAGGAGAGCTTATTGCAGCAAGAGTGGGAGACACCCGTGCCAGACTTATCTCTGCCTCCCTCGTCTCCTGCTTCAGCTTCTGCCTCTGATTCTGGACATCTCTGCTACAGACACTCCCAGCTCACTAAGCCGTGTTACCCCTGTTCCTCTCTCCCATCCAGATAGCCACTTATGCAGATTCCTGCATGCCTTACAAGGTGCTTGCCCCCATATTCAGGGTGAGGGAGGCTGAAGCTTTGGCAACCTGGCAAGCCCATCACAGAGAGGAGGTTTGACCTGGACACTTCCTGAGTCACCGGTCAATCACCCAGTCACCCAGGCTATGTTGGATCTTAACAGGGAAACAAGCAAACACAAGTTGTGCAGAATTCTACAAGCTGAAAATCTCAGCTCCCACCCCCTGAAATAATGTGTATTTGGAATTTTATCAGAACAGGTAAATAAAACAAAACAAAAAATTGGTGGCATAGCAACATACTGGAAAGGGGATGTACCCAGGAAATATGTTTGTAATGCACTGTTCCACACATCACAAGGTTGGCCACTATGAAAGGTTTGCACAGCTGTCAGTTTGCACTAATGGTGACTGTCAGATTGATGCATGTTGGTGAATGTTAGCAAGGGTGACCAGGGTTCAATAAAAGTATCCAATTTCATCACTCCTTTGCATAGTCTATTTTGCTGAGCCCATTTCTCTAAAACAAGCCAGCACAGTCAAACCTTGGAACTCGAATGTACAGTGGTACCTCAGGTTACATACGCTTCAGGTTACATACGCTTCAGGTTACATACGCTTCAGGTTACATACTCTGCTAACCCAGAAATAGTGCTTCAGGTTAAGAACTTTGCTTCAGGATGAGAACAGAAATTGTGCTCTGGCGGCACGGCAGCAGCAGGAGGCCCCATTAGCTAAAGTGGTGCTTCAGGTTAAGAACAGTTTCAGGTTAAGAACGGACCTCCGGAACAAATTAAGTACTTAACCCGAGGTACCACTGTAATCCGTTCCGGAAGACCATTCAACTTCTGAAATGTTTGAGTTCCAAGGCATGGCTTCCAATTGGTTACAAGAGCTTCTTGCATTCAAGCAGAAGCCGCGTCAGGCGTTCAAGTTCCGAGGAACGTTCAAAAACCAGAACACGTGCAGGTTTTCGGCATTCAGGAACTGAAACGTTTGGCAACGGAGCCGTTCAGGTTCCGAGGTTTGACTGTATTCATACTTACTCCCCCACCTCATCCAGTGTTAACAGAGAGCTGTGGTTTCGGTGAAGAGCAGTTTCCAATGGGGCAGCCGACAATGAAGATGCAAGGGTTTATTAAACAGTTGTTGTAGCTGACCCATAAAAAGAGACAAGAAAGCCAGACAGAAAGGTGTTATGAGCTGAGAAACAATAACTGAGATTTCTTGGAAGGCCTGGGTCCAGGAAGACTGCACCGCTGGACAGGAACATCCCAGGTGGAGCTGCATCTTTTTCTCGTTGTTGTTTTTTAAAAGTTTCTGTTTGCAAATGTGGTCTTTAAATGTGGGTAGTTTATAGGGAAATCTTCAATGTGCTGCCACCTGCCTTATTGCAGGGCAGATTTGAGGGTAAACCATATGCAGAACGAGTCTGCCCCTGCGGCTTGATGGAGGTAGAAAATGTCTCTCATGCCTTGTTATGCTGCCATTTCTACGGGGATATATGCTCAGTATTTATCACCCCTGCTATGCAAAAATCTCCAAATGAATCCGAACTTCAATGTCTAAAATCCCTGGTAGAGGACAAGGATCCTGAGATCACATTAAGGGTAGCCAAATTCTGTGCGATTGCCATAAAACTTGGGGAACAAGCTGTGCTATCATAATGATTAAGGTTTTAAATGATAGTTTTAGGTTATATGTTAATGACTAAGTTTTAATTTATATATTTTTTAACTGTTGCTATATCTGTATTGTCCCTGTTATACCTAATTGCAAATTCAAATGCATCCCTATCGTGTTTTATGACTTCCTTGATATGTGGGCTGGAACTGGTCTGTGACTGAAATAATAAAATTCAATTCACGGTGAAATCTCAGGTCCAACCTACATCTTACAAGGAGCTCTATGCAACTTTCCTCCTGGTTTGTTTGTTTTTTAAAGCAGAGGAAGGGAAAGCAGAGAAGGGGCACTGCGCCACTTTAAGCTCAGTCACTTGACCTAGCAATGCTGTGGAACTTACACCAGCTAAAAGGGTGTTGCAAGTCAAACTCTGTTTTAAAGGCCTGTTTCCCTTTGCCGGGCTTGGCTTGGCTTGGCTCAGCCAGCAGCAGCTTCATTGCTGAAAGGCGTTTGTAATAGGGGTAACATAGGTAAAGGTAAAGGGACCCCTGACCATTAGGTCCAGTCATGGCCGACTCTGGGGTTGCGGCACTCATCTCGCTTTATTGGCTGAGGGAGCTGGCGTTTGTCCGCAGACAGCTTCTGGGTCATGTGGCCAGCATGACTAAGCCGCTGCTGGCGAACCAGAGCAGCGCACGGAAACGCCGTTTACCTTCCTGCCAGAGCGGTACCTATTTATCTACTTGCACTTTGATGTGCTTTCGAACTGCTAGGTTGGCAGGAGCAAGGACTGGGCAACAGGAGCTCACCCCGTCACGGGGATTCGAACCGCCAACCTTCTGATCTGCAAGCCAGCATAAGTTCCACCAGCTTCCTATAGAATTACTCTGCCCATATAAAACAAGACAAAATGGCAGAATAGTTTCATTCCTTCATGGAAGCTGAAAGTCAGATGAACAAGTGTTGCCAGCCCATAGAACGTCTTGCCATTGGTAAAGTGGGGAACATAATAAAGTTTGCTGTGCAGTTACTCTCAAGGGCACTTTACCTGTTTTGTTCTCCCTGTCTTTCAACTCCCCTTTCTTCCCCCCCTCCCTGTCTCTGTCTCTCTTTTATTTGAGGCTGTCTCTTATAGTGACAAGAACTTCTCCATTTGAAATGGACCTTCTGGGAAATGGGAAGCAAACCAATTGAGCAAGCCAAGGTTCCATAGGACTTAAATCTTCCAGAGGTCTTGGCTTCTTGAGATCACTCAAAAGCTTTTAAGAAAGGAATTAAAAAGCAGCCATAGGGGAGAAGGAGAGGCTCCCTGTTCCTTAGCCAAATGATCTATGGCATTCATCTCCTACCCCATCTTCCATCTGCCAATTGATTTTTGTCGAGAGGTGCACACTGATTTGGTGGTGGGACTGATCTTCTGTTCTGGTCTGAGGATTGATTGCTTTTAGAGAGCACCTTGATCCTTGCACACACACAAACGTACCCGCCCAGCCATCTCCTCACCCCAAGCCCTGATGGAAGAAGAGTGTAGGAGAATATCTGGAAATGTAATTAATCAGGAATGAAGTGATGAGCTGCCAAGACTCACAACAATAATCTTGGGGGTACTTAATAATAAAAATGGAATAGTTTGGCATCCATCTACCAGCCAACAGCCTTGAGATGGTAGATGGGCTGAGGACTACAGGATAAGCTTTTTCAAAACAGCCTTTCAACAAAGCTGAAAAGATCCTCCACATCACAAACACACCCTTTTAGACAAAACAAAATTTTTTTTTCCTTCCAGTAGCACCTTAAAGACCAACTAAGTTAGTTCTTGGTATGAGCTTTCGTGTGCATGCACACTTCTAGAAGTGTGCATGCACACGAAGAACTAACTTAGTTGGTCTTTAAGGTGTGTGTATCTGAAGAAGTGTGCATGCACACGAAAGCTCATACCAAGAACTAACTTAGTTGGTCTTTAAGGTGTGTGTATCTGAAGAAGTGTGCATGCACACGAAAGCTCATACCAAGAACTAACTTAGTTGGTCTTTAAGGTGCTACTAGAAGGAAAAAAAATTTTTTGTTTTGACTATGGCAGACCAACACGGCTACCTATCTGTAACTGAAACACCCTTTTAGGACAGTGAATGACAATGTTCAGGCTCACCCAGTTGGAGAGGGAGAAGAAATCCCCATAAATGCACTGACGAGACCTGTTGGTCAAATACAGTACTGCTAATCATTACCCTGGCTTGGGTGTATATTTTTCGAACCCACCTATTTGTGTGTTTGTAAGTTGTTTTAAACTCTTTTCAATATTGTGTTTTAATGTAACCCGCCCTTGGACCTTAGGGTAAAGGCCGGGTAATAAATAATAATAGTAGTAGTAGTAATGATGATGATGATGATGATGATGATGATGATGAGTGGGCATTGTGTACTTCCTTTACAAACAAATCAGGATGGATTACCAATCAGCAGGTCATCTGGGGGAATGCTGAGATCTTTTGAACGTTTTTCGTTTGCATAATGAAATTTATTCCACCTAGTTTTAAAAATACATTTTAACATAAGAATCAAAACTGTGAAAATTCACCTCCACTTCAATGGCAACATTCTCTTTTAACAGTATCTGGGGTATATGTGTGGTGGTGGGGTGTTTCTACCACACACACACACACAAACTAGACTCATGTAGTTTTCCTCCGCAATCCACCTTAACCTGCCTTAAGGCTGCTCAGCTAGTACAGAGATGTCCTCTCCACTCCACTAAATCTGTCCTCTCCTTTAATTGCAAATTTCATGCTTTTACAAGTTAAACCCGGAGAGCTCAGGGCCTCTGATAGATGCACAAGAAGCCTGCAGCTGGATTACAATGTGGTTAATCTTCCTAAGCCCCCAAGAAACTGTGAAGCCCTTCATCTGATTGTGCAGTTATTTCCTGAGACAGGTTTCTGGTCCAAAGCAAATGAGAGAGACTGATGGAAGGCTCCCCAGCCATCAGACGCACACAATCCAGTTATGCATACTTATTTCTTGCTGTTCCCGGGGCCAATAACTATTGCCTCTTCCCCACCCTGCCTCAACCACAGATCAAACAAATGCAAGGACAATCATCATTGTCCTCCTCCTCATTTGATATATGCGTCTTCCAAGGAAGACATTGGGAAGCAACTGACAGCAATGCAGTTTGCAAACCCCTTCACATTCAACTGCGTATACCACAACTCAGTGGCAGAACACATGATTTGCATGTAGGTTCAATCCCTCTTGTCTCCAGGTAGGGCTATGAAAGGCTCTTCCCGGAGACCTAAGGGAACCATTGCCAGGCAGTGTGGACAGCACTGAGCTACTTCAGTGGCATACCGTAGGCTTTCCATCCTTAAGGTCCCAGATACAATCCTTTACTATTTCCAGGTAGGACTCGGCATGTCTCCAATCTGAAACCCTGAAAAATTCTGCCAGTCAGTGTAGACATTGCTGAGCTAGATATAAAAAGGTAAAGGGACTCCTGACCATTAGGTCCAGTCATGGCCGACTCTGGGGTTGCGGCGCTCATCTCGCTTTATTGGCCGAGGGACACGGCATACAGCTTCCAGGTCATGTGGCCAGCATGACTAAGCCGCTTCTGGCAAACCAGAGCAGTGCACGGAAACACCGTTTACCTTCCCGCTGGAGTGGTACCTATTTATCTACTTGCACTTTGACGTGCTTTCGAAATGCTAGGTTGGCAGGAGCAGGGACCGAGCAATGGGAGCTCACCCCGTCGTGGGGATTCAAACTGCTGACCTTCTGATCGGCAAGTCCTAGGCTCTGTGGTTTAATCCACAGCACCACCCGCATCCCTCTGAGCTAGATATACCAATAGTTTAACTCAGTTTAAGGCAACTTTCTATGCCCTGTTTGGGGCAGATCTCCTATGAAATGAATGAAATTTAAGCTTCAGGGGCCCTGATCCCAGTGGCACCCAAAAGCAACTTTAATCCACATTGCCTAAGAATTTTTGGTCTGGTAGACCCACCTGGAGTCGCACGACTCAAATTGATTAATTCTTATTATTTGTATATATTCCAACAATCCCAAAGTTTGAGAGCCTGTAGCACAGATTTTCTAAAAGTGTGGTGGTAACGGTGGTTACGCAGACCTCGTGACTGGTTGTGAAGGGGGCCCCTGGATAGTTCAAGCTTCAGGGCTCCCAAAATGTAGGTCTGCCACTGTGCCCTAGACTACTTACGGCCAGAGGTCAAGGGCGCGATCGTGAGTAGCAGCGCTTGGTGCAGCCAAGAAGCAAACACATCCTTGCTTTAAATAAAACTGGTGTGATTCCCAGGGGGAGGGCAGGATGCTTTTAAGCTTTCTCCCTGTTTCAAACTGTGTTGCGAAGCAGCAGCTTAAAAAAAAGGCCAAGGTTGGCTGTGGTATCATAGGGTCAAGACCAGGGGTCAGCAAACTTTTTCAGCCGTCGGCCGTCCACCGTCCCTCAGACCATGTGGTGGGCCGGACTATATTTTTTTGGGGGGGGGGGGAATGAACGAATTCCTATGCCCCACAAATAACCCAGAGATGCATTTTCAATAAAAGCACACAATCTACTCATGTAAAAACACCAGGCAGCCCCCACAAATAACCCAGAGATGCATTTTAAATAAAAGGACACATTCTACTCATGTAAAAGCACACTGATTCCCAGACCATCCACGTGCTGGATTTAGAAGGCGATTGGACCAGATCTTGCCCCCGGTCCTTAGTTTGCCTGCCCATGGTCTAATCCAGCAGTTCTCAACCTGTGGGTCCCCAGATATTGTTGGACTACAACTCCCATCAACCCAAGCTAGCAAGGCCAGAGCTCAGGGATGATGGGAGTTGTAGTTCAACAACGTCTGGGAACCCACAGGTTGAGAAAGGCTGGTCGGTCAGGGTTCTTCTTTCCTTGTATACATTCCTAATAATCAGAGACAGTGCAGCATTCAGCATCGCCACAGCTGAACCAGCCCGGTCTCTCCCCAAGTGGGCAGGTGCGGTGGGGAGAAAAACAATTTTTCTTGGACTTCTGAGAATGATTGATTTGCTGTAACCCAGAGGATCAATATGTCAATGGAAGTGATCTACCTGTTATGCCCAGATAAAAGAGGACAGAAGGGTATCAAAGGCAATTTATCTTCCTTCCTTCAGGCTGCCTTGTGGCTGCTCATGGGTGGGAGAGAAAAGGAGTAGCTGTTTTGATTGGATTTCCACCTCTGGTTCCTGCTGTAGTCTGGTGTACTGATGAAAATATACTTATTGAAGGTAGAGCAACAGGTTCTCCTAGGCTTTCTTTCTTTCCTTCTTTCCCAAGGATGTGGATTTGGCCAGCAGGCTCCATCCATCCTTATCCACCCTCTGTTTAGATTCCTGCATTGCAGGAGGTTGGACTAGATGACCCTCGGGGTCCCTTCCAGCTTTACAGTTCTATGTGACATACAACAATCCACACATCTGTTCTTAAGGTGGAACGGAATGTCTTAACAGCTTGATTACACTTGTCCACCACTGGTAACATCAAAGGTGGATTACTGCTATGTGCAGGGCTATCTTTGAGGTTGGCCTGGAAGCTGCAGCTGGTCCAGAATGCGGTGGCTAGGCTGCTTGTGGTGGGAGCCTAAAACCAGCATATGATATGACACCTTGTCCTGTGGCTTCCAATCTGCTACTGGGCCAACTCAAGGGTTTGCTACCAGCATTTAAGGCCCTGCACAGCTCAGGGCCAGGATGCCTTAGAGACTCCCTTATCTCTTTATATCACTGCACTTTGCAGGGTAGCCTTTTCGTGAATTCTGTCAAATATGACAGAATTCTGTCAAGCAGCTACTCAAAGCAAGGATTTCAGTGTGGCTGCCCTTCTTTTGTGGAACAGCATCCCTGTTGAAATATGTCAGGTCCGTACCGTTTGTACTTTCCAAAATCAACTGAAGACATTCTCCTCCACCCCCCAAAATGCCTTTTCAACTGGATGAAGGGTTTTTCTTTTTATGCCTCTGTCTTGGATGTTTACTTGTATTGGTTTTATACACACACACACACACACACACACACACACATACACACATCTTTAGTGGGGGCTTTAAAACCCATTTCTAGTTGTTTTTTATGATACAATTGAAATCGCATTGAGACTTCTGTTGAAGATGATTTATAAATACGTATTATTGCTGTACGACTCAACTACTGTTTGGGCAGGCTGCTTCTTCTGAGATGTTGACCTCTGCAATATTCAAGTCGCTTTTGAAGTAGCACTGCTTGCCTCTGAAGCCTACCCAGGATGCAATGCAGGGCTCTTCCACACTTGTCCCATGCCTGGAAAGCATGGGTCTGACCAAGGCTCTCTCGGCATGGGTTCAAGTGGTTTTGCCTTTCCCCCACCACTTTCCCCCAGAAAACCTGTTGTTCGCAGCTTAATCAGAGCAAACATCACTCTGGAGAAAAGCTGGTTGACGTTTGCTCTGATTAAGCGGTAAACAGTGGGTTTTCCCTGGGGAACATGGCAGGACGAGTGAAAGTGTGGATGAGCCCACAATGATGGAGAACCTGGTGCCTCCCAGATGTTGGACTCCAAGTCCCATCATCCCTGACCACTGGCCATGCTGGCTGGGGCTAATGGGAATTGCAGTCCAGATCTCCATCCTTGCCGAATGCCTGCTCATTAATAATCCTTGGCAAAAGCAATTCTGTTTTGTCCTCCAAAGAAGGGTTTCCTCGCTCATGCATTGTAAGGATTTGGAAAAAAACAACAAGATGCAAGGTCTGGATCTGAAAGATTTTGACGTTCCAGCTTTTATTTATTTCCCATCCAAGCCCGTTATGCAATCCTGCTCTTTGAACCTGATGCCACTCTTTGCCATTTCAAAAGGGCTCCTCCTGCCATTTGAAGTCCTTTCCAGAACTATGAGCTCTGAACTTCAAGTGTGAGCCTGCTGTGGCAAAGATAAGCAGTCTGATTTCATAGGCTCGTAAAAAAAGAAGAAGACATTGTGCATTTCCTGGTCTCTGTTTCAGAATGATTGTTTTTAAGTGTAAGGAGGGAATGCCCACCACCAAAATGATCGAGGAAGAGAAGAAGCCAAAAACATCAGCTTCTGGCCATAATATCACAGGACTTGTGTTAGAAGAATTGATGTTCCAATGTGCAGGTCAGCAGGGAGCTACAGAATTGGAAAGGTCTGGGAGAGGGAATCCAGTGTGGAGCAAGGAACAACCAGGAAACCAGGAGGAAGGAGCCAGATAGCAGGAACAGACCAGAGGTTTTCAGGCAGATGGTTATAGTGTGACTTTCCAGCACCATGGAGAGCTCCAAGAGAGGGCACATGTTGCTCAGATGAAGGGCAAAGGCAGGCAACCTGGTCATCTGCAGATGATCCAGAATACAACTCCCATAAGCCCTTGCTAGCTTGGCCAAAAATCAGGGATGATGGGAGTTGTAGTCCAGGACATCTGGAGGGCACCAGGTTGTCTGCCCCTGTGTTTAAAAATAGCAAGCTTAGGACTGGGCATGATTCTTTCTCAAGAAAAGGCAGCTGTGGGGCCCCTGATCTGGATCAGGTCAGCAACGTTGGGAGGAGTTTAAGCTTAAACCCCTTCCCCGATCCACCTTCCCAACTCCACCCCCCCCAAAAAACCTCCCCAAAGCCACACATTATTTCCAGCAGTGCTATTTGAAATAGCCGCCGGAGCACAATTTCTGTTCCCATCCTGAAGCAAAGTTCTTAACCTGAAGCACTATTTCAGGGTTAGCGGAATCTGTAACCTGAAGCGTATGTAACCTGAAGCATATGTAACCCGAGGTACCACTGTATATGAAATTATTGTACCATGTTTGCCTAACTTGCTACAAATGTGTTATTGTAGAAAGCTAAAAGAAAAGCAAAACACTTTTAGTGTTCCTGTGATTGTCCCCCAGGAATGTAGACAAGTTTTTAAGTCTGAGGAATCTGTCTGAAGGACACATTCTGCCTTGTGCTTGTGCCAGTCACTGCCTCTCAGACTGACCTACCTCACAGGGTTGTTGTGTGACTCAGATGAAGAGCCATGTACACCACCTGTAACTCCTTGGAGGAAAAGCTAGGCTATAAATATTTCAAACAAATAAAATATTAGTAGAAGTGCTGACAAATTTTCACATGGAGTTTTGTAAAAAAATATTATTGCAAACTGATACAGAAATGTGGCAAACTGAACTAACGTTTGGGAAAAATGTGAAACCGAAAACAACATTATCTTGAACTCCTAACAGAGTTCCCAAACCTCCTGCAGACTCCAGGAAAGTCTCGTTTAATTTTCCTTTTTTAAAAAATTGCATCTTCAAAAATTGTAATTTTTAAACAAGCAAAACTCCCGTTAAAAATTCTTATGCCCAAGCCTTGTTTTGGCTTGCTGTTTTTGCACTCATAAATCCCAGGCTAACCTTCATCTTTGCATGGCCAATGCCTGGTCAGTTTTGGACTCTTTTCTGTTTGGATTCAGCACAGAACATAGTTTTCTTGAGGGCAACTCTGGAGAAAAAAAGCATAAAGGGCTTTCTTTTCATACCAAATCTCATCTTCCCCCAGAGCTGAAAGCGTACCATATCTGCGTGTGTCAGCCTAGAGCAGGAAGGCCTCGGTGGAAACGCTTTCATATCTTCTCCACCAGCAGAGGAAAGAGATGTTAAGAAAGACAGGAGGGATGGAAATCAAGGCTGCCTGGCTCTTTCTTCTCTCTGCTTCTATCCAGAGAGGCCGGCAGCCTATCCAGGTCAGCAGGGAGCCTGCCAGGCAGTGCTGAGCTCACAAAGTCCATCAAATGCAAAATCATTAGAAGACTCTTCTGCATCAGAGAGAAAGCAGATTCAAGCTGTTGCAGGAACTGCGGAGGTGACCTTACCTGTCTGCAAAGTCCGAGGAGGTTGGGAGGAAATTACAAGAAGCTTCTGTGTGTTTGTGCGTAGGCATGTAAGACAGACAGATTGACAAAGTATCTGCCATTGCACATTTGAGACTTGCAGATTGGGATCCTGACAGCCTTGTTAAATTTGACTGATAAATGGTGATGCTTCATAAGTTTAAGAAATGGAAACAAGAAGAATTACCGATGAAAGAAGAATGGCAGACGAAATTAATGGACTATGCAGAATTAGATAAGATGACAGGAAGGATCCGAAACCTGCGGGATCAGAGATTCTCAGAGGACTGGAGTAAATACGTGAATTATTTGAAAAGCAGTTGTAACCAACAGATTACGCTAGTAGGATTGCAAGAAGTTTTATAAGGAGGGTTATGTGAAATATTGCAGAGAAAAGCATGAAGAGAATTATTAGTGAAGGACTATTAAAAGTAATAGTGAAACTATGAAATGCAGATTAAGTGATAAAGACTGAAAAATCTTCAGATGTGGTTGATGGAAGTCCAAAATATTGTATAAGATAAGAAAACATGTTGTATTTTTTTTTTTTTGGAAACTTTATGTAAAAATTAAGAAAAATATATATATTTTTTAAAAAGCTAAATGGTGATGCTTCTTCTTCTTTGATCTTCTCCCCCCCCAACCCATTATCATCTTTCCAGCTGGTTAGTATCTCTGCCATCAAAAGGAATCTAGGATGCTGTATCCCGAGCCAGACTGCCGGTCCCTAGGGTTGCAAGGTCAGGAACATTGAAGACCCCGAGGTTTCAGGGCCCAGTGACGTCAGCTGATGGTCAGGTGGACTTGGTTTGGGGGAAGCAGCCTTGTAGGCCAAATTGGGCAACCTCCTAAGCCAAGGCTGGTCTGCAGGTTGGAGGTTCCCCATCATCATCATCATCATCATCATCATCGTTTATTCCTTGTGCCCTGCCCATCTGAATGCGTTGCCCCAGCCACTCTGGGCAGAACATAATACAGCGAGGGCATGAGAGGGCTGCTGTAGAGTGTGATGAAGCTAACAAATGGGCTAACAGAGAGGCACATTTATTTATATATTTATATAAGCAGAGACATCACCTTGCCAACAAAGGTCCATATAGTTCAAGCTATGGTTTTCCAAGTAGTGATGTATGGAAGTGAAAGCTGGACCATAAAGAAGGCTGATCGCCAAAGAATTGATGCTTTTGAATTCTGGTGCTGGAGGAGAGTCTTGAGAGTCCCATGGACTGCAAGAAGATCCAACCTATCCATTCTGAAGGAAATCAGCCCTGAGTGCTCACTGGAAGGACAGATTGTGAAGCTGAGGCTCCAGTACTTTGGCCACCTCATGAGAAGAGAAGACTCCCTGGAAAAGACCCTGATGTTGGGAAAGATGGAGGGCACAAGGAGAAGGGGACAACAGAGGACAAGATGGTTGGACAGTGTTCTCAAACCTACCAACATGAGTTTGATCAAACTACGGGAGGCAGTGGAAGACAGGAGTGCCTGGCATGCTCTGGTCCATGTGGCCACGAAAGTCAGACACAACTAAACGACTAAACAACAACAACATAACGCTAATTTGTTTTTTCAAAAAGGTATCGGAGTGGTTTACAACAATTGTACATGAAAACCATGCAATAAAAATCATATAAAAAAGTTAAAACCAGGTAGCTATTGTGGAAAGGTTTGTTCTCCATCGCCTGCACAAGCCTGATGGAATAGAATTTTTTCAGCAGACGTTTAAAAGCTGGCACAGAGAACACCTGCCAAATCTGTATTGGCAGAGCGTTCCACAGGATCAAGCTAGGATGTAATGGTTCGGGTGGCTCCTGAGATACCCTGGACCTGAGTCGTTCAGGGCTTTGCAGATTACTACGGGCCCCTTGAATCTAGCTCGGTAGCAGATGGGCAGCCAATGCAGATGCTTTAGCAATGGTGTCACAGGTTCTCAGTCAGGTGCCCTCATCAGCAGCCTGGTGGCAGAATTCTATGCCATCAACCCCACTTCACCAATATGCAGACATGGCACAGGGTGTGTGCGGGTGAACACAGTCTGAGTGTTCCTAGTTCAGATAAACGTTTGCCAAGAAGCTCCTTACAAGATCTCTGGCTGCAGCTACCAGGGCCATGCGCTCTCTCCCTACATGCTCTCACACCCTTGATTGCCGAGTCGATAATTAATTTGGCTTTTCTTCAACAGCACTGGTGGGTAGGGATTTGGGGGAGGGGGGCCTTGATGCAAAGCAGTTGCTTTGGAGACTGAGAGAAAATGAACTTTAGGCATAGCATGGAGGGTTATTTTGACTACAGCGGTAAGAAATGTGTGCCTCTGTCTGATGGGAGCAAGGTTAATACCTCCATACGTTAAAAAATAATTGCATCAAATGACTCAGAGCAGAGAAGCAATTGATTTGTCAGAAACCACTGGGAATGTTTGGGGTTGCGGGTGCATTTGAGCCTCTAGCTCAGGGGACAGCAAACTTTTTCAGCAGGGGGCCGGTCCACTGTCCCTCAGACCTTGTGGGGGGCTGGACTATATTTTGAAAAAATAATAATGAATGAATTCCTATGCCCCACAAATAACCCAGAGATGCAATTTAAATAAAAGGACACATTCTATTCATGCAAAAACACACTGATTCCCGGACCGTCTGCGGGCCAGATTGAGAAGGCGATAGGGCTGGATCCAGCCCCCGGATCTTAGTTTGCCTACCCATGCTCGAGCCCTCTGGATGTTGTTGAACTCCAACTCCCAACAGCCTCAGCTAGCACGGCCAATCGCCAGGGTTGATGGGATTTGTAGTTCAGCAACATTTTTTCCCCTTTCAAATTTGGCAATGACACCAAACTGGGGCAGGTAGCTAATGCCACAGAAGACAGAATTCAAGATTACCGGAACAGATTGGAGAACTGGACCCAAAATAACAAAATGAATTTCAATAGGGACAAATGTAAGGTTCTGCACTTAGGCAGCTGCACAAATTTATAACCAGCTGCACAATTTAAGATAGGGAACACCTGGCTTTCCTGTCGTACATGTGAAACAGATCTAGGGGTCTTAGAAGACCACAAGCTTAACACGAGTCGACAGTGTGGTGCAGCAGCAAAAAAAGCTAATGCTATTCTAGGCTCTATCTACAGAAGTATAGTGTCCACAGCAAGGGAAGTAATAGCCCTCCTCTATTCTGCCTCGGTCAGGCCACACCTGGAGTACTGTGGTCCGTTCTGGGTGCCACAGTTTAAGAAGGATATTGACAAGCTGGAATGTATTCAGAGGAGGACAGCTAAGACGATCAAAGGTCTGGAAATGAATACTTATGAGGAATGGTTGTGGGAACTGGGTATGTTTAGCATGGAAAAGAGGAAACTGAGGGGAGATCTTAAGACATCTTAAGGCCTCTCACATGGAAGATGGAGCAAGCTTGTCTTCTTCTGCTCTGGAGGGTTGGACCCAAACCTGTGGATTCAAGTTACAAGAAAGGAGATTACTGTGATGGCCTGGGACTCGGACTCAGACTCGGACCCAAAGGAGTCTCAGTCTGCACCGATCCTTTGCCTCAGGCATCTTCTGAACCAAGTCTGGGGCCTGATCCTGAAGAGTCCCAGTCTGCACAGGTTCCCCTGTAACAAACACCAGCTGGGGCGAGTCAGGGGCCTGAGCCTGCCCTGGCTCCAGATGCGGGGATTACCTCGTTGCCTCCAGCTGGGCCATCACTTACAGCTGCTCCACTACTGGTTTGGTCAGGGGAGACTGAGGCGGCCCCTGGGTCTAGTAACCCACCGATGTCTCCCGAACTGCAGAGACTAAGGTCTGAGAGAAGGAGAGACCTGAGTACTCGCAGGAGGAGTGCTCGCCTTCGGGCGAAACAGGGAGGTGAGTCACTGGGGGATCAGGACCGGCCGCTACCCTGACAAAGATAAAAAGGTTGTCGGACCCCGCCCCAGGTTATGGGAGCAACATTACTATATACTAGATCCTGACTGAGATCCTGTACCTGTCCTTTCCTGGTTTCCTGCCTCGTGTCCTGCCTTGGCCCTGTCGGACTGACTCCCAGTGGAACCTTTGGATTCTGGACTAGTCCTGGACCACGTTTCATGGGTTACCCCCAGGCCCAGCACAATTCTAACTAAACGTCAGGAAGAACTTTCTGACAGTAAGAGCTGTTAGACAATGGAACAGACTGGAGGTTGTGGACTCTCCTTCCTTGGAGGTTTTTAAGCAGAGGTTGGGTGGCCACCTGCCACGGATGCTTTAGTTGAGATTCCTGCATTGCTGGGAGTTGGACTAGATGACCCTTGGGGTCCCTTCCAACTCAACGATTCTATGAAACTATGAACATCTGGAGGGCCGCAGGTTCACCACTGCACTGTTGTACAATAAGGCATTGTTCAGAGGCTCTGGGCCAGTTCCACCCATCCAGGCTGATCATTATGCCCCTCTTAGACAGGAAGGGCTGCAAAAGGGCTTCCTGTTTGGTCTGGGACTTTGCCTGAGCAATAAATCCTTCCTGCCTCCAATGTGTTTTTTGGCTTTGCCTCTCAGTTTGGTGCTGACTCTATTGTTCAAGACTGCTGTGTTATTCTTGAGCCAACTGCAGGTTCTCCCCAAGAACCTGCCTCTTGGAAGCAGGTGTGATTGAGTAAATCAGAATCTTGAGCCTGGGAAGTGCAGGTTTCGGCTGTTGCTTGTTTTCTTGTTATCTGAAATACCTGAAAGACCACCTGCCTTGGGTGTTCAGGTCAGCAGGTGGGCTGTCTTAGAAGTTCTGCCTGCCTTGGAAGTGCAGAGAAATAGCGGCCGGGGGGGGCATTCTGTGCGGCAGCCCCCAAGCTGTGGAATTCCCTCCCCTTGGAGGTGCGCCTCACTCTGCCCCCACTAGTCTGACCCCACTCATGTCCCCATACATGTTATCTAAGGTCAGTGCTTTTTTCTGGCAGTACGCAGCAGGGATTAGGGACAGAGGCAGGAGGGCTGTAGGATCCTGCCAGAGGTCTCACACCTCATTCCCAAAGCCCAGGAAGCTACTACCTGGCTTAGGGAGAGAGGTACAATGCTCTGGCAGGGTCTGAGAGCCTTCTCTTGCACGGTGAGTACTGACACCACAGCTGTCAACCGTCCCTTATTTGGCAGGAAAGTCCCTTATCCCAGCACTGTGTCCCGCTGCTGTCCCTTATTGATGATGTCCCTTAAATTTCCCGGGTTTCAAAGGAAGCAGCTCCTCTCCCTCCCTGCCTGCCAGCCAGGGAGGAGGGAGGCTCCAACTGTGTTGCTTGGCTGCATTGCTCACCCAATAAGGAGTCTAAGAATGACTGGGGGGTGGAGCTTGCATGCCTTGTGCCGATCAAATCGGCTGTGTTGCCTGGGGACTCGCCTTTGCTCAGCGCTTCCCAGCGGAGAGGTGACAGTGGTTTTCCTTGCTGCATCCCCTTTGCCGGGTTGCTGAGCTGTGGGAACCACCGCTTGAGGCTTCGTTTGGCTGCTGGCTGGGCTTTCTGCCTTTGGCTCGGAGGGGCTCAGAAGCTGAACATACCTGTGTTCGGAAAATCCCTTATTTTGGCTGCTGATCCCTTATTTTCGAGGCTGCTGGTCCCTTATTTTCAAATCTGTAAGTTGACAGCTATGGTCAGACTGGCACCCTCTTTTCTAGAAAAAAAGCACTTAGGGTCGCATCCATACCATACATTTAAAACACATAGCTTCCCTCAAATAATCTCAGGAGCTGTAGTTTACTTTTCACAGATCTACAGTTCCCAGCACCCTTAAGAAACTACATTTCCCAAGAGACTTTGAGGGAAGTCATGTGCTTAAAAATATGGCCTGGATGTAACCCAGAACTACTTCCGTCTGTTCTTATAAAAGTTTCTGCAGCGTGTTCTCATCTCTCCTGGAAGTGAATACTGAATTTGCTCAGGGAGAACAAAGTTCTGGCCCAAGTCCTGAAATCAGATCCATGTTTTGCAGGAAGACTTAACCAATTTATAGGTGGTTTTAGGACTGTGGTCTTAATTGGGGCCCAGACAGAGAATGAGAGAGGTGCTCAGCGCTCCAACCATCATTCTCATTAGACATCCCTTGCAATCTTTACTTTCTTCCCTTGCCAATGATAACTGAATAGGGATGTTCCCGCTGCCTGCCTTTGGATCGACAAAAAGATAAAATATTCATCACCCAGGGATGCAGACTCGGCTGCCAAGCATGATGTGATCTGCTTCTTTATCATGTTGGTGAGCTGTCGGAATCTGTGGAAGGAGTTTTCTTTGCCAGCTTCAGTCCTGGGAAGTGGCACAAGCAAAAAGGCTATCTTTGTTTAGAAATACGGGACATGCTCCATCTTAAAATGAGGTGATGGGTCCTAGGATCCATGAAGCATCACCTCGACCCCACAGGAGTCTGCCTTGCCTAGGTGAGCTGAGCACCTGATAGTGCTGGTTGTTCTGGAGGAAATGAAATGCACTGTGATCAGAATGGATGAGCCAACTTGGGGGGCAATGTTCCTCTGCATACCAGTTGCCCTCGTGTCCTGCTTGGGGGCTTCTCAGAGACACCTGGTTTGCCCCTGCAAGACTGGGGTGCTGGACCTGATTCAGCAGGGCTCTTCTTATGTTTGTGGGGTGTTTTTTGCAGGCTGAAAGCAGAGTTCCTGGGAGCTCCATTAACTATGAATTCGCACTTTTGGGATCCCCTCCAAACCTTTTGCAGGGTTTTGTAAGGAGAGTCCCAGTTTGAGTTTCAATTATTCACTTGGGGGTGCACTTTGAAAATGCTGGTTTGCCCTACAAAACTTTGGCACTGGTTCGGACTGAATGGGATAATGTTGGGTTTCCGAGGGATACCTATGACCCCTGGTTTGAGTATCAGTTTAGGGACCACTACGAAACATGGAGTTCATGCTACAAAACGACTACAAAACAACGGCACAGGTTGAGAGTGCATCAGACAATGCTGGATTTCTATGTGTTAACTACAAGCCTCAGTATGATACATCAGGCCCTACAGAACACAGGGTTCACCCTACAAAACCCCACAAAATGACTACAAAACCCTACAAAAGGGATGTTGGGGTTCGTAGCTGATAAAGCTGTTTCAGAACATGTGGAGGAATTTGCACTCAGCTAGCTTCCCACAAGCGGGGAGGTGTGTGTGTGAGAGAGAGACAGAGAGAGTGCCTGAGTTTCAAGCAGATAGTCTGCAGGGTCAGGGATGCTAAGCTGAAAAGCCTCCTTTCCCCCAACACAGTTAGGTGGCGCAGAAATAGAAAAAAGGTCTTCTTTGAGTGGTTTATAGTTGCGATGGTGGGTGAGAATGCTTCTTGATCTGGGCTGCCTTTGCCCTCAGATATTATCTGGCCAGTCTTTTCTGCCTAGGCTGCCACCTCCAAGTTGGGCATTTAGCCCAGTTGCGAGGTCTGCAACATTGGGAGGGCGGTTGGAATCTGTAAAAAGCAAGTGGAATGGCTGTCCCAAACAGGATGCCTATTGTGTTGGCGGGTGGCAAATTGACCCTTTTCACCCCACACCCCCTGCCACCTTGCACTCTGCCAATTCCGCCCCCCACCCCCAGCTTCCTGGTTTTGTCTGCCTGCCATCCGAGGAGAGGGCAAGGGCTTCTTGTGGTCCTTGTTCAGTGCCAAAAGCTGAAAAAGAATTCAGCAGGATGGGTGATCTCCAGGCTGCAAGTAATTCCTGCGCCCAGCTTTCCCAGAGCAGAATGTTGTGCCCGACTAGAGAGACAGAAAAGTTTGTGCGATAAAGGGGTTGTCGAGGGAGCAGCCTGCTTCTGGCATCAGGCTGGTGTTCGGGAGCCAAGATGTGACTCATCAGCATTGGCAGATGAAGGGAAAGCTCCCCAGACATGCAGAAATGGGAGAAGACAGCCCTTTGTGAACAAAGAAGGACTTTTATCTGTTGATAACACCAGCAGGAAGCTCCCTGCTGTCTAATCCCTTGTATTTCTCTCTTATTTAGAGAGATCTCCCCGCACCTGGTACCCACCAGATGTTTTGGGCTACAAATCCCATCAGCCCCAGCCAGAAAGTTCAGAACCACAAGCTTGGGGTGGAAGGCCGACACATAGCAACATTAGTCTACAAAGCAATTTTTAAAATAGATAATTAAAAAAGAAGTTCTAAAAGCAAAGGAGCTGGTGTGGATCTACCGACCTCCTGGCCTCTGAAGCCAGCTGACCATATTCAGGCCATGGGATTAACTGACAGTATCTAGAGAGACCAGAGTGCTGGTGGTGCAAAGAGGGATGGTGTCAGGAGCAAGCCAGCAGTAAATCACACCATGCAAGTTGGAGGTAACTCTTGATTGGGAAAAACATGATCTGCATAGGAGTGCCAAGCCTCATGAGCACAGCAACCCATCCCCGGTAGGTCCTGCCCCAATGAATCAGTTGCTGAGACTCCTCTCCAGGGTTTTCCCCAAGCGATCAGAGACGCTGTCTGCACACAGCCAACCTCCCCTCCACCCTTTTCATACCTCTTCTGGTTCTGGGAGACAAGTGGGGAGGAGAGCTTGTCGCAGCAGGAGGGGTAGACATCCTTGCTTATTCACCAGCCTGATTCACCTCTGCTTCTTGGTCTCTCAGCTCCGACCCTCCTGTTTCAGCTTTTGCCTCTGATTCTGGACCTCCCTCTGAAACAGACTCCCTCCGGCAGCTGAACGCAAACAGATTTGAATTTTGCAAGTTAAAAGAAAGCCCAGTAGTATTTAAAGCAATCAGATACTCAGAAAATACCTGGAGCATCTGTACTCAAAGGCTGGACAGGTGAGTTTAGCTGTCAGCCTAGAACAGTTTCTGGTGCCCTGCAGATAGTTTGAACCACAGGTCCCATCAGCACAGCAGATGGACAAGGATAATGGGATTTGTGGCCCAAAAATCTAAAGTGCACCAGGCTGAGGAAAGTTGCCTAGAGGGAGAGATGAGTTAGCCATTTCCCCCTCTGTGTCTATTTATTTGCATCTCTAACACATACGCAATTCCTGTTCCAGGAGCTTGAATATAAGTCTGGAGGGAAATTTTGTTCCAGAAAGGGAAATTCTTATGCACCCAGAGGGAAATTTGATGAGGAAAATCAATGCACACATCGCTGAAGGGCTATAATGGAACAAACTGTTTCCTGCTTCTTTGGTTATACAGAGTGAGGCCCAGGGAGAGCAGAGGAATTGATGTGCAATCCAATCTCTCCTTTTGAAGAGGAACCCCAAATTGTAAGGCTGATTTTTCAAGTCTGCATGTTTTGCTTTCCCCCCCTTTTTTGCCTATTGTTCTGTTTTGGCTGCATTTGGGGTTTCTTGGAGCGCTGTCATTTGCAAAATTAACTTGCACACAAGAGCTGAGTTTACTAGCCCCCAAAAAGAGGGAGGAAAGACATTTTGTAAGTCCATATCCTCTCTAAGCTTATTAAAATGAGGCTTTGGGAACCGAGGTGATGGGGATGAGAACATCCCTGGAAGATAGCAGCTTAGATAACCATTGCCAAACCTGAACTGCGCCACTGGCAATCCTGGAGTGAGAACTCGGCATGAGCACTGCCTTATGTAGTAAGGATTAGGGAGCCTAGTAACCACTCGTATTCCTGTAAGAGTAATTAAATCCTGCCTAAGAGCCATTATTGCAGAGCATGGGTAGGCAAACTAAGGCCCGGGGGGCTGGATCCAGCCCAATCGCCTTCTAAATCCAGCAAGTGGATGGTCCAGGAATCAGCATGTTTTTATATGAGTAGAATGTGTCCTTTTATTTAAAATGCATCTCTGGGTTATTTGTGGTGCCCGCCTGGTGTTTTTACATGAGTAGAATGTGTGCTTTTGTTTAAAACGCATCTCTGGGTTATTTGTGGGGCATAGGAATTCGTTCATTATTATTTTTTTCAAAATATAGTCTGGCCCCCCGCAAGGTCTGAGGGACAGTGGACCGGCCCCCTGCTGGAAAAGTCTGCTGACCCCTGTTCCAGAGGAAAAGAACCTGTGGTTCTCCAGATGTTGTTGGATTCCAAATCCCATCACCCCCTGCCAGCATGGCCAATGGTATACCCTCCAACATGTTGAGGCCGAAAACTGGTACAGTGGACGCTCAGGTTGCGAACATGATCCATGCAGGATGCACATTCGCAACCTGCAGCGTTCGCAACCCGCATCTGCGCACGTGCAGGTTGCGCTTCTGCGCATGCACGGCTGCCAAAACCAGGAAGTAACCCGTTCCGGTACTTCCAGGTTTCGGCAGTCCGCAAGTCAAAAAAACGCAACCTGAAGCGGCTGTAACCCGAGGTATGACTGTACATGTGTCTTCCCGGCTATGCTCCTGCGTGAGTCACATAACAAGTGTGAGAGCCCAAAGCCCAAAATCGTGCTTTTGGGGGCTCTGTGCTCTTGTGTGAGATCTTTTGGGCTCCGTGCTCTCATGTGAGAGTTCAGCGCCCCAAATCAGGACATACTGATTTAATCAGGGCAGTTGAGATATACCGTATTTTTTGCACCATAACACTCACTTTTTTCCTCCTAGAAAGTAAGGGGAAATGTCTGTGCGTGTTATGGAGGAAATGCCTACGGGTGGCATGCCTACAGATTTTCCTCCTCTAAAAACTACTTGCGTGTTATGGTCGGGTGCGTATTATAGAGCGAAAAATACGGTATGCATTAGTCAGGGATGATGCAAGTCATATGCCAGCAGCACATGGAAACCCATTCCCCATCCCTCCATTATATCTCAAATATATGAAGCTGCCCATTCTACTGAGCCAGACCACCTAGCCGTTACCTCCTCTGGCAATGGCTCTCTAGGGTCTCAGGCAGAAACTTTCCCCTCTGGAAGCATCTGCAGGAGATCTGTGATAGTTTCCCTGTCTGAAACCCCAGAGATTTGCTGCCAGTCACTACAGTCCATGGTTAGACTCAGTATACTTTCCTATACTCCCACTGCCTGCTGCTACCAGGTTCTCTGTCTGTCTTGAGTTCCCAGGGACTGAACGAACGCAGGCAGTTTTGCATGTAAAGCAGGGGCTCAAATAGTAAGTCCTGATCTTGTATGGAAAAGCACTGTCATTTCTAAATCTGCTGCATCTTGACCTCAGGTTGTTGGCTTCTTATTGTTGATTTTGGGTGTGAATAATTCATCCCTGCTCAATTTCCCCCCATGCCGTTCATGCTTTCGTCGGCTCTCTATCAACCCCACCCTCCAAATTCTCCTTTCCTCAAAGCTAATTGGTTAGCCTTCTAAACCAGGACCACAACATTTTCTTTTTCCTATTTGGCCAGGCTTCTTATGATTGCATTTGATTGTATTACAGTTTGAATTCTGTGCCATACAATGGAAGGCAAATATATATATCCGTAATAAAAGAGGCAATAAAAATAACAATTAAAAATCATACAGCATCTAGCACAATTGCGTTAATTGTTATGGCTGGCAGGGAAATCAATAAGCAATCCTTAAAGACCCTTTGCTATTTTCTAAGTAGCGCATTTTGAAGCAAGCGAAGCCAATTGCATGTTGCCATCTCAAGAGAGGGGTCTGCATCATAGAATCATAGAATCATAGAGTTGGAAGAGACCACAAGGGCCATCGAGTCCAACCCCCTGCCAAGCAGGAAACACCATCAGAGCACTCCTGACATATAGTTGTCAAGCCTCTGCTTAAAGACCTCCAAAGAAGGAGACTCCACCACACTCCTTGGCAGCAAATTCCACTGTTGAACAGCTCTTACTGTCAGGAAGTTCTTCCTAATGTTTAGGTGGAATCTTCTTTCTTGTAGTTTGGAACCATTGCTCCGTGTCCGCTTCTCTGGAGCAGCAGAAAACAACCTTTCTCCCTCCTCTATGTGACATCCTTTTATATATTTGAACATGGCTATCATATCACCCCTTAACCTCCTCTTCTCCAGGCTAAACATGCCCAGCTCCCTTAGCCATTCCTCATAAGGCATCGTTTCCAGGCCTTTGACCATTTTGGTTGCCCTCCTCTGGACACGTTCCAGTTTGTCAGTGTCCTTCTTGAACTGTGGTGCCCAGAACTGGACACATTACTCCAGGTGAGGTCTGACCAGAGCAGAATACAGTGGCACTATTACTTCCCTTGGTCTAGATGCTATACTCCTATTGATGCAGCCCAGAATTGCATTGGCTTTTTTAGCTGCCGCGTCACACTGTTGGCTCATGTCAAGTTTGTGGTCAACCAAGACTCCTAGATCCTTTTCACATGTACTGCTCTCAAGCCAGGTGTCACCCATCTTGTATTTGTGCCTCTCATTTTTTTTGCCCAAGTGCAATACTTTACATTTCTCCCTGTTAAAATTCATCTTGTTTGTTTTGGCCCAGTTCTCTAATCTGTCAAGGTCATTTTGAAGTGTGATCCTGTCCTCTGGGGTGTTAGCCACCCCTCCCAGTTTGGTGTCATCTGCAAATTTGATCAGGATGCCCTTGAGTCCATCATCCAAGTCGTTGATAAAGATGTTGAATAAGACCGGGCCCAAGACAGAACCCTGTGGCACCCCACTAGTCACTCTTCTCCAGGATGAAGAGGAACCATTGATGAGCACCCTTTGGGTTCGGTCAGTCAGCCAGTTACAAATCCACTGAGTGGTAGCATAGTCAAGACCGCATTTTACCAGCTTCTTTACAAGAATATCATGGGGCACCTTGTCAAATGCCTTGCTGAAATCAAGGTAGGCTACATCCACTGCGTTCCCTTCATCTACCAGGCTTGTAATTCTGTCAAAAAACGAGATCAGGTTAGTCTGACATGACTTATTTTTCAGAAATCCATGCTGACTATTGGTGATCACAGCATTCCTTTCTAGGTGCTCACAGACTGTTTGCTTAATGATTTGCTCCAGAATCTTCCCTGGTATTGATGTCAGACTGACTGGGCGGTAATTATAAAGATCGGACCATTAAGTCCAGATTTTAGCCATCTGCACTATTGACCAGAAGTGTGTGCCACATTCCAACTTCAAGGATGCCACGGACTTACATAATGGCATGACAAAAGTTGATGGTTTGTTTCTGAGACCTTCTGAATGCGGCCTTTGCATTCCTCAGCCGCCGCATGACAGTCTGACATTTTCCATGAACTTTGGACCATGAGCCCAAAGTTTCATTCTTGTGTATCAACAGTCAATTCATATCCTTCAGTTTATTGTAGAAGGGGGAAACCCGCGCAGTTGCAACATGCCACTGTTTGAAAAGCCTGAGGAATAAAGTTGGGCTCGTCTCTCTTCAGGCTTTCTGCTTTTCTTGACTCCCATCCAAATTAGGGGTGGGGGGCTGACCCTTCGGAATATTTTTTGCCTTACCTGTAACACCATCAACCCACCCTGTCCAGTTTTCTCTCTGCATTGGTAAATACCCGGTTTTTTATTTTATTTTCTTATTGCATTTACATTTACCAGCTTTCCTTCAAGGATCTCAAAGGAGTGTACATGGTTCTCCTCTTTGCTCTTCTATTCTCACAACAACCCTGTGAGGTAAGTTCTGTTGAGATACAGTGACAGGGCACAAGATATAGCTCATAACATTATGATGGAAGATTGGGAAAGGTTATGGAAAACTGATTTCAAATTTACAGGTTGTTCTTTGTTGAAAGAAAATTATATGAAGATGATGTATAGATGGTATATGATACCAGTGCAGTTAGGAAAAATGTATAAAACTAGCTCAAATATGTGTTGGAAGTGTAAGGAAAAGAAGGGGACATTTTACCATATGTGGTGGGACTGTAATGAAATTTTAAAAACTTGGGAAATGATATACAATGAATTGAAGAAAATGTTCCATCTGTTCCATTTGTTTAAAAACCTGAAGCATTTCTGTTAGGGATTGTAGGAAAAGACCTGCCAAGGAAACTGAAGAACATCTTCATGTATGTGACAACGGCCGCGAGAGTCTTAATAGCACAAAGATGGAAGACTGAGGAAATCCCGACTAAAGAACTATGGCAAGAGAAACTGATGGACTACACAGAACTGGCAAAATTGACACATAAGCTACAGGACAAGGATAACTGTGACTTTAAAGATGAATGGGAAACTTTTACAAAGTATTTAAAGATGCAACAAAGTGAATTGGACTCCTTGACTTTTTTTGATAATAACCAGTTAGACAAATTAAGGATTTATACAAGTTTGTAACATGCAGAGAATAGCATTTATAGAGAAACCAGAGATTGGAACTGAGGGAAGTCGGGGGGGGGTTGTTATATGGGATGGAGTGGGAGGGAGAAAAATGGGGGGGGGGTTAAGGATGATATGTTTTAAGATAATATGTTTTGTTTAAATTCCTAATAAAAAATTAAAAAGAGAGACAGTGACTGGCCTGGGGTCATCCCAGCTGATGGGCAGCGACTTCATCCCTTTCTGAGAGATCAGCTGTGCAATTGAGTTCCCTACATAAATCTCGTAAATCTCGTTCAGTCAGCAGATCCAACAGGGTTGACCTCACAAACTATATGTGGGATTTTTTTATTATTTAATTATTGCATTTATACCCCACCCTTTTGTGCTACATCTGTGCCTGGTGCTAAAGAAGTCCCTCTTCACTCTGATAGAAGCATCAGAGACCCAGGGTGCATATTTTGATTTAATCATGTTTCAAATATTAAGGACATTTAACCTTTAGAAAGATGGAACACATCACTGAATCGTTTTTTTATGTATGGCTCCTGTGCGCCTACATTTTATAACCCCTGTGCTCTCTAGGCGATAAACAAGAAACCCTATCTAACCCCAAAGGTGGCACAAATGGTCATTAAGGATGTTGTTTTAGTCAGTTGGAGTGTAAATCCAAACATATCCTTGAAGCTTCCTGGGAGATAGGAGAGGCAAGGGAAGTGAGATAGAGAAAGGAATGTCAACAAGCCAGCTGGAGGCCTGTTTGCCAGGGAAACTGTGATAAAAATGCAACATTTGAGGCCCAAATGGCCTGGGCACTTGGGGCACTCCCAAGGAAATTGCAGGGAAGAAGATAGCAGTATGGAGCCATAAATGTTCACCATCCCATGACCTGTTTCTTTATGTATGTAGGATGTTTAAGAATGTTATATTTTGGTGTTTTAGGACCCTTTGTGTGCTGTGTCAATAAAACCCTTGTTCTGAAGCTCCTCGTGGCAGAACATTTTCTTAACCTGCTAGAACAACATTGAGTTGAGCTCTGCCCTATTGCAATAACTAACCGGACACTAAAGGTAAAGGTAAAGGTACCCCTGCCCGTACGGGCCAGTCTTGACAGACTCTGGGGTTGTGCACCCATCTCACTTAAGAGGCCAGGGGCCCGCGCTGTCCGGAGACACTTCCAGGTCACGTGGCCAGCGTGACAAAGCTGCATCTGGCGAGCCAGCGCAGCACACGGAAACGCCGTTTACCTTCCCGCCAGTAAGCGGTCCCTATTTATCTACTTGCACCTGGGGGTGCTTTCGAACTGCTAGGTTGGCAGGCGCTGGGACCGAGCAACGGGAGCGCACCCCGCCACGGGGATTCGAACCGCTGACCTTTCGATCGGCAAGCACTAGACTTGCTTAATTTCCTTGGGTCCATGTTTTTTATTTAAGGGTGCTGTAGTGACAGTGTGAGCTCCCGTTGTTCGGTCCCAGCTCCTGCCAACCTAGCAGTTCCAAAGCACATCAAAGTGCAAGTAGATAAATAGGTACCGCTCTGGTGGGAAGGTAAATGGTGTTTCCATGCGCTGCTCTGGTTCTCCAGAAGTGGCTTAGTCATGCTGGCCCCATGACCCGGAAGCTGTCTGCAGACAAATGCCGGCTCCCTTGGCCTATAGAATGAGATGAGTGCCACAACCCCAGAGTTGTCCGCGACTGGACCTAATGGTCAGGGGTACCTTTACCTAGAAGCTAAATTCTTGCCACAATTCCAGGCTTCCTTGATATCATTGCCAATTAGCCTCTGGAAAATCTGCTGTGCAGAAGAGTCAATGGGACTGTTTACGTTATGCATTTGACAGTGTAATTTGACGACTGGTCTGGGATTTATTTATTTTAAAAAATTCATTTATTTAAATGAATTTAATAAAGAAAGAAGTGCAATATTTGGAATCCATTCACTGATTTCTGGGGTTGGAGGGTCGTGGGCGGAATGGGCATCACACCTATTTAATAGACACGTTTGGAGCCAGCGCCAGATGGAATGAAATCACCAGTTTGTTTGGGCTGCCTGTGTGTTAATTAGACGCACGCTTAAATGTTGCAAAATGTGCGCCCACGTCTTCTCGGCTTTTCCTTCACACATACACATATGCGCTCACACACCGAGCTGACTAACGCAGCACATCACACATAGCACCACAGCTTCTTGAGTGTGCGAGGTGTGAAGTGTAATTGAAGGGAAAGAAACAGCCTGGGAAACGTTTCTCCATGCAAATTGGAAAGTAAACTCCAGAGGGCTGGGGAGAGATTGCGTTGTCATCCTCGACTGTAGATTTTGATCATATTTTTTGCACCTGCTGATCTGCGCCGTCGTTTCTTGCATTCAGGTAAAAAGCCGCAGCGCCAAAGAGATGTTCGGAGGCCCGTCTTCGTTTCAGCTTCTTTTTTATTATTATTATTATTTAAATAAGCAAACCTGGAAACTTGTCTGAGCGGCTCCTGAATTAACACTTGCGGGAAGTATTCTTTCTCAATTATTGCGCAGGGCTGCTGCAACTCTCTGAAGGCAGGGTGGCCTATTTAGCAAAATCAACTGTGCATTAGGTAAACATTCTTCCTGAAATATTCATTGGTCCCAGGGAGGTACATCAACAGAAGGCCCTCAAGTCACAAGCTACCAACATCTGATTGCTTCTGCATGGGAAGCGGGTGGTCAGATGTGAGCAGCGAAAAACAAAGTGTGTTAGGAAGATGAAAGGGGGGCCTGCGACAAAATGCTGCAGTCATGCTTCTCCTGTTCAGTTCCCTCCTGCAGGATACTTCATTCCTTTTCCCTCCCCCTGGTTTTCCCAGTGGCGTAGTGTGGCTTGCTGGTGCCCGGGGCAGTTGTGAGCGAACCGAGGGAACAGAACACAGAGGGTCACAGAGCCTGCCACGCCGGCCCTGAGCTGCTTTGCGAGGCTGGGATCTGATCTGGATGATTTGACCCAGCAGAGCCAAGGAAGAGATTTCAAGGGAAATCTGGGAATTATAGCTCTTTGGGGGGAGTAAAGGTAAAGGGACCCCTGACCATTAGGTCAGTCGTGGACGACTCTGGGGTTGCGGCGCTCATCTCGCTTTACTGGCCGAGGGAGCCAGCGTTTGCCCGCAGACAGCTACCTGGTCATGTGGCCAGCATGACTAAGCCACTTCTGGCGAACCAGAGCAGCGCACGGAAACGCCGTTTACCTTCCCACTGGAGTGGTACTTACTTATCTACTTGCACTTTGACGTGCTTTCGAACTGCTAGGTTGGCAGGAGCAGGGACCGAGCAACGGGAGCTCACCCCGTCGCGGGGATTCGAACCACCAACCTTCTGATCGGCTCTCAGCACCCTTAACATGCTACAGTTCCCAGGATTCTTTGGGGGAAACGATGACTGTTAAAGTGGCATGTTTGCACTTCAAATATTTGGTGCAGATGTGGCCTTCTATTTCTGTGGACTTACGATAAGTAGGGGGACTGGCACCCGGAGAATGGCTCTGCTCACTCAGATGCATCCTGAAAGGGTAACAATAAGGATGTGCAGGGGACGGGCATCAGATAATGGGGCTGTCTCTGGTAAACAGGAACAGTTGAGCATCTGACTGAAGGGAGAGAAGAAGGCCAGCAAGATACAATTACACAAGCAAATTGAAGAGGAAAGAGTACAAACAGATGCTGACCCATTAAGAGCTCATGAGAGAGAGAGAAAGAGATGGAGAGAAAATGTTGAGTTGTCAGAGACCAATCTAGGCACACAACTCTGCATATCATTTACATAATTTTAAACGAGAACCAAGTCTCCGCAACAACTGTGGATCATTTACCAAGGCCTATTTTTTACGGATTTTTTTTTTCCAGCTTCCACCCTCAGGAGCCAGGAAATCTGCTAGTGTCAGCTAATAGTTTACTTGGAATAATCGCCATTTGTGGGACAACTCAGAGGAAGAGGAGAGGGCACTCCATTTCCTCCCAGCTGTAATTCTAATAATAACCGTTTTGCCAGCTTCAGCAGTTTGGTTGAGATCTGGAATGCTGGCTATTTGTCTTTCTCCTCAAGCTGGGCGCTTCAAGGGAGTCTGGGATTTCATGGAAGCAATGAAGTTTCCAAGATTTCGTGGTCGCAGAGAGAAGGCACGGAAACAGAAACCGTCGAGCAGCCTAGAATTGTCTCCCTGGGCATTTCTGCACGTCAGCCTTCTCACATTGGCGAGGAATCGGTGCGATTCGTTGACGACTTCCCTAATCGCAAGGTTTAAAAATACAGGGTTTTAATGTGCTTGTGGTTGAGGAAGGAAGAATCTGGCTGTTTCCTGAAATAGATAGCTACCTACTTGACATCCAACCAGGCTGTTGACTCCCAACCAACTGGAACGCAGAGTTGCATCCAAAGCAGTGCTAACCATGCATTTAAAGCAAAACACTCCACCCTTCAAAAAAACAAAACAAACCCACAACCTAACAGTGCAAGGATTTCTGTTTGTGCAACAGGACTCTCCTCCTGTCCCCCAAATCTATTCTAGGGGCTCACCAAACCCACTGGAGCACATCTGGGGGGAGTCTGGCTGGAACAATGCTACTTGCCTGGGAGAGCGAGAGGTATAGAAACATTTAGTGAAATGCTAAAATTTACATTTTTGTCCCTGGCCCTGCCCATCCTTGGCATGTGGCCCTTGGAAGGTTGCCCAGATGGCAGAGTGGCCTTCAGCCTGAAAAATATTTCCCAACCCTGGCCTAGGACGGAACGACCTTGCTGCAACACATTCAGGAAGGATAAGGGCTGTCCACTGGCTACAAGTCCTGATTTCACAGAAATTGTAGAGTTGGAAGGGACCTCGAGGGTCCTCTATTCCAATCCCTTGCAATGCAGGAATCTCAGCTAAAACATCCATGGCAGATGGCCACCCAACCTCTCCAAGGAAGGAGAGTCCACAACTTCCCGATAATGTTCATTCCACTGTCAAATAGCTCTTACCGTCAGAAAGTTCTTCCTGGCGTTTAATCGGAATCTCCTTTCTTATAACTTGAAGCCATTGTTTTCAGTCCAGAGCAGGAGAAAACAAGCTTGTTCCCTCTTCCATGTAACAGCCCTTGAGATGTTTGAAAATGGCCATCACATATCTCTTCTCAACTTCCTCTTTTCCAGGCTAAACATACCCAGCTCCTTCAACTATTCCTCATCATGCTTGGTTTCCAGACCTTTGATCATCTTGGTTGCCCTCCTCTGCAAACGTGCCAGATTTCTACATGCTGTAGCTCTGGGATCAGAGGAACCAGGCTTCTGAAGACCAGCTGATGGAGAACGACAGCAGAAGGCCCTTTCCCTCATGGCCTGCTTGTGGACTTTCTGTGGGCAACTGGTTGTTCACTGCAGGAAGCAGGGTGCTGAACTAGACGGGCACCTATGGGTCGGACCCAGCACAACCTACATTTTATGTTTGGTGCCTGCATAACAAACTCTTTGCAAACCTGTGCACTCTACCTTAGGTCTCAAGACGGAAGAACGATAAGTCCCTTAAAGCAAATGGCTCCCCTGTACAGGGGTGTCTTACCCATAGAGGCTAGTGGCCCTCGCCCGCCTCTGCCAAGCCATGCCGAAGCAGCACCACACCCGGAGCCTCCGTCTGCCATGGCCACCGCGGCACGAAACGTCCAGCTGAGCTGGGAGGCGCTGCGTCCAGCCTCCGCCTCTTCACCGCCAGAGGAGTCGCCCTCCAGCTGCTGCCCGCCTCCTCCAGCCCCACCTCCCTAAAAAACTCTGGGAAATGGGGGGCAGCGGAGGGAGCTTTGCACCACAGTGCCGGAAAAGCTTAAGATGGCCCTGCCCCCATAAATGAATCCTGGGGACTGTGGTTTAGAATTCCCATCACCTGTAACGAACTACAGTTCCCAGGATTCGGGGGGGGGGGGAGTCATGTGCTTAAAATATATAGTGTGTGGCTTTGACCATAGCATATACAGTGGTACCTCGGGTTACAGACGGTTCAGGTTACAGACTCCGCCAACCCAGAAATAGTGCTTCAGATTAAGAACTTTGCTTCAGGATGAGAACAGAAATCGTGCTCTGGCGGCGTGGCGGCAGCAGGAGGCCCCATTAGCTAAAGTGGTGCTTCAGGTTGAGAACAGTTTCAGGTGAAGAACGGATCTCCGGAACGAATTAAGTTCTTAACCCGAGGTACCACTGTAATCTGCTTTGCACAGGCAAATCTGGATGAATGGTCAGTAAATAGGTTGCCTAGAGGATCCCTTGGTTTTCCAGGGACTTTGCAGCCACTAGCACCACACCTGTTCTGAGCTGGTCCTGCCTTGACCTTGGGACACATCAGGTCAAACCCACAGCAGAGACCTGTCTGATGAGACACGCCAGCCAGGGGAGCAGCAGCTGGTGAGTTGGCAAGGGGAATGGGGACAGGGAAATTGTTGCATCTCCTGAAGGTCACCCATGCTAACACCCCCACCTCCTTCCTTGTCAACATCCTCTCCCCTTGCTGGGCATATCTGCGGTGACTGTTCTGTTTAGCTGGCTAGAACAACCTGTCAAAGCTGATGAGGTTATTCTCCTTCTGTGGCCTGTAGTGTACATTGCATGCTGATAAGATCATTAGCCACGGCCGGGATTCGTTATATTGGATTTCTTATTATGCTGAATTGGAGTCATCTTTTTATTTATTTTTTAATCCCGCTCCCCTGGAATAAGCCTGATTAATTTTTCATGGGCCTTTACACTACTGTCTCTCCAGTTATACGGTCAAATTAAAGAGGAGCGGGTCGTGAAACCTGGTGAATTTAAATGGAGTAACGGGAGCGCTTAACACTTTTGTCCCAAACAATAAATTAAAAAGACAAAGCTGACTCCATCTGCTCCAAAACAGGGGGAAAACTACGTAAAGGTCAATGGCTAGCACTATGTCATCAAAGAGGGTGGCAGCCATACAGAAGGTTGGGACGCATTTCGGAACACTTTAGAGCTGTCTAACTAACTCCAGTGCAGCTGAGCTCAGCTTGAGGGCTTCTCACAGTCTTCTGGTTGGCCACTGTGAAAACGGGATGCTGGATTAATTGGACTTTCTGGGGAGAACACTTATGCTGATATTGCTAAACATGTGAGTGTCAGAAATCATTGCCTATCTCCCAGTCGACCCCAATCTGCCTTCTCCCCATCCCTAACAGAGGACTAGATCTGCTGTGTAGCGTTCAAAATTCGTTAGATGCCAGGAGCATTTTGCCCCTGAAGTCTCCACCGCCTGGAGGTTCATGCATGGGGACCATCGGATCCTGACCATTTTCACACGCTAACGGCGCATCCTGTAGAATTCTATCTGCAATACTTTATCTGCACAATCAGAACAAATTTCAGGAACCCAAAAGTGGTATTGAAAAATATGGCTTTGGAGTCGCTTGGCCCCCAAATGGCAACTAGACATTCCGTTTTGGCGACTGTAACCCTGGTTTCAGGCGCCACTTGGCACCTAGATAATATATATCTGAGTTTCTAGCATGCTTTGTGTCCACCCTGCAGCTTATCCACCCCTCTACCAGCAGTCTTATCCTCAGCCAGAAGTGACCCCATGTGACGTGGGTAAAATACCTGAGGGGACGTAAGCGGGGGGGGGGAGGATGTTTGACACCCTGGACCACACGCTCCTTTTGCTGTAAAAACGGGACCCCCTTCTATGTGCTTGGGGTTTGAAGATATGAAACAGCCGCCCTCTGACCATTTTTATGGGTTGAAGAAGCCATAATACGTAACACTGAAGTCTATTTCTGCTTTATGGCTTTTCATAGAGGCCTTCTGCAATATTCTTGCACGCTGGGAGTCATTGTATTGTATTTTCATCACACGCGCTCCCTTCCATATGCTCGCTACAAATGGTGCATTCAATAATCCACAAGTGGAGACATAATAGATCACTGGAACACTCAGCAGTGACTCTGTTGCCTGAGTAAGTACAGTGGTACCTTTGGTTGAGAATGGGATCCGTTCCGGAGGCCCGTTCGCAACCTGAAAAGAATGCAACCCGCGGCTGCACATGCGTGGGTTGCGATTCGCTGCTTCTGCGCATGATTCATTTTGCGCGTCTGCGCATGCAGCGGAACCTGAAAGTTCCGGGTTGCTGTGGGATGCAACCTGAAAATGCTCAACCTGAAGCAAACGTAACATGAGGTATGACTGTAATCCAGGGCCTTCTTTGGATAGCCCAATTTTTTGCTCTCAGGGTTACTTTAGTAAAGCAGTCCATTGTATGCCTTAAATCTTCAGGCATTCCAGGCCTGGCCAAACTTGGCCCTCCAGCTGTTTTGGGACTACAACTCCCATCATCCCTAGCTAACAGGACCAGTGGTCAGGGATGATGGGAACTGTAGTCCCAAAACAGCTGTAGGGCCACGTGTGGCCATGCCTGCCCCAATATAACCAAACTTCCACAGCTCTAACTGCACTTGTGCATCCCTCACAGTGTCTCTTCCTTCCTTCATCAAGGAAGAGCTGTAGCTCAGGGTAGAGCGATGGCACTGCATGCAGAAGGCTAGAACATGAGACTCTTAATTTCAGGGTCATGGGTTTGAGCCCCGCCTTGGGCAAAAATTTCCTATTGCAGGGGGTTGGACTAGATCAGTGTTCCCCAACCTTGGGCCTCCAGCTGTTTTTGGACTACAGTTCCCCTCATCCTTGACCACTGGTCTTGCTAGTGAGGGATGATGGGAGTTGTAGTCCAAAAACAGCTGGAGGCCCAAGGTTGGGGAACACTGGACTAGATGACCCATGTGGTCCCTTTCAACCCTACGAGAGCTACTGCTGGCCAGTGAAGACAGTATGGATTAAGATGGTCTGTTTCAGTGCAAGGCAGTTTCCTGTGTTCTTCTGCGTATTTCCTATGTTCCTCTGACTTCCCTGCTGTCAAGGCACAGTCTCTCAGCTCCTCAGGAGGTGGCTAGTTCCCTGTCTGTCTGACTGCTGTTGTCAAGCGCTGTGTACATTGGATGGCACCCGCCTTATCCCTAACCGACTAGCTAATAGCAACCATTAATCAGGAGGGGTGGTGGTGGAGGAAACAAAGGATCGAGAGAGGGAGGAATAAAACAGGCAACTCTAGAAAGACGTTGGCATATGGCTACAAATATATAATAGCTGATCCCTCCCTTATGGAGGCTTGAGGCTAAATGACAGGTGAGCTTCCTTCCGATCTCAGAGTATGTTTTATTTTATTTTAATTCTGAAAGTGGCTGAGAAGCAGCTTAAGAAAAGACAGTCTGTAATTTAAAACACACACCCCATAGCAATAAAGCCAAGGGCATTATTAATAATAATAATAATAATTTAAAAAAACTAAAAGATTAATCAATTCAACCCTCTGGATGCCTACATCTGGAAGCTCTAACGAATTCGATTGGGTTGCTCTCCGAGGTAAGCGTGCATAGGATTACTTGGGAGTAAGCCATTGATCTGGGTAGATATGCATAGTATTGCACTGCAAAAGGCGTGGGGTAATAAATAAATAAAACTAGGTACGGCTGGGAAAACCAGCCCAACCAGAGGCAGGGCAGGGCGAGGCGGATCGGGGCGTGTGCGCAGCGGGAGCACGTGCGCTCCCAAGCGCGGGGCGACGGCGGAGGCCTCCCCGAGAGCGCCCTTGCGCGGCAGCCGGCCAAGCCGAGAGCCCTTCGGGGCGGTGGCCGCCGGGGAAAAGCCAGCGGCGGGATGGGAGGGATCGCGCAGGGAGAGCTGCTGTTCGCCCGAGCCAGCCAGCACCCGGCCGGATGGTGCCCACGCTGGCCTGGCGGCCGAGAGGTGGCCCGCGAGCCTTGACCTCGCCTACTGCCAACGCGCCCTCGCCAGCCGCGCTACGAAGCACCTCCCGGTGGGGCACGCCGTGCGGCTCCCGGCTCCTTTCCCTGGCAGGTTGCAGGCCCGATCCCGGCGGCTCCCGCCTCCCGCGGCTCCTCCTCCTTTCGCAACCTCGCGGAGAGCTTCTCCTCCCTGCCCGAGCCGGGGTCGTGCCTGCTGGGCCCAGCCCAGGCGCCGGCGAAGGGCTCTCGGCGCGCTGGAGACGCGCGCAGCGGCGCTCCAAGGCGCGCCGCCACCAGCAGCACCACGCCTCGCCTGCTTGCCGGGCTTTGTCCGGGACTTGCAGGCAGCCGCTGCGTCCGCGGCCCTTCCCCGCCCAGCTCGGGGTGGGAGGACCGGCGGCGGGGGCGAAGGCGAAATGATCGCCTTGTTGTTGGACTCTGCCGTGCGCCTCGCTGCGCAACGAGGCAAGGGCTGGCACGGGCGGCGGCGAGGATGACCTTGCAGGGATGTCGGCGAGGGGCGTGTTTGAGCATCGTCTCCCTCCGATCCGGCAGCAGCAGCGTCGTCGGGTGACTTGAGAGTAGGAGAGAGAGAGAGACAGAAAGAGACAAAAGCGGGAAGGGAGGAGGGAAAGAGGAGGAGGCGGATTTGCAGTGATAGGCGGTGCGCAAGGCGAGCGCTGGCCACTTTGCCGAAGTGTCTTGAACGTGGAGAGGAGGAGAGCGCCGGGCTCCGTCCACACGAGCGGCAGCGGCAGCAACGCGGGCTCCTGCCCTGCCCCGCCCAGCCCGGAGCTCTTTGCGCGAGACCGCCGATCGTCTGAATCCCGCCGCCCATCCCCGCGCCTCGGGCCGCATGCGCTTGATGTTCGCGGAATTCCGCTCCAAAGGCAACCCCTTGCCGGACACGGGAGGGGGCCATGAACGAGCTCTGGCGATGAACTGCGGCGAGACCAAGGAGATGGAAGGTAAGGAAGCGGCGCAAGGGTAGCCGTCACGGGGCGCGCGCCTGGGCAGCTTTGGGTACCTGGCGACCCTCGCCTGTGGCTCTCAGGTGAGCGGGGTGGCTCTTTGTTCTGAGTCCGGCTCGAGGGCTTGGCTGATGCCCTCCGGGGCTCTTCTAATCATCGCATCATGGTGGGACTCCGGAGGGCGTTTGTTCGACCTCCGGGTTAAGTTAGGCGCGCACGGTGTGTGGATGAGGAACAAGAGCTTAAGAGACAGAAAGGGAGGTGAAGGGCTGGGGGTCGCCAGCTATTCTTCCGTCTTGCGGGTGAGGATGAAGGATGAGCATGCCTGAGGCTCTGATGCGCGTAGGTGGTTGGGCCGAAGAGGGGGTGTGGGGCTCGGAAGGTGCCCCGATGCTTGCGAGTAGCATCATGTGCCCGTGTAGGGAGGCAATGGTTGCACGGACTCTCCCCAGCGCTGGGTTTGTGAAAAGATGTCTGACCTGGTAGCCGTCCCCTGATGTCTAGGTAGGTTACTGTGGCGTCCTCCCATGCGTGCACGGGGAGCACTCTGCACAGGCTCAGTGTCCCCCTTGACTTCCGATTCCAATGTCAGAGGTGAAAATGAGGCTCTGTGACTTGGCTGCTTTTGTGGTGGTGGGTTCTGTCCTGGGTATCTTTAAAGTGAACAAAATGAGAAACTGGCATCCCTGGGCACATTTGCACAGGAGTCGGCTTCCTTGAGCTGCTCCTGTCTTGACCAGTATGGGATGGGAAGTGTCTGAGACTGCCAACTGACAGCAGATTTAAGGAGAGAGGTTGCTGCTGGGAATGCTTGTATCTCAGGCACAAGGAACACTGTTGCAGGGGCTGTTTTAATTTCTTCTTTTAAAAAAAGAGGTTGCGGGTGTTAAGCCTGCTAAGCCCCAGTCTCTGGCCTGGGTACCCTCAGATGTTGTGTAGAGGTTATTCAGTGTGGGAGTGACTGCCATTCTGCACATGGTCAGGGGCACCCTTTGCTCTGCAGGTGCTTTTTACATTCCAAATTGCTGAAAACCATTCCCAGCCTTTAGAGAGGCTTCGCTTCTAATTAGACCTTCTGTGGAGTGCTGTGAGTTTTCCAAAGCAGAGTATATTCTACCTGTCCAATGTGAGAGCTGTAAAGTGCGATAAGAGAGAGAAAGAATAGCCTTGCATCCAGTTAGAACAGCTGTGCTGGATGAGACCGATAGGATTTGAAGTCCAAAATATCTGGAAGCCTCCTGGTTGTTGGAAGCACAGGGCAACTAAATAATGTTGCAGCTCGTATGCCAGCCATGTTTACGAGGGAGTAACTCCCACTGCTTGCAACAGTACTCACTCACAAGTACGAGCACTGAGCATTGACAGACATTTCCTAAACAAGGAGGCTCCCTTTATACGGAGCGTTGTTCCATCCATCTCGGTTATTTGTCTCCATTGATCAGAAGCTGCAGTCCAGGATTTCAGACGGGAGTTTCTCGCAGCCCTAACTGGAAATGTCATTGGGAACTGAACCTGGGACATTTGGGTGTGATTCTACCACTGAGCTATGGTTCTTTCAATAAGCCCCACTGAATTCAGCACACATACATGTTTAGGGACAGATACCCTTCCTAAACAGAATCACCCTGGGAGCAAGCCTTGAGGATGCACAGATGTGTGTAAACAGCATTTCCATGCAATCTTCCAGACTGAATAATTCAGAGTAAATGTGGACGCGCGGTTCGGAGACGGTTCGGAGGGGTGAGAAGGCGGTAGAGGAGTAATCTCAAGATCCCTGCCGTGTTATCCCTCGACATCCTTTGATGACCTTGTCAAGCTCTGAGTGGCGAAAGAGTGATCTCCATCAAGGTTCTCCCCAACCACTTTTAAAAGGAGCAAAATGGGTTTCCGGTCAGTGTTTTGCAACTGCGAGGAAGGAGCCTGGGGTGGTAGTTATTCCGCAGCGATGCACGACAACGGCGTACTGCCGTCACATTTATACAGTGTTTTAAAATGTACAAAGCAGTCCATGTTTGTTCTGGGCTAGCCCAGCACACTACGCAGAACAGGTAGCTGCTATATGTGGGGCAAGAGTTTGGGCCCTCCAAACTAATTGGAGAAAGTCCTCTGGGGTGAGAGTGGGGGGGAACCTGTGGCCATCCAGATGTTGGGCAGAGGTCAGGGATGATGGGACTGTACCCCAATATTTTCGACACCTTGTGGGACGGATCCAAAGACATACCAGAAATCTAGGCTTCTGTAGTTAAAGTGGATTTAAAGCACTCTTGTTGCCCTAACAGAGCAAATTAACTTTAAAAAAGGACTTTTGGTGGATAGGAAGTTAGCAGGAAAACACAATGCAAAGTGTGTGTGGGGGGGATGAATGAACAATTAAGAGGAAGATGTAGATAGATAGATAGATGATATAGATAGATAGATAGATAGATGATTGATAGATAGATAGATAGATAGATAGATAGATAGATAGACAGACAGACAGACAGATAGATAGATAGAGCAAGCAAGCAAGCAAGCCAGCCAGCCCCCTGCAAGTGAATGGGAATGAATGCTCACTGTCGTATAAACACCCCATAGGCAGATATGAATGAATGAGTAAAGCCCACATAAGATTTGGGAAAGCAAGTAAATGGGTTTCCTGGAGGAGGCCATACAAAATCTGAAAGACTGCATGGGCCCCATAATATCCTTTCTGGACCCTGGACCCTTGGATGTCATTTTGGGGGGTGGGACCAATGAGCCACCCCCATTTTCACTTTCTCGCCTTCTGCACAAGCAAATGGAGCAGAAGTTCCTCCTTTTTTCTCCATTCACTCTGATGGAACTGGAAAAAGAGGTCCCAGGAGAAGACATAATTGCTGCCCGCCACCACTTTTGCCCTGGGAGACAGTGTATCATAGTGGTTAGAGCCGAGTTTCAGACTAGGACCAGGGCAATCTGGGGTTGGCCCCCTATATCTGAGACATGAAACTGAATTGAGTGATTTGTCCTAGTCACCCACCCACCCCGCAGGGTTGTTGTGAGGCTGGATTGGTGGATGGGGAACATACATGCTGCTTCTATACGGGGTTGGACTAGATGACCCTTGGGATCCCTTACAAGTCTATGATTCTTGGAGGAAGGACAGGATACCAACGTAGCACTTGAGTAAGTTCCATTGAGCAACATCCTCGGGAATAGACAGGCAGAGGCTGGTTGTTGTTTGTGAGTGCTTGGCTAGGTTGAGATTTGAACCCGGGATTTCTTGGGCCCCTCTGGACCGATGTCTTTTTGTGGATGTATCCTCCCAACATATCATTGACATAATAATGGTGGATTAAAGGTAAAGGACCCCTGACAGTTAAGTCCAGTCGCAGACGACTCTGGGGTTGCGGCACTCATCTTGCTTTACTGGCCGAGGGAGCCGACATTTGTCCACAGACAGTTTTTCTGGGTTATGTGGCCAGCATGACTAAGCCACTTCTGGCACAATGGAACACCGAAACCAGAGCAGCGCACAGAAATGCCATTTACCTTCCCGCCGGAGTGGTACCTATTTATCTACTTGCACTTTGACGTGCTTTCAAACTGCTAGATTGGCAGGAGCAGGGACTGAGCAACTGGAGCTCACCCTGTCGCGGGGATTCGAACCGTCAACCTTCTGATCAGCACGCCCAAGAGGCTCAGTCGTTTAGACCACAGCGCCATTTAGTGGCGCATTAGCTGTGGATTTATACTTGACCACCCGCATGCCCTTCTGCTTTATTAGGTATGCAACACTTCTTACCGCATAATTGCTGGAAACAAAGCCGTATGTCTACCCTGAAACTTTTGCAGGTGCAGAGGGCATTGAAAGCAGGTTCACTTATAACAGCCCAGATAGCATCACAAGTGGAAATCATCAGGAACGCAGAAGGAAAGTGATCTCTGCAGGGACCCTTTATTCCCTTACAGCTCAAGCCATGCAGCCATCATGTTTGAGGCTGCTCTCCTGTACAAAGCATGTAGCTCTTAGGTCATTCTATCCCGGAGTGCTTCACGTGCAATATCTCAACTGTCATAGAATTGTAGAGCTGGAAGGGACCCTGGGGATCATCTAGTCCAACCCCTTGCAATGCAGGAATATGCAGCTGCCCCATACGAGGATCGAACCTGCAACCTTGGGGTTGTCAGCACCACGCTCTGACCAACTGTGCTATCCAGGCATCAGCCCTCACGACAGTCTTGCAAGGAAGAGATAGTTCCGTTGACAAAGCATGAGGCTCTTAATCTCAGGGTCGCGGGTTTGAGCCCTACGTTGGGCAAAAGATTTCTGCATTGCAGAGGGTTGGACTAGATGACCGTGAGGGAACCCATTCCAACTCTACGATTCTAAAACATATTGCTGGTGGTTCATGTAAGGCAGGAATGGCGATGGCCCTAGGTAGCTTGAGACAAGTGGGGCACCTGTGCAAGGGGATCCTGCTGTAACAAACGAAAGCAACACATCCGCATCAACACCAAACCAATATAAATTCCCTTTCCCCAAATCAAGTCACTAGTCCATTTGATCTGTGAGCCACTTTGGTTTGCTTCTGGGCCGGATGTGTTGGCAGCCGCCCCAGTTGTTTAAACAGTGGTGTGCCCTACTTACAACACTAAAGAGGGGGACGATGGCCCCAGTTTGTTACAGGTGCTGGGAATTGTAGTTCTCAAATCCTGGGAATTATAGTTCACCACACACAGAGCTCTAATTCCCAGCACCCCTAACAAACTACAGCTCCCAGGATTCTTTGGGGGAGCCGTCTGCTTTATCTGGACGGTGTGCGTGCAGCCATAGTCTAGCGATCTAACCATTGTGACACGCTGTCTCTCTAGCGTGGAAGGGGGGCTGGGTAAGCAGGTCGGGGAAGTAACAGCCCCTGCCATCAAACAATTGCAGCTGTTTTGCTCCAAGTGCTGAAAGCTCTGGCTATTTCTCTCTGTGGTTCATGCTGCTTCCCAGCTGAGCAGGTGCCGATGTCCTTGCATCACATCCTTGCTGTGGTTTGAGCTTAGCAGCCCATCCTAGCCTTAAAGGCTGAGGCAGGACAGCCAGCCCCATGACTCAACTCAGTATTATTCCCATTTTACAGATAAGGAACCAAGACTGTGAGAAAGTGACTCACCCATGCCTCCTAGTGAGATTGCATCTCGCCAGAGATTGGTGAACTCCAAGATGCTGCTGTAAGATTTGGACCTGGCTGCTAGCCCAGCTGGCTTTAGAAAAGGCAAGGATTATGTCAAATTCATTGCAACTAAAAATGTTATGAGCAAGTTCAGGCCTGATAGAAGCTGCATTATCTTTTCTGGCAGCTTCTACTCCCAGATATGTGGGAGCCAGTTCTGATTACTTGCTGAAATGCACTTTGCACATGCTCGTATTTTCTTTTTATTACTCGCATATTCCATAGCCAAACCCCAGAACAGTAAGTTCTTGGGCTGAGCATTGGCTCAGGTGCAGCCCCAGCAAAAAAAAAAAGCCCATTGATAAAACGTCCCCATCGTGTTTTACAATGTAACAGTAATTTGAGTGTCTTACCCCTCAAAAAAGGAACGGAAAAAAGCTTGTCATAATATTTACGCAGAGGAGACTGATGCCGGGAGCTGGCGAAGCAAGATGTCGCGGTTGCAAAGTTGTTTCTTTCAGACGGGAAGGTGAAGAAAGGGGTCAAGTTGTCCTTTCTGATCACACCTCTGGGCTCAGTGGGCAAACACAGCCCAATTGTTCTCTTTGCAAAAAAGAGAGAGAGACCTCAGCCAGGAAGAAGGCGATCTCAACAGGGGCGTATAAGAATAGTCTGAGCACCTGGAGGTTCTTTCCACTGTGTTAAGTGGTCTTAAATGCCGGCTTGGGGTGGCCTGCCTCATTTCCAGTTGCTTTGAATGGCCGCTGGAGAGCATTTATTCCTCTCCTCCCCCACCCAGATCCTCAACACATTAATATAAAGGACTTGTCACCTGCAAAAGAAGCCTAACAAATTCATCGTGTGGTTTCCATCTCCTCCAAACCCTCCTCCCTGGTCCTTCTCTGCTGTGTATGCAAATTCTTTGGGAGATATTCCAAACCACACAGATCAATCAAGTTCGTAGTGTTAGTTTATTGAATGATTTAAAAAACAGGGGAGGGCCTTTGGATTACGGGGTGCAAAAGCCTTCCTTATCGAGTGAACTCACGGGAGTAAGCTGCTTCTCTCTCATCCCTCTCTTGCTTGGTATTATTATCATCATCATCATCATCATCATCATTATTATTAATCATAGAATCATAGAATCATGGAGTTGGAAGAGACCACAAGGGCCATCGAGTCCAACCCCCTGCCAAGCAGGAAACACCATCAGAGCACTCCTGACATATGGTTGTCAAGCCTCTGCTTAAAGACCTCCAAAGAAGGAGACTCCACCACACTCCTTGGCAGCAAATTCCACTGTCGAACAGCTCTTACTGTCAGGAAGTTCTTCCTAATGTTTAGGTGGAATCTTCTTTCTTGTAGTTTGGATCCATTGCTCCGTGTCCGCTTCTCTGGAGCAGCAGAAAACAACCTTTCTCCCTCCTCTATGTGACATCCTTTTATATATTTGAACATGGCTATCATATCACCCCTTAACCTCCTCTTCTCCAGGCTAAACATGCCCAGCTCCCATAGCCGTTCCTCATAAGGCATCGTTTCCAGGCCTTTGACCATTTTGGTTGCCCTCCTCTGGACACGTTCCAGTTTGTCAGTGTCCTTCTTGAACTGTGGTGCCCAGAACTGGACACAGCACTCCAGGTGAGGTCTGACCAGAGCAGAATACAGTGGCACTATTACTTCCCTTGATCTAGATGCTATACTCCTATTGATGCAGCCCAGAATTGCATTGGCTATCTGCCTCCCAAACTCTGTCCTTCCACTTTCTTTGATTCTCTCTGGGTGCTGTTATCAATCTGTTTTCCGTTCCTTCTAAGAACTTCTAAGAACACAAGAAGAACTCTTCTGGATCAGCATTCTGTTCTCACAGTGACCAAACACAGGCTCCAGAAAGCAGGATTCGAACACAGGAACCGCATTCTCCCTTCCTGTGGTTTCCAGCCACTGGCATTCAGAAGCATTACTGCCTCTGACCCAGTGGAGAAAGAGCATCATCAGCATCTTCATTTTATCTGTATTCCGCTTTTCCATAGTTAAACCTATGCTCAAGGCGGCTTGCAACATGGCAAGATTTACATAATTACCAACGTAACAAAAGTCATAAGCAATAAATAAAATGCATCAAAAGGTACATAACCAAATGGAAAACGTTTTCCATATACAGTAGACGTTCGGGTTGCGAACATGATCCATGCGGGATGCACGCGCAGGTTGCAATTCGGTGCTACTGCGCATGCGGAAAGCAAGATTTAGCGCTTCTGTGCATGCGCGACCATTGAAACCAGGAAGTAACCTGTTCCGGTACTTCTGGGTTTCAGCAGTCCGTAGCCCGAAAAAACGTGACCTGAAGCGTCTGTAATCCAAGGTATGACTGTAAATCATAAAATCTAAAAATACAACATTAATATCAATAACAATTTAAAATGACGTAGATAAATAAATAGATAAAAATAAAAACAGAGCCCTCTCTGTCAAGCAGCAGTAGTCCTTTATGGAGCCTGTTGGGCCCTGCCCCAAACCAGGTGGAGAGAAGCAGGGCATGGCCCTTTGTCTCCCAGCAGGTCAGTCCTGGGGTATCACCATCTTAGCTAGCAGCTATTGATAGGCCTTCTCCTCCATGAATTTGTCCAACTCTCTTTTAAAGCCATCCAAGTTGATGGCCCTCACTGCTTCCAGTGGAAGTGAGTTCCATAGTTAAACTCTGCACTGCATGAAAAAGTACTTTCTTTTATCTGGCCCTTCACATCTCTCTCTGTGACCCTCCAGACTCTCCACAGGCCGCGCCCCCATCCTTGAGCATTTCTGATTGGCTGGAATGCATCCTTGAACTGTGATATTAGTGCCTCTTGCTCACCTGGAAGGAGGGTGGAGAGATGTATTGGTTGTGGGGGGGAGACCTGTAAAATCCTGTGAATTTTTGCATAGGTGTTGTACAAAGGTAAAAAAAAAAGGTATATCCCTTGCTCTGCCCCTTTTTTGCACCTGGCCCTGCCCAACACTGCAGTGCGGCCCCCGGAAGGGAATATGGCCCAGAAAAGTTCCCCATCCCTACTTCACAACTGGCCTGAGCTGCAGAAAGGAAAAGCTTTTATCGCTGCATCTGAAGCTGTCTTTCTGCAGGAGGAAAGAGACACTTGTTAAATTTGCCAATTAAGAATCCACAGGATGCAGCAAGTTCAAAGGATCACAAGTTGTGTGAGTAAATGGATTTTCCGTAAAGGCACTCAAGGCTGAGTTTGTTTGCTCCTAAAATTTTGTGCCACCTTTGGGGGCACAGCCCACCTTAGGCGACTCGTGTTGCCGTGAAAACAAAAAACACAATGGTCTCAAATAAGCAAAGCTAACCAAGGCCTTAAGGTCCGTATAGTTCAAGCTATGGTTTTCCCAGTAGTGATGTATGGAAGTGAGAGCTGGACCATAAAGAAGGTTGATTGCCGAAGAATGGATGCTTTTGAATTCTGATGCTGGAGGGGACTCTTGAGAGTCCCACGGACTGCAAGAAGATCAAACCTCTCCATTCTGAAGGAAATCAGCCCTGAGTGCTCACTGGAAGGACAGATCCTGAAGCTGAGGCTCCAATATTTTGGCCACCTCATGAGACGAGAAGACTCCCTGGAAAAGACCCTGATGTTGGGAAAGATGGAGGGCACAAGGAGAAGGGGACGACAGAGGAAGAGATGGTTGGACAGTGTTCTCGAAGCTACCAGCATGAGTTTGACTAAAGTGTGGGAGGCAGTGGAAGACAGGAGTGCCTGGCGTGCTCTGGTCCAGGGGGTCACAAAGAGTCGGACACGACTAAACGACTAAACAACAACAACGACAACATACCAAGGCCTTAACAAGGATTAAAAAGCCCTGTTTTTTTCAGTCTGCATGTGGTGGTGACTTTCTCTGTGTGTGCCTGAAGAATGGCAAGTACGGTGACTGCTCCATCATTCTTCTTAGATCCTGGCATTCCACCTGGAAGGGGGAAGATCGGCACTGACACAGGAAAAAGGCTCTGTCTTCCTTGGAGAAATAAACGACAGTGACTCAAAGTTAATTTTTAAAAAGGATCGTAGTCAGCATCTAAAACTAGGAATTGTTCTGTGGTCTGCTGCCATCGCTTTCATCAATATTCACGTGGTCCAGTGCAGAGTTGGGAGAGAATTTTGGAGGCACTGCCCTAGCTGGCTAGTTTTCTGTGTGTCGGGGATATTTATATATGTGTGTATTGCATTCATTTCCCTGGACAGTCTGAAGTGAAGATCCGTCAGTGAGGACTAGTCCTAAGAGCCAAGCTTAATAATAATAATAATAAATAATAATAATAAATAATTTTTATTTATACCCTGCCCTCCCCAGCCAGAGCCGGGCTCAGGGTGGCTAACACCAATAAAATCCCAGTAAAAACATAAGGGGGGGGAGAGGGGGATGGAAAACCAATTTAAAATACAGGTTAAAATGCAATTTAAAATGCAGCCTCATTTTAAAATAGCCGATAAATCAAGACCATAAGGGGAGGGAAACATAAGGGTCAGACCAAATCCAAACCAAAGGCCAGGCGGAACAGCTCTGTCTTGCAGGCCCTGCAGAAAGATGTCAAGTCCCGCAGGGCCCTTGTCTCTTGTGACAGTGTTCCACCAAGTCTGGGCCAGTACTTAAAAGGCCCTGGCCCTAGTTGAGACCAGTCTAACCACCTTGCAACCTGGGACCTCCAAAGTGTTGTTATTTGTGGACCTTAAGGTCCTCCACGGGGCATACCAGGAGAGGCAGTCCTGTAGGTATGTGGGTCCTAGCCGCCTTAATTTGTTTACTTAATATTGTGCCTTATTTTGTTTACTTCAGTTCTGAATTATTTCTCATGAGGCATCCCGAAACAATTTACAATATAACAGCACACACACACACAAAGTTGCATATGTAAAAGCATCTTTTAATAGAATCCTAGAAGGGACCCCTTGTGTCATCTAGTCCAACCCCCTGCAGTGCAGGAATCGTTTGCCCAATGTGGGGCTCAACTCTGCTCTATCATATGAATAAGAAAGAAAACATTTTAACAACAACAGCACATACATAAAATCACTTAAAATCCAAGACAGATGCCAAGCTTGTTGTGCAAGAGGAGCATCTTCAGCAGGCGCACCGAACTGCCTTGCTCTCTTGCGCCCGCGCTGTGCTTGTGGGATTCCCAGAGGCATCTGGCCATCGTCCTCTGTGGGAGACAGATTGCTGGACCAGATGGGTCTTTGGTCTGATCCAGGAGAGCCCTTACAAATGCTGTAGCTCCCATCTCCTTCTGCATCATGTGAGACTCTTATTACAGGGATCTTCTTCTGTGCTCCTTGTATTTATCGTGTTTTTAATATTGTGAACCATCCAGAGTGGCTGGGGAAACCCAGCCAGATAGGTGGGATATAAATAATATATTATTATTACAGTCATACCTCATGCTACATTTGCTTCATGTTAGATTTCTTCAAGTTGTGTCCCACAGTGACCCGGAAGTACTGGAAAGAGTTACTTCTGGGTTTCGCCACTCACGCATGCGCAGACGCACAAAATGACGTCACACGCGTGTGCAGAAGCGGCGAATCGCAACCCGCGCATGCACAGACGCGCCACTGCGGGTTGCATTCCTTTCATGTTGCGAACGGGCCTCCAGAACGGATCCCGTTCGCAACCAGAGGTACCACTGTATTATTACTACTACTCCTATGGCAAGATCAGCCTGAGAATTTTCTGGACCACATTGTTGTTGTTTAGTCGTTTAGTCGTGTCCGACTCTTCGTGACCCCATGGACCAGAGCACGCCAGGCACTCCTGTCTTCCACTGCCTCCCACAGTTTGGTCAAACTCATGGACCACATAGGATTACGAATATCCTAACATTTCTATCCCACTTCCCCCCCAAAGAACTCAATGTGGCATGCGTGGTTCTCCCTCTCTTCATTTCATCATCACAGAAACCCTGTGATATATTTGATGTCAAGACAGTGGCTGGCGAGGTCCTGTGAGGTTCATGGACACGTGGGAATTTAAATCCTTGTCTCCCAGGTCTTAGTCCCACAGTCTAACCGCTATGCCAGTGTCTCTGTAAAAAGTCTCTGAAGCTGCTTCTTGCATCTCAAGCAAGACGATGAATTAAACTTCCCCTACCCCTACCTCCCAGAGTCCTGAGGAAAAACATCACGTCCAGTTTGATTCTTAAGAACCCAACAGTCTCTCCTTTGGAAGGAAAGCTGCTCTGCTAATGATGCTCCGAGTTTGTTACCTCTCACGGAAGAGGGATTAAAACCAACATGTTCAGCCGAAGAAAAGAAGTTAGACCACAGCGAGCGTTCCTTCCTGCCTGGTTCTCTGATCAAGTACAGCTAGTACATAAAAAGCTGCGGTGGGAAGGCGCTGGATCCATGTGATTGATTCTCCTTTCCAAAGGAATCCCAGGAGACTCTTGATTTTCTTTGTTGCCTGTTACTGAAGAACATGCACCTAGCTTGTCATTCCTGACCACAAATCCATTTCCCTGCCTGGAGATAAATAGCTCATAGGATCCGGAGGCTAACTGCCCTATTTCCGAAGCACTTTAACGTGATATGTTGTGTGGGTTGCACTCAGCAAGGAAGTACGTGTCTCAGCTTTGCAAGCCGACCCAATCCTATGTTTGTTTACTCAAGGACTGCTACTCCCCAGATCATCATCTGAGGCCCTTCCTCCATGAGAGTGCCGTAGGGCCTTTTCTGTGGTGGCTCCCCACTTGTGGGATGCCCTTCCCTAGGGAGGCAAGCCTGGCATGTTTCTTGCATATCTTTCGGTGCAAGATGAAAACATTTCTCTGTAACCAGGACTATCCTACTTTTAGAAGACACCTGAAGGCAGCCCTATTTAGGGAAGCTTTTAATGTTTAATGCTATAATATGTTTTTAATATTTTGTTGGGAGCCGCCCAGAGTGGCTGGGGAAACCCAGCCAGATGAGCGGAGTATAAATATTATTATTATTATTATTATTATTATTATTATTTATTTTATATTTGACTAACATTTCATGGCCTTTTAAATGTGCTTGTGGGAGGGTTTTATTTATTTTTGTGTAATTGTGTACTTTATGTTCTCATTTTATATTTTCATGTTGCAAAGCACCATACAAATTTATACAAATTTAATAAATAATATACAAATTTAATAAATAATAATGTAATGCTGAAAAGTAATTCTCTGTCTCTCTCACACCAATGCTGTGTCCTTCATTCCTCCCCAATCACGTGCCTTCCAGATGTTTGGGGAAGCAACTGCCATCAGCCCCAGCCATGAGACATCTGGATGGCACCAGGTTGCGGAAGACTGTTCCAATGGTTTGATTGCTGGACTGGAACCAGAGAGACCAGGGTTCAAATCCCCAGTCGAGAAGCCCACCTCTCAGCCGAACCTGCCTAACAGGGTGGTTGAGAGGAGGCAGGAGAGAAGAATAATGGAAGTCGCAACAGGGAACCAAGTGCTGCTCAGTGAGAAAGCAAAAAGTACAGGGCTTTCAGCAGATGACTGTAGCAGTTGGCAGATCCTGGAGCTTCCACAGTCATTCAGAGGCTTCTCATTGCTCTCTGCTCCTGTGGTTTAGAAGCATTTACTGCCACCAGTTGTGGAGACAGAGCAAGCATGTGTGCTGCTTGGATTTCTTCAGGAGCTGCATCGCAGCAAGATATTCAACAGGCGTAGCTTGCTCCTTCACTCCATGTTGCAAAAAGCTGCATCCATTGAGACTGTACTGTCGGGGCGGTACTGTCATACTTCTTGTTACGTTAGCTTCAGGTTATGTCTTTTCAGGTTACGTCCTGCGGCGATCCGGAAGTACCGGAAAGGGTTACTTCCGGGTTTCGCTGCTCGCGCATGTGCAGACACGCAAAATGACGTCACGCGCATGCGCAGAAGTGACGAATTGCGACCCGCGTGTGCGCAGACGCGGGTTGTGTTGCCTTCAGGTTGCGAACGGGGCTCCGGAATGGATCCCGTTCGCAACCAGAGGTACCACTGTATACATTTCAACGTTCCTGGCCAAAAACGGGGGCACGCATCTTCTGGGTTAGTGACCCGCATGAGATCACAGCCGCTAAAAAGGGGTGCTTGGGGGGGCGTGAGATCACTTGAGATCTTGACGCCCCAAATAGCTGCTGTTCTCTCGCATGAAAAATAGAGGATGTCCTGGTTTTCCCAGGGCATTTGCAGGGTATGGGGTGGGGTGGAGATGCAATTCTTGATGGCAGGGGAAACTTTTTTCTTTTCAAGATACTCTCTTCTCTCTCCTCTTCCTCCTTCGCTGCTGCCTCCTCCTCCTCCTCCTCCGTGGGGCTTGGCAAATTAAAGAACTTTCCTTCACAGGAGCAGTGAAACTGAGTGTTTATGAAGCCATCTTGGACGCTTTGACCTGAATGCATTTGCAGAAGTGCTGAGTGGAGTTCTGGTAATAAAGGGGCTAATAAATCAAAGAGAGTTCTTCAAAGGCGTTGTTTTCGTTGTTTCCCACCCTCTAGTTGCTTAATTTAAGTTTTTTGGTAGAAAACGACTGGAGAGCAGAAGCGATAAACGCTGTGCTATTGTTAGCTGAGGGTGAGAAGGGGAGCATTGTTGTTTTAATTTTATGGTTCGGAAGTGGTGTTGATTGTGTTGAAAATTAGGCGTGGTAGAAAATGCCCGCTGTGGCAAAAGTGACAGCTTGGCAAAGCGGGAGCCAAAATGTACATCACGGCCAGGAAATCACAGAAAGGAAAGCAATGTGGGGACTGGTGCTCTTTCATTTTGCTGTCCAGAAGAGACTGGCTCACCTCTTCCTGCCCTTTTCAGTTGCCTAAGTCAAGGGTAGGCAAACTAAGACCCGGGGGCCGGATCCCGCCGAATCGCCTTCTAAATCCGGCCCATGGAATCAGCGTGTTTTTACATGAGTAGAATGTGTCCTTTTATTTAAAATGCATCTCTGGGTTATTTGTGGGGCATAGGAATTCGTCCCCCCCAAAAAATATAGTCCGGCCCCCCATAAGGTCTAAGGGACAGTGGACCGGCCCCCTGCTGTAACAGTTTGCTGACCCCTGGCCTAAGTTGACGGGTAAATAAAGGTGGCTTCTGTATTTAGCATGCAGGGTAAGGTCGCTCTTTAATGAAGTGCATAAGAACATAAGAAGAGCCTATCTAGTCCAGCATCTTGTTCTTACAGTGACTGACCAGATGTCCGTGGAAAACCCGCAAGCAAGGTCTAAGCACAAGAGCAACTCTCCCCTCCGGTGTTTTCCAGCAACTGATACTCAGAAACAGTGCGGCCTCCGACCGTGCAGGCACAAGCAAAGCCATTGCAGGTAGTAGCCCCCAAGAGCCCTCTCCTGTAGGAATTTGCCTGATCGTCTTTTAAAATCTAGAGGCCATTCACTGTCTCAAGTGGTGGTGAGTTCCGTAGTTTAATTACATGTGCGATGCAAGCAGCATAAACTGGGGTGGGAGCTATCAGCATCAGAACAGGCAAGCAGGATTAAGGTTTTCCTGTGATGCTGTGGTCCTGAAGGAGACAATCATGTCGAACAGCTCTTATTGTCAGAAAGTTCTTCCCAACGTTTAGTTGGAATCTCCTTTCTTGTAACTTATGAACTGCTTCTAACCACCTCTGAAGCTAAAATTTGCTGTGCATAGAGGGAGAATCCCAGTCGGTGTCTAAGGCAAGGCAGATTTCCTCCCAATGCAAAGAGTCAATTCAGTTGAGTGGACCACAGCAAGGGGAAGGAAGGAAGAAATTCCGCCTCTCGCTTGGACTACTGCAATGCGCTCTATGTGGGGCTACCTTTGAAGGTGACCTGGAAACTACAACTAATCCAGAATGCGGCAGCTAGACTGGGGACTGGGAGCGGCCGCCGAGACCACATTACACCAGTCCTGAAAGACCTACGGTACATTGGCTCCCAGTACGTTTCTGAGCACAATTCACAGTGTTGGTGCTGATCTTTAAAGCCCTAAATGGCTTCAGTCCAGTATATCTGAAGGAGCGTCTCCACTCCCATCATTCTACCCGGACACTGAGGTCCAGCTCCGAGGGCCTTCTGGCGGTTCCCTCACTGCGAGAAGCTAAGTTACAGGGAACCAGGCAGAGGGCCTTCTCGGTGGTGATTCCTGCCCTGTGGAACGCCCGCCCATCAGATGTCAAAGAGATAAACAACTATCTGGCTTTTAGAAGACATCTGAAGGCAGCCCTGTTTAGGGAAGCTTTTAATGTTTGATGCATTACTATACAGTGGTACCTCTGGTTACGTACTTAATTCGTTCCGAAGGTCCGTTCCTAAGCTGAAACTGTTCTTAACCTGAAGCCCCACTTTAGCTAATGGGGCCTCCTGCTGCCTCTGCGCGATTTATGTTCTCATCCTGAAGCAAAGTTCTTAACCCGAGTTACTATTTCTGGGTTAGCGGAGTCTGTAACCTGAAGCGTATGCAACCTGAGGTACCACTGTTTTTTAATATTTTGTTGAAAGCTACCCAGAGTGGCTAGGGAAGCCCAGCCGGATGGGCGGGGTATAAATAATAAATAATAAATAAATATATTGTTGTTGTTGTTGCTATTGTTGTTGTTCTCTACACCTGCTAAGGATTCTGATGGTTATCAGCCAGCCAGAGACACACACCCCATTTACTATTTACATTTTTAAAAAGGTTAAATGCAAAGAATTTGGCTCCAAGTGGATACAGTGAACCTGTGGGGGAGATGGGGAGGTCCAGTCTCAAGCTGTGCACCACTGCGTCAATTTTCACCCATCAGCTATGCTGGCAAGGGTTGATGGGAGTTCTGGCCCATCAACATTTAGAGGGTACCATGTTGGAAAGTTGATCTCCGCTTTGATCTGAAGGTTATGTGTTGTGGTCTTTTTTTGGTCCCCCTTAATAACCTCGTTGCCTGAAGCTCTCTCGGCCAGCTTATCTCTTAGCTTGTCTAGTCTTCCCAAGATGTCAGTTTGTATTAATGGTGGGAACATCCAGAATTGGTCAATTAGGATATTTTCTTCCATAGTAAAGAAATCCTCACCTTTGCTCACAAGGCATTGCGGATTCTGTTTGTCAGGCCAGAATTTTGAGATTTGTTTCCCCTTTCTAAAATTTGCCTGCTTAGTTTTCAAAAGGGGGCCTCAAAGGAGCCTTATTTTCAAAGAGCCTAAGTATTGTTATCCGTGCTTTTAAAAAGGCAGGTCTTGACCTAAAAATAAACTTGGCCAGGTTCTGATCCCTAAAAGTGGTCAGTGCTCTCACTGAGTGACCATCATAATGTAGATATTCCACCGAGATGATATCATTAGAATTAACAGTATGTCATTTAGGCTAGATACAAAGTTCATTATTCGCTGTTTCCCTGTAAGGAAGCCCTTAGGCTTCGGGAAGTTCGTGAATACCAATTTTTGGGCTGCCCCTTCATTAGAATGTCTGCGAAGAATCCCTCCCGCACATATGGGGCAGATCCTGCCATCGCAAAGCTGATTTCCCCCTTCCCCTGAGTTTATCGTATTTGTTATTTAAACATGTCTATGCTGCGTCTCAGGGCAAAAACCCTCCCAAGATTGTCTTGCGCGTATAAATAAAATGTAAAATGCAAAACTGAAACCTCTTCTTCCAATAAAACTCAGCTGTTAAAACGGCAGTTTAAAATCATTTCACGGCACAACACTCATATAACACCAATTAAGGCAATCTAGAGGAAACCATTTTAAGAGCTGGAGAGGTATAAACCATGAAATCGTCAAAAATTGCACCCACTTACAGCATCTCAAAAGGCACTTCTCTGTGGTGTCAGGGCGCTAACTCCTCCTCCCCTTTTTCTCTGTCATGCAGTTTGGTGTTAGGTTGCCAGCTCAGATCCAGACCCCAAAATGGCTCTTGGAGCATAGCTTGAAGAAGAAGAGGAGGAGGAAGAAGAAGAAGAAGAAGAATTTTATTATTTATAACCAGCCCATCTGGGTGGGTTTCCCCAGCCACTCTGGGCATAAAACTGTTCATTGTTGTTATTATTATTCCATAGAATACAGAGCTCACAGAATCAAAGAACTGCAGAGTTGGGACTCCCAAGGTTCATCTAGACTGACCCCCTGCGATGCAGGAATGACGACTAAAGGATCCCCGACAGGTGGTCATCTGACCTCTGTTTAAGAACCTCCAGCGAAGGAGGTGTCCACCACCTTCCAAGTTGCATGGAACAATTCTCATGTATCTAAACGTAATTGATCGATCAATTAATTACTTAAACAAATGGTGATAAATCAACCCCCCCCCCAAAGCGTTTTTGCAGCCGGGCCCAGCATCAGCACCCAGCACCTGTGAGTCGCTGTCAGTCACTGGCCCAGCAGGGCAGGCTGTCAGTCTGGAGCCAGACATCTGGGTCTGCAAACCACTGTTTCAATTTCCCACTGTCCCCCAAAATTATCAGGGACGTTGCTGGAAATTTTAAGGGTCACATGCCACTGTCACCAGGTGATGCCAGGATAAATGGGCGTGCATTTGAAGCCCTTTGCTGTCAAACCTGGAGCCAGCCTCGTTTGCAGCCTTTCATTTTTTTTTATAAGATATTTATTAAAGTTTTAAAGATTTATATAAAGTAGAAAAAACAAAAGAACAAACAGAAACAACAAAAATACATACAAAACACATACAACAAACAAATATAATTTCAATCCCCTATATTCATAAAACTTACTTTCCCGACCTCCTCATACCTCCCCTCTCTGTATTCCAATCTCTAATTAGTTCAATTCAGCAAATCCTTCCCCTAATTTCTATATAGTTTTTGACCTTTCTTTTCTTAATTACAGAATCATTACAGCTAAAAACCCCTTAATTTCAAAATCCACATCGTTCTAACATTCAATAATTTTACAATGTTTCTTAAGATAGTCCTTAAATTTCTTCCAATCTTCTTCCGCCGTCTCTTTTCCCTGGTCTCGGATTCTGCCGGTCATTTCTGCCAGTCCCATATAATCTATTACCTTCATCTGCCATTCTTCCACGGTGGGTAGATCTTCTGTCTTCCAATACTTTGCGATAAGTATTCTTGCTGCTGTTGTAGCATACATAAAAAAAGTTCTGTCCTTCTTTGGCACCACTTGGCCGACCATACCCAGGAGAAAGGCCTCTGGTTTCTTCAAGAAGGTATATTTAAATACCTTTTTCAATTCATTATATATCATTTCCCAGAAAGCCTTAATCCTAGGGCACGTCCACCAAAGGTGAAAGAATATACCTTCAGTTTCCTTACATTTCCAACATTTATTATCGGGCAAATGATAGATTTTTGCAAGCTTGACTGGGGTCATGTACCACCTGTATATCATTTTCATAATATTCTCTCTTAAGTCGTTTGCAGCCTTTCAGATTAGGTACGTTGCAAAATAATCAAATGAATCTGGAAGCAAATTTGCTCAGGTGTATTTCTTCCCACATTTCTGCTACTGTGAAGAAGTCTCCGGCTGTGTTCAGACAGCACTTTATTCTTTCAGGTTTGCTGATATAATTTCCAAACTTTATACAATCTTTCACATGACATGAAGGCCTCTTCTGGAAACCAAGCTTATGGTTTCATGCTCACCTCTGCGATCGTTGCTTCCAGAAAAAATCCATTCGCAACCTCACAAACCTGGAGTTTTGTGCTGCAGTTTCCTCGCTGTTTCCATTTATTATTCAGTTATCACATTTACATCACACCTTTCCTCCCCGTTTATCCTCACAACAGATCTGTGAGGTAGATTAGTCTGTGACCAGCCCAAGGTCACCCAGTGAGCTTCATGGCTGAGGCAGGATTTGAACCCTGGTCTTCCAGGTCCCAGTCTGATGCTCTAACCCAGCCTTTCTCAGCCTGTGGGTCCCCAGATGTTGTTGAACTACAACTCCCATCACCCCTAGCTAGCAAGGCCAGAGCTCAGGGATGATGGGAGTTGTAGTCCAACAACATCTGGGGACCCACAGGTTGAGAACCACTGGAGTCTAACTCATGGGTAGGCAAACTAAGGCCCAGGGGCCGGATCCGGCCCAATCACCTTCTAAATCTGGCCTGCAGACAGTCTGGGAATCAGTGTGTTTTTACATGAGTAGAATGTGTCCTTTTATTTAAAAGGCATCTCTGGGTTATTTGTGGGGCATAGGAATTCGTTCATCCCCCCCAAAAAAAATATAGTCCAGCCCCCCACAAGGTCTGAGGGACAGTGGACTGGCCCCCTGCTGAAAAAGTTTGCTGACCACTATAACCACACTGCTTCTCTTTCACGGATCATGCCATGCGATGAATTTTGGGGTACTATTGATGGAGGAGGGACGCAGGTGGCACTGTGGTCTAAACCACAGAGCCTAGGACTTGCCGATCAGAAGGTTGGCGGTTTGAATCCCCGTGACGGGGTGAGTTCCCTGCTCCTGCCAACCTAGCAGTTCAAAAACACGTCAAAGTGCAAGTAAATAAATAGGTACGGCTCTGGTAGGAAGGTAAACGGCGTTTCCATGCGTTGCTCTGGTTCGCCAGAAGCGGCTCAGTCCTGCTGGCCACGTGACCCGGAAGCTGTACGCTGGCTCCCTCGGCCAGTAAAGCGAGATGAGCGCCGCAACCCCAGAGTCGACCACGACTGGACCTAACGGTCAGGGGTCCCTTTACCTTACCGCTGTGTCACTCTGTGCCTACTGGTACGAATGAAATTTTACGCAGTGTGGAGTTATATCTGCCAGAGAGCCACAGTTCCGCAACACAACAGGCAGTGCAGCGTAAAAGGAACATCAGAAACCAGGGCAGAGGTGGTAGTATTATAACCAGGAAAGCTAAGGCAACCAGCCCCACATCTGAATGCAACCTCAGAGAGCCGTGTCACGCAGGCAGTAATGAATGTGTCTGCAAGGGTCATTCAGGCTTGCTCATCTGGGTGTATGAAAGACCCTGGAAATCCCCACTTGACATGGGATTAAGAGGGGCTGAGCTGCGGAAGTGGGCAGCAGATTTAGAAGTCTGGTGGCGTTTGTGGATTAAGCTGTTTTCCAGCCCTTTGCATTCTGCCTCGTTTTGCATGGCCCGCCTTGAGAGTGAATGAAACCAGCGAGGGGCTGGGGGAGAAAGGGATTATCGGATGGGGCGGACAATGAGGCAGGAGGAAGGGGGGAGCTCCCCTAGCCAGCGGGAGAGTGTTGTGTGTGCACGCAAAGGATGCCAAGCTCTTAATCCTCCTCTTTTAATTACAAGGCCCAGATAGGTAGCTTCCAGGAACTGGGGGCAAGGGAAAGAAGCAGGGGACAGACTGCGGTTTGTGCAAAAAGACGGAAGCAGCAGTCGGAGGGAATTGTTTGAGGCGTTGTGAAGAAGGGGGAAAGAAATGAAAGCGAGCAGATCCCTCAAAGAAGGCACTATGAATTCTCTCACATTTCGCCATCTTTCCTTTATCCCTGTTTCCCTTAAGATTTCTGACCTGCCAGCATCTCAAGTGTCTGAGTGGCCCAACCATTAAAAGTGTGTTGTGCTAACAGAACCATAGCCTAAACAGCCAGCAGATTCCAGATTCTGCAGGCTGCAACTAGAACCTGCTAGCAGAGCACCCAGCAATATGAAAGTATTTTGCAGAAACAAAATAATATTATTTTTAAATGGGTAGTGTAATTTGTGAGCTTGGACCATGCCAAAAAATGGGCCGAGTCCATCCAAAGTCACATTTGGTCCACCATCTTGATTCAAAATGTCACCCAGCATCCAGACATCAGTGAAGACTGCTGCCCCCAGCTCGGGAACCCTCGTGCCAAATTTAGTGACTATATCTCAAGAGATGGCCAAACGTATGCCAAAAAAATAATAATGGGCAAAGTCGCACCAAAATCACATTTCAGCGTGCCATCTTGAATCAAAATTTCACCCAGCATTGAAACATCAACAAAGACTGTCCCCCCATAACCCTCATTCCAAGTTTAGAGATGATATCTTAAGGGGAAACCAAATCCATTGGCAAAGTTGTACCAAAGGCACATTTGGGGATGGATCAGGGCAAATGAGATGAGGTTAGTTCCAAGGAGGTTGTTGTGGTTGGGAGATTGCATGTTCCACAAGGTGGTCTCCAACTGGCCTTAGATAGGATTGCCCTCTCCTCCGTTAAGAGACCAAGTGTGCTGATTGGGACTGCAACTTGACTCTGCAATAACTGGGGAAGTCCAGGGGATTGTAGCCAGAAAGGCCCTTCACCAGCTTCATAGCAGCCCTGCATGGAGAGATCTGGCCTGTAGACTTTGAAGGCACCCCAAGGGTCAACAAGTCCAATCCTTGCAAGGCAAGAATAATCCATGCTCTGCTCATACCCAGCTCAGGTTTGTCATTCGCTCTAGGTAGGGCTTCTTTTAAAGACAACCAGGAAAGCTGTTGTAAACAAAAAATCTGCCCTTTTCCCTTTTGGGGTATCCAAGAGCCCATATAGAGTCCTTACGTAGGTTCTCTATTGGTAGGAGAAAATAACAGAGGCCAACCAGAGAATACTGAGAAGCAAAGCAGCTAATAAGCCTGATCTGTTGCAACAGGGTCCTCACTCACCGCACGCAGGAGGGAGGAGGAACCCAGAACAATGGCGCGCAAGGCCTTATATAGACATTTTAAATTCCCTGCCCTGGAGCTCCAGGCCACCCCTCCATACATCATGCATGCATCACAGAAGGGGTCTAACCTAAGACCACCCCCCAGATACCTACATCACAGAAAAGGTGGTCTAAAACAGAAATTTGAATGTTGTTTTCCCTGTTTGCCAGGTTATCTTATTCCCTTTCCTGATTGTCTTTCCTGATGGTCTGTCACCCATTAAAATGCTGATTACTCAATTCCTGAGACAATGGGAAGGCTCCCTGACCCCCCTCCCTCCTTGCAGGGAAAGCATTTGATCAGTTTGGGGATCAAAATAGTTTCAGATCGGTCTACCTGAGCTGATCTATGTACGTGCTTGGTTGGTGCACTTATGAACATTTAACATATATCTAAGACCCCAAAATTCCTATCACAAAGTTAATGCCTGCTGGAAAATGTGGCCGTGAAGAGCATCTCTTAGAGTGGTACCGTTAGAATAACATGCATTTTTATTTAAATCTCTTTTTTCACATTGAACCGCTTTCTTTTTGTAAACGTGAACTGCAGACGGCCACCTTACAAGCCCACCCAGCATTTGGTGCAATGAAATCAGGATCCCTGATGGATCGACTGTTCGCTCCCATTTGTTCTGCCACTGCTCCAAACTGGAACCCTTTTGCCCTGGAACGAAACATGTTCCCTGCACTCTCCTGAGCTTGATGCTCTGCACCCTGTTGTGTCATATAATGGGAAAGTCTGACCTCGCGAGTTGACCAAAGGCTCTCCAGGCCTGGACTCCTCCATCAAAGTGCGAATCTGTTTGCCGTTCCCGAAATCCCTCTTTATTTATGGCCCTGTTTCCTTCCATCTGCTCCTGCTGTTGCTCAGCCAGCCTCTCGCTTTACCGTATTTTTAACTAGTCCAAAATCAGCAGTTAGCTTCGAAAATGAGAGTTCCCCAGCGCTTGGTGACTACTCATGCAATGATACCAATTTAATCAGTAAGGTGCCCATTTTTTAAAGTACCTGTACAAGGTATATCCATTCCAACACACTATCTCTTTAAAGCACACGTGCAAAGAATCCTGCGAATCCTCATTCATCCCTCCTGGAACTACAGTTCCCAGCACCTGTGTTGTTGTTGTTTAGTCGTGTCCGACTCTTCGTGACCCCATGGACCAGAGCACGCCAGGCACTCCTGTCTTCCACTGCCTCCTGCAGTTTGGTCAAACTCATGTTGGTAGCTTCGAGAACACTGTCCACCCATCTCGTCCTCTGTCGTCCACTTCTCCTTGTGCCCTCCATCTTTCCCAGCATCAGGGTCTTTTCCAGGGAGTCTTCTCTTCTCATGAGGTGGCCAAAGTATTGGAGCCTCAGCTTCAGGATCTGTCCTTCCAGTGAGCACTCAGGGCTGATCTCCTTCAGAATGGATACGTTTGATCTTCTTGCAGTCCATGGGACTCTCAAGAGTCTCCTCCAGCACCATAATTCAAAAGCATCAATTCTTCGGCGATCAGCCTTCTTTATGGTCCAGCTCTCACTTCCATACATCACTACTGGGAAAACCATAGCTTTAACTATACGGACCTTTGTTGGCAAGGTGACGTCTCCACTTTTTAAGATGCTGTCTAGGTTTGTCATTGCTTTTCTCCCAAGAAGCAGGCATCTCTTAATTTCGTGGCTGCTGTCACCATCTGCAGTGATCATGGAGCCCAAGAACGTAAAATCTCTCACTGCCTCCATTTCTTCCCCTTCTATTGCCAGGAGGTGATGCGACCAGTCACCATGATCTTCGTCCCAGCACCTATAATGAACCACAATACCCAGAATTATCCTGGGGAAGCGTTGTGCTTTAAATGTATGGTGTGTGCACGGCACAAGTGTACCGGTTTTCATGCACTTTGAGAACTGTGTCCCAATCACACCTCTCAGGTGAGACACCGTTCTGAAATCATGCAGTGGAGCCATAAACAGTGAATAATCTGAGCCACGCAGGGCAGCATTCTTACAGTTTCGTAAGATATAAGAAGCTGCCTCGTTGGCCCACCTATCTCAGTGTTGCCTGCACTGACGGGCAGTGCGTCCCCAAGGCTTCAGACCTGGGATCTTCTCATACAAGGGATGCTACCTGTTGCTGACCTGTGGCCGTTCCCTAAGTGCTATCTGGGGGGCTGCCTTTGAGATTCTGTTTATGCAGTGCGCGATCTGAAAGGTACCGCTCAGCACCACTTCTGATTTCAAGGGATGCTAAGATGCACTCCTCTCCCAGGAGCTTGCTGGTCAGTAGCCACCCAGTTCAGAATTGGAGCTAACTTTTTATTAGCAGAAGCACGATCTGCGCAGGAGTGTCAGGCCTAATGAGCGCAGCAACCCATCTCTGGGCCAGAGGAGCATTGCTAGGTGCAAACGCCCATCCAGATTTGTCTCAGCTGCAAGCATGGAAGGCTGATGCCTGCACATAGATCTTCCTTGCCGCATTGTCTGTGTGCACATGCATGTCCGTTCCCCATCATCTCTGTGCCCTGCCGTCCTTTCTCCGCTTTCATTAACTGCCCAAAGTTAGAGCATGAGAAATCACAAATCGTAGGCTGCCACACCCCTTCTGCCAGAGCACAGGGGAGGGAAGACCCCCAAATTCCTCTCCGCCGTGAGCATTTGAAATCCAGCTACAACCTTTCGAATCAAGGACATTTGCAACCGTTGCAAGGTTGCAGTAATCCTGCTTTTGCAAAGGGCTTGATTAATCTTTTCCCTTTTTGTTGTTTCCAGTTTCCATTCCTCTTCCCTCAACCCCTTTCTACTTGCTTATGCCCCTTGGCCAGGTTTATTTCTGTGAAAGGGCAATTGCTCAGGTAGGTCAAATTTATCCCCCCCCCCCCGGCTTTGAAGCTATCCTCTTTCAGGGGTGCATTTCACACAACGGCTCCAGTCAAGGGTCTCTAGCAGCTAGAGAGGCGATGGAATTAGCACACAATAGATCAATGGCTTTCCGGAACACTTTCATTCCTGGAACACACGAGGCAGACTTACACAGGAGCCTCCGTTCCTCAGCTCTCTGATCTTCTGATCTGCCTGTTTATTGTAGTGCTCGCTGCTCGTCTTCGCTTGCCAGGATCAACGGCAGCTTAGACAAAGCCGGATGCTTTTTTATCCAGGGAGACAGGCGCGCGAGTCTCGTGCAAGGGAGTTTCCTCATTGACACACACACCCTTCCTTGATCATGGCGGGTTTTGATTTTCTGATTGTTAACGCAGGTGGAAGAGTCTGATCTAAGGGTGATTCTCTGTGGATGGTATTTGAGAGACTCTGCCATACTCTCTCTTTCAGAGCATCAAAGACCTACAATATGTCCACATGGTAAATGCACCACTTACGTGTTTTGATGTCTGTTTGTAAATGCACCACTTCCCAAAAGTGCTGCAGTCTTGGACCAGCGTCAAGGGTCAAGATGACCAGGCACATGCCAAGGTCCACAGCTCTGCAGAGGACCCACCACTGACCTTGGTTTGGGGAGTGATCTCTCAAGGGAAGGGCCTTAACTCTGTAGTAGAACATCTGCAAAACATCCCAGGTTTAATTGAAGGTGGAGACCTATCCCAAGCAGATTTCCATAATCTTTTGAAAATACCCTTGGGGAATATATAGAGATATCCCATGTAGCAACTATATTGTCCGCACACTAGATCAACATCTTCTTGGAGCGATTCGCAATGAACCCAAGGTGTCTCTCCTGTTCAGCTGCCCCCAGTTCTGACCCAGGAGTGTATATGCTGAAATAGGTGGGATTTTGATACAGCCCAGTAAGAAACGTCTTATGTCCTCCTAAGTCTTCTTCTACTTCTTTGGTGATCCCTCATAGCTGAGTAAGATTGTCTTCCATAAACACAGTTCTAACAGTGAATCCATAAGTGACTGTGGAGGCCAATTCTGGATCCACACGTCCTTCTACAGTGGGGACATTGGTTTCTGGGCGGGAGTTGATCACGGTGAGGGTTTGCCAAGCACAATTCTCCCTTTCGTTCTGAGTTTGAGCGCTTCAAAACCCATGGCACCTTTGGTAAAGGCTGTTCTCCAACTGGAGCGCTCGCAGGCAAGTGTTTCCCAATTGTTGGTGTTTATACTACATTTTAAAAAATTTGCCTTGAGACAGTCTTTGAACCTCTTTTGTTGACCACCAGCATTACACTTTCCATTTTTACGTTTGGAACAGAGTAGTTGATTTGGAAGACGATCATCAGGCATTTGCACAACATGACCAGTCCAGTGAAGTTGATATTGAAGAATCATTGCTTTGACACTGGCGATCTTTGCTTCTTCCAGTACAATGGCATTAGTTCGCCTTTCTTCCCAAGTGATGTGTAAAATTCCTCGTCCTCCGAAGTAGCCTTCACAGGGCCGCATGGACCCACACCCTGACTCTGTGTAAGGCAGATAGAGTCCTATGACTGGAAGTAAATTATATTTTGGAAAGCGGAAGACCTCAGGGTGTTCTGTTTCCCTATTGTGTTTTCGGCTGGTGCGAAATGATGCGTGGCTTTCTGCATTGAGGTCAGCGCAGCAGACCTCTGAGTGGAGGGACCAGCCACAGCCAATTCCTGGCATAAATCTAGGGTGATCGTGTGGTGAATCATTTGTCTGCCTCCGGTGCGAAAGCTGGCTATTGAGCGCATCTTCCTCCCTGTGGAAAGTGTCTGGAGTGCACAGTCGCCGCCGGCCTCACGGTTTAATTGCCTCGGAGTGAATCAGCATCACCAGTTTGGGGTTTTGTCAGAAGGAAAGGAAATGTGTGTGTGTTTAAAAATAAGATGACATTTAAACCAACATTTGGGTGACTATCTAGACTGACAGAGAGCAGAAATAGAAGTCCCAAATGATGCTGTGATTTTTGCTCCTGGTGTCTTTTCACACCACTATGGTAAAGACAGTGTTGGGAATAAGATTGAGAAAAAACTAAGCATTGTTTCTCTCTCGGTTATTAATATTTTTATTTTAAGGTTTTTCTTTTCCCCGTTTGATGCACCTTCAAAGGTGTTGCTGCCTTAGCAATTGAAACAGAGGAAATATTTATACGAGATATAAATACACTGCATAATTCAGCAGGAAAAGGCTGGGAATAAAACCGTTAAGGAGGTAAAGGTGGGAAGTCAAACCATTAAGGGAAATATGTATTAAAGTCAGAGTTAAGGTACCACTGTATATAAATTACAGGAAAAGCCATTGCCATTATAATCGTCTTTTCTTTTAATGGGAGAATAATGATTTGGGCTTACTTTAGGAGGTTACTGTAAAGCAGATTTCCATGCCAAGAAGTAGCGACAGCAGCAGCAGCAGCACCACTAACAACTAGGCGATGTGTCACAAGCAAAGGATGGTTTGGCATGGATTGTTGCTTACAGGTAGTCTGCATGCAAGGCCTAGTTAGTGCTGCAATGGTACCCACCTGAGAGGTGCCAGAACCGAGTTCTGGCGAGTTTCAGCTGGGGGGAAAAGCCCTGATTATTGTTATGGCATAAGAGAGAGTGTAGCAAGGAGGGGAAATTAAAAACACAGTGGAAAGTGGGATGGGAAGTCAACAAAACAAAATAAAACAATTATTATGTATTGGAATGTATAGGTGAAATTTTTGAAAAATAATAATAAAATATAACTGGGGGTGGGCAAGAATCATTAGTTATCCCCTATATTGTAGGTCTGGGAGGTGGAGGCTGAGATATTCTGGCTTCCCCAAAGCCAGCTAATCTTATTCATACCAGAGGTGAGATTCCTTTTGAGATAACGCTTTCCATTTTTAGCTCTGCTGACCTCCAGAATAGCCAGCGGTAACAAGTCACCCCATCTCATTCATCCCAGGAGAATATGCAAAGTCTTAGTTTCAGTACTTTAGGCTAAGCTATATTAGAGCAATTGCACAGACTCCCCCCCCCAACCAACCATTTTTGCATGCATTCTCCCTCTAAAATAAACGTTTTCGGTACGCTTTTTCACTGCATTTTCCTGCTAAACCAGAGCAGCGCACGGAAACACCGTTTACCTTCCTGCCGGAGCGGTACATATTTATCTACTTGCACTTTGACGTGCTTTCAAACTGCTAGGTTGGCAGGAGCAGGGACCGAGCAATGGGAGCTCACCCCGTCGCGGGGATTCAAACCGCCGACCTTCTGATCGGCAAGTCCTAGGCTCTGTGGTTTAACCCACAGCGCCACCCGCGTCCCTCATCCCTAATAACACTGATGCAAAATATTATTTGCTACACGCCAAGCACAGGGTCCTGGGAGGCAGAAACCACTGACCCAGCTCTGGTTTCAGGCTTGCAGCTTCTGTTCCAGCAACCCCACCGTCCAAATAATAGCACAGTTCATCCCCTTGAGTTGGCCTTTTTTCACAAACAGCCCCATCCAGCTGCCTGTTTGCACTCCCCTTCAATAAAGCTTTTAATTGCTGGGACATAACGTTTAATTGCATTGCATTTAGATTGCTGGAGGGGAATTGGCAGTCCAGCCAAGCGGAGATCAGAGAGCGCTGTGGCTCGGCTAACCGCAGCATTTGATTCAGCCCTCTCTGCTCCAGCCCGACCACAAAGACTAAATAATAATAATAATAATAATAATAATAATAATAATAATAATATCTTTATTGTCATTACCCCCTCTTTGGGGACAACGAAATTACTTGACTGCTCCATAAAAACACTAATTAAAACAATACAGTATAGTACAGCAAGGAAGATTAGATGACTTTCAAAGTCCAGGCTTCCCATTCAGGGCCGAGATCGCTCTGGAGAAGAAGCTGTTCTTAAGACGGCTCGTTCTTGTCTTCATTGTCCTGTATCTCCGTCCCAACGGCAGAAGCTCGAAGAGACAGTGACCAGGATGCGATGGATCTTTTACTATGTCCAGTGCCTTCCTATGGCACCTTGTGGCATAAATCTGCTCTAAGGTGGAGAGTGGGCAGCCAACAATGCTCTCTGCTGCCTTGACAACTCTGCACAACCCCATCCTGTCCTGGGTAGTACAGCTTCCGTACCACACACATAAGCCATAAGTGAGCACGCTCTCAATGGCACCGTGATAGAAGGCAAGCAGCAGTTTCTGTGGAAGATGGTTTTTCCTTAGAATTCTCAAAAAGTACAGTCTCTGCTGCGCCTTCTTCACAAGCCCCCTTGTGTTGACACTCCAGGACGGATCCTCTTGTAATTCAATGACCAAAAATCTGAACGTTGTTACCCTCTCCACACAGACCCCATCAATCAAAAGTGGCTGGACATTGCTCTTCTGTCTCCTGAAGTCCACCACAAGCTCCTTTGTCTTCCTTGTATATAGTGAAACAACGCGATGTACGCCTGGGAGCAGATGTGTCCGAGTTCAGCGGATTGCACGTTTGAGTAAATAGGCACAGGCTTGGGCTGCAGCCTGAATCCGTGTCGTTTGACTTGGGTTAGCGAAATACCGTATTTTTTGCTGTAGAAGACTCACTTTTTCCCTCCTAAAAAGTAAGGGGAAATGTGTCTGTGTGTTATGGAGCGAATGCAGGCTGCGCAGCTATCCCAGAAGCCAGAACAGCAAGAGGGATCGCTGCTTTCACTGCAGAATATTTTTTTCAGATTCAGATTCAGAATATTTTTTTTCTTGTTTTCCTCCTCCAAAAACTAGGTGCGTCTTATGGTCTGGTGCGTCTTGTAGAGCGAAAAATACGGTACTTAATATGCCTTCCAGCTCAGTGGGAACCCCGGGGCGGCTTGCGGTAAGGACATTTGACAACGAAACCGTCTTAAAGCGAAAGAAGCTGCCAGCAATAATAGCAAGGCCAAAGAGCAGCCAGAAAAAGCCACCTCCCCAAAGCCAGGAGGAATAGACACACACATAGCTGATCGTAGGTCATAGAAGGGAACCCAGGGGGTCATCTATTCCAACCCCCTGTAATGCAGGAATCTTTTGCCCAATCCACAACCCCGAGATAAAGAGTCTCGTGTTCTACCAACAGCTGCATACAAGGAGATGCAAGATTCTTCTGATCTGTTTTCTGCAATTTTCCAATGAGGCAGAGAATTTCCCGAGGCAGAGAATTCTAAAATCTGGATGCCTTAACCAAAAAGGTGGTGTTTTTCATCGCCTCTCTCTAAGCCTCTGAGAGGAGGCGGCGCCTGGAGCAGGGCTCTGTCAGTGACCAAGCACGCGGGGTCTGGTCTGAGGAAACCATTCTCATAAGGTTCCCTGGGAAACGGGATCGATGGTTGAACCACTCTGGGAGTTGTTGTTATGTACTGAAGTTCTCTCCCTTGGCCAGCAGGGGGATACTGTAGATAGTTTTCACTCAGGTCCACATATGCAAATAAGGAATTGAAAGCGATGTTCCATGATTGGATAGTTACAGAAAGTTGTTACTGTTGCTTTGTAGTGGAGCTTTATATAAGCAGGCTGGCTGAACCCTTCAGTTCAGTTCTGCCCTGGCCTGTGAATAAACAAGAGCTGTTTGAAGAATCGCTGTGTCGTCTGATATGTTCACCCACAATTTACTCTCTCCTAACTACTGTCAGAACCCTTAGCAAACTATAGCTCCGGGGGGGAAGGAAGCCGTGACAGTTAAAAGTGTTGGCTATTTGCAGATTAGTTGCGCTGCAGAAAGCGTGCTGGGGAGACCACACATTCAAGAAACGCAAAATAACTTTTGCTAGGTTTTAATAACAAAAACAAAAACTCCTTTTACACTAAATTACATTATATCAATAAGTGTGACCCACCCACCAGGGTACAGAGAGAACTACATGCTGCTCTTTATATACCATACCCAACAGCTTAATTGCCACAACTTAACATCACGTTATTTGCTCTGGCCTTTAAAGAAATACACGTCTTGTGGAACAAGAATGAACCTTCAGATTTAAAGAGACCATTCAACAAAAAGCACTATGGTAGCTCGCACCTGTCGCTCTGCCTGAGCCTACCTCGCAGGTTTGTTGTGAAGATGAAGGGCAAGGGAACAGCGTAGCCCCCCAAAGCTCTTAACAAACAAGGGTGGGAATTTAAAAAATTGCATTTATTGGTGTGCTTGTTTGCTTATGGTTGCGTTTATATCCCACTATTTTCTCCAAGGGTCTCAAGGTTTGCCGCTCCCCATTTAATCCCCGCAACAACCCTGTGAGGTAGGTTAGGCTGAGAGGCAGTGACTGGCCCATGGTTGCCCAGTGAGGTTCACTGCCGAGTGCAGCATTCGAACCCTGGCCCTAGTCCGACACTCTGAATATGATTTGATCTTGAGGAGACGGGTGTGTTTGTGTAGAGGAGGAATGTTGCATTGGGAGAGGATTACTACCTCATTGCCTCAGTTGTTTTTATGTTCTTGCCCTTCTCTCCCCGACAGCCGCCGCCACTCACTTCAGCTTCTGCCAGAACCTTCTAGAACACACCGTGTCGGCCGAGAACCTCAATTACCGCCTGCAGAGGAACTCCGGCAGCAGCCTGACCTGGCACGATGGGCGAAGCCAGCGGTCGGCGGGAGGGAGGACCGTCAAACTCCTCCAGCAGCCAGGAACGGAAGGCTCCCAGGTATGATGGCGGGCAGGAAATCTGCAAATGTCTCTGGGATCCATCCCTTGGCAGGAACCAAAGACCCGCTGGTGCTTGTTCTCCCACATGCAGCGAAACCGGCCGTGTGCCTGCGCTGACAAGGGTCCAGGGGCCACATGTGGCCCCCAGGCCTCTCTGCAGCACACATCACTGTGTGTGTTTCTGTCTGGGTAGGCAATGCTCTGGAAACCAGATTGCAACTCCCTACCTTCTTGGCTGCAGGATACAGAGGAGTGTGGGCGCATGTGTACAAGCTAGCCAATGGCAGAATTCACAACCGTTGCCCCGGAAAGACTCCCTGGAAAAGACCCTGATGTTGGGAAAGATGGAGGGCACAAGGAGAAGGGGACGACAGAGTCGGATACAACTAAATGACTAAACAACAACATATGTGTAACTAAAACCATCTATGCTAAAGACATTGCGCTCTCTGCTGACCTTCATTCCAAAGAAACTGAACCCTAAATAAGAGAACCTCTGGAATCTCTCACTGCTCAGAGATTGGGGTGGTCTGTAACACGCACCATCCCTCCTTCCAAGAATTTTGGGAACTGTAGTTTACTTCCTCCCGCACAGCTACCATTTCCAGGGCCCTTAAGAAACTACAGTTCTTTGAGGAAACCCATACGGTTGTGGAATTTGCTGCCAAGGAGTGTGGTGGAGTCTCCTTCTTTGGAGGTCTTTAAGCAGAGGCTTGACAACCATATGTCAGGAGTGCTCTGATGGTGTTTCCTGCTTGGCAGGGGGTTGGACTCGATGGCCCTTGTGGTCTCTTCCAACTCTATGATTCTATGATTCTATATGCTTTAAGGGTGTGGCACAGATTCTTTGAAGCCGTTTTGGCACATCTGCAGCAGCCCAAAGGAAGCCAAGACCAGCCTCCTGCTTTTGGGATTACGGAGGTGGCCTTTCAGTCAGAATTAAGCCCCAGAAATACCTGCCAAAAACCAGCTCCTTTGTTCCTCTCCTTCTCGGAAACAGAGCTTTCCCTCCCTAACATCCTTCTTTGAATCTCAGTTCCGTCTTTTGCGGGAGGGGCGCTGAAGCAGGGGAGTTCGGGGGGGGGGACACGAGAGGCTTGAAATGCAGAACTGGCTGCCTTCGGCCTGGAAGGAAAATACAGGGGGAAAAGAAAAAGAAAAAAGCTTCCTTTTAAACCAGCTGAAAAATTGCCTCCAGGTGCCAGTCTCTGCATCTGTTCCATTTATGGGTCACGTTTGAGGCAATGTATGCCAATTTGGGTTGTGGAGAAAGGGAGGGAGATGAGAGCGGCAAAATCCAGACCGTTTGCCAATTTGCAAGGAAGAGACTTAGCGTCAAGATTAATGCGCGGTTTGCTTTGGTCTGGGGGAAATTGCTAGTTGCCCTGGGTACCTATTACTCAGAAGTAAGGAGGGTTATTTGGATAAAAGTTGCTGTGGGCTCAGCGTCTTTTTTTCCAGCAAGGATGCCGTCACTCTTGGGCGCAGAGTTCCTGGACCAATTTCCTCTTTTCTCTCCGGGAATTAAAGGCACGCATGTGGTGCTCTGTGCTACACATTCGAAAGCCTGCTTTTCATGCTTGAAAACAGAAAAAGATCAGATTCGCTTAGAGACTCTGAAGGTGGGACCAAGCCAAGCGGGTTCTTTCCCTCCCCAAATATTCCCTGACTCAAACAAACAAACTAAAATGAGCAGAAACTGGCAAGGGGGGCAGAAGAGGGTAACGGAAAGGGTCATGGGGGATGTACGTATTGAACACTCAAATTGCTATTCCATGCTGGTGCTTGCCTTTGGAGCATGTGCAGAGTGTTTGTGTGCCAGTGTCCATGTGATGTCACAAAGGGTCATGGGCAGCAAGGAAGTTCAGAGCAGCCTTTTAAAAGGAGAGTGTTGTTAGAGGGGAAAGGGTTATCGTTATTATTATTATTATTATTATTATTATTATTATTATTATTATTAATTGAATTTATATACCGCCCTATACCCGAAGAAACAACAACCCAATAACACACCCACTCCATACCTGTTGAGAATATTAAGATCCTAAGTGCAGTGGTGTCCAAACTTTTTTCAAAGAGGGCCAGATTTGATGAAGCGAAGGGCCAACCAAAGTTGTTAACCTTAGGATTAAACCTTAGGTTTTTTTTACAGTTGAAGTTGTTAAGGGTTTTTTAGGATTTTACCCCAGGAAATAAACTGAATTCAACCGACCGGCGGGCTCGATAAGGCCCCGAGACAGACATTTGACATACCTGTCCTAAGGGGTAGTGTCAATAATAGAAGCACTTACATGATTGTTGCTGAGCTAACCTGACACTTGTTAAACTTGTACAGTGGTACCTCTGGTTATGTACTTAATTCGTTCCGGAGGTCTGTTCTTAACCTGAAACTGTTCTTAACCTGAAGCACCACTTTAGCTAATGGGGCCTCCTGCTTCTGCTGCGCCGCCGGAGCACAATTTCTGTTCTCATCCTGAAGCAAAGTTCTTAACCCGAGGTACTATTTCTGGGTTAGCGGAGTCTGTAACCTGAAGCGTTTGTAATCTGAAGCGTCTGTAACCCGAGGTACCACATTCTGATTTCTAGGGAAATATAAATATCTCTACCTGTTGAGAATATTAAGATCCTAAGGGTTAGCATCAATGATATCCCAATCCATGCAGAATGTTAAACGCTATATTGATGCATGGAACGTCCCCAGACCTTTTTCTTCTCCCTTCCCATACGGTATGATATATATGTCTATAGATATAGATATACCGTATTTTTTGCCCCATAGGACGCACTGCCCCATAGGATGCACCTAGTTTTTTGGGGGGGGGGAATAAAGAGGAAAAAAATTATTTCCCCCCCAGCCCGAGCTTCCCCCAACCCCAGCCCCCAGAACAGCCTGCTATCTCCAAGCCTAAGGAGCCGCGCCGGTCTCCCCAGGCTTGCGGAGAGCTGCGCGAAGCCCGGGCGCGCTCTTCAGCACGCCCCAGGCTTTGGAATGCAGGCAGAGCCGCGCCGGGCTCCAGAGGGTTGCGCGGAGCTGCGCCGAGCCCCGGAGTGTAGGCAGCTCCGCGCAACCCTCGGGAGCCCGGCGCGGCTTCACGCCGGGCTCCCTAGGGTTGCGCAGAGCTTCCTGAAGCCTGTATTCGCCCCATAGGATGCACACACATTTCCCCTTCAGTCTAGGGCCCTGTGGGACTTGACATCTTTCCGCAGGGCCTGCAAGACAGAGCTGTTCCGCCAGGCCTTTGGCCAGGGCACAACCTGACTCCCTCCCTCGGCAATCTTCGCAGAGCTCTGGCCCAATGGTGGCCAGTGGCTTGAATTTAATTAATTTTATAATGAATGATTTTAGAGTGTTGTTTGTGTTGTACTTTTGTACTGTTTTATTGTTGTTAGCCGCCCTGAGCCCGGCTTCAGCTGGGGAGGGCGGGATATAAATAAATATTTATTATTATTATTATTTTGGAGGGGAAAAGGTGCGTCCTATGGGACGCGGGTGGCGCTGTGGGTAAAAGCCTCAGCGCCTAGGGCTTGCCGATCGAAAGGTCGGCGGTTCAAATCCCCGCGGTGGGGTGCGCTCCCGTTGTTCGGTCCCAGCGCCTGCCAACCTAGCAGTTCGAAAGCACCCCCCGCGTGCAAGTAGATAAATAGGGACTGCTTACTAGCGGGAAGGTAAACGGTGTTTCCGTGTGCGGCTCCGGCTCGCCAGAGCAGCGATGTCACGCTGGCCACGTGACCCGGAAGTGTCTCCGGACAGCGCTGACCCCCGGCCTCTTGAGTGAGATGGGCGCACAACCCTAGAGTCTGTCAAGACTGGCCCGTACGGGCAGGGGTACCTTTACCTTTTATAGGGCGAAAAATACGGTATTGCTGTTAAGCCACTTGGAGACCTTCAGACGACAAGCAGCTAATAAGCTGAAAAAGTAGTAATGATAAACAGCCCTAAATGTATGCTGAACCGCTGTTCTCTAACTAAGCCCCATAAGGATGCAGAAGGAGAAGCCTGGGTTCTCTCCTGAGGCTGCGCTGAGCCCATAGCCTGTGTTATGGTGATAATCTGCTCACTGATGGATGTATTGCTTGAGTTAAGAATGCACGGGTGGAGAAGCAAGCCCTCCGGTAGGCCACATCCACACTGCACATTTAAAGCACAAGGCTCCCCCCTCCAGGATCATGGGAACTGTAGCTTACTGCTGACAGAGCTACACTTCCCTCAACAAGTTCCCAGGAGAAGCAGTGCGCTTTAAATGTATGGATGGAGGTTCCTGGACGCATTAGCACTAGTTTTCTGGGCGTTAGGTACCACCTGTCGGTATCTCCAAAATGCTGGAGAGGGTGCACCTCCACAGGCACATACCTCCACGTGTGGTGGGAGTGCCCCAAAATCCAACTATTCTGGACAACAACCATACGAGAAATACGTAAAATAACCAAGCAAGTGTTAGAAACCACCCCAGAATTGGCCCTACTAAACATCTTCCAAGACAATAATGCCCACTTGCACCACAAAGAACTCATAACCCCCCTACTTTCAGCAGCCAGAGGCATCATAGCCAGACACTGGAGAGACCTGTCAGGAGTAAGCATGGACCAATGGTACCGAATAGTATGGGAAACAGCCCTACTAGAAAAATTAACCAATAAACTGAAACTGTCACAGGGACAAATAGAAGAAGACGCCTTCACCCAGGTATGGCTCCCCTTTATCACATACACAGCCCAACAAGACAATGACAAAAATCCACCGACAGCATACAAATCAATATGGCTAACCTGATCCAAAACACCCACCCACCCCACTCACACACGAAAACAAAGACCACCACAGCCAACCACAAATGAACAGCCACACCCTAGGCCAACCCCAACCTCTCTCACCACCAAAGGAACACAAGCGAACAGCAGAGAACCTGCACAAGTGATGCTGACACCAAACCCTACATATATTAAGTAAAATAGAAACATCCCCCTTTTCTTCCTAATGTATCAACAAATGAAGCTGATTTGTAAAAAAATATGAGAGAAAGACATTGCACACACTTTTGTAAACCAACAAAATCTTTAATAAAAACAAACAAACCCACACACAAATGTATGGATGGAGTGGATGTGGCCGCAGACCAGATTAGTCTCAGAGGAGCACCAGCGCCCTAGAAGGCAAGCTACGGCGTCTTCCTGCCTCCTTGACCAAGCTCCCCAAAATAGTTTCCACCTCAGAGTTTGCAAGATTGGTGTCTGATTGCCTTTGCAGAGGAAGAACGGGCAGATGCGTATTCCAGCCTTGTTGCAATCTTGACAACGCGACTGGCAAAGCCGCTGGCTACCCGCAAGACTGCGCCAGGCCTGACAGAAGCCCTTGCGCAGATCTTTAGGAATTATTGGGTTGACCCCGTGGCCAATCAGCCCCGTGGTCAATCGGGCAGGGAATTGGCCTCAATCTCCACTTGCCTGGCTTTTGGCATCTCTGAGGGACAAGCCATTAAGCAGGGCAGCAGGTCTTGACATGCCTGTTGTGCTAATTGCGGCGGCTCCTTAATTGGGTGTGCTTAATTAGCCAATGTTCACACATGGGGAGTTGGCTGTGGTGCAATGCATGTCAAGCGCCATCAACCTTCTGAGCGCTGCCTGGGCCCTGATACTTCCAATCTCTGCTTGGCTTCTGGTTTACAGGTCCACAGAGTCGCCCTGAGAGATCCGTTTTTTCATTTATCACCCCTTCTCTGAATGCCTTTGTCCTCTGTCTCTGCTGCTCCTTACACAAGCTTCCATTGCTACTCTTTTGCCACCTTCGATGGTGGTGGTGGTGGTTTGTTTTCACGACTCTATTGGGACAGCTAGACCCAAGCCCCATTTTCAATACTCTTTCTAATACCTGAAGGAACGTCTCCACCCACATCGTTCTGCCCCTGACACTGAGGTCCAGCGCCAAGTGCCTTCTGGCAGTTCCCTCACTGCGAGAAGCAAATCTACAGGGAACCAGGCACAGGGCCTTCTCGGTAGTGGCGCCCTCCCACCTGGTGTCAAAGAAATAAACAACTATCTGACGTTTAGAAGACATCTAAACAGGCAGCCCTGTTTAGCTTTTAATATCTGAAGGACTATTGTATTTTAATATTTTGTTGAAAGCTGCCCAGAGTGGCTGGGGAAACCCAGCCAGATGGGCAGGGTATAATTAATAAATTATTATTATTATTATTATTATTATTATTATTATTATTATTATTACTACTACTACTTGTACTACTACTATTATTTATTACATCTCAACAACTTTGACCCACTTTTGGGGATATGGCAACCCTATTTAAATTGATACTGCAACCTTCCCTCTGAAATAGCCTCCAAGGGAGGCCCTCAGAAAACTACTAAAAATTAAATAGGAGATCCAAGTAACTCCATATGAAATCCAATTTGGAATAATGCATTTTAGAAAGTAAATAAATCTGAGGTCCAGTGCCAAGGGCCTTCTGGCGGTTCCCTCGCTGCGAGAAGCCAAGCTACAGGGAACCAGGCAGAGGGCCTTCTCGGTAGTGGCGCCCGCCCTGTGGAACGCCCTCCCACCGGATGTAAAAGAGAAAAACAACTACCGGACTTTTAGAAGACATCTGAAGGCAGCCCTCTTTAGGGAAGCTTTTAATGTTTAATAGGTTATTGTATTTTAGTGTTTTGTTGGAAGCCGCACAGAGTGGCTGGGGAAACCTAGCCAGATGGGCAGGGTATAAATAATAAATTACAATGGTACCTCGGGTTAAGTTCTGTTCTTAACCTGAAACTGTTGTTAACCTGAAGCACCACTTTAGCTAATGGGGCCTCCAGCTGCCGCCGTGCCGCCAGAGTACGATTTCTGTTCTCATCCTGAAGCAAAGTTCTTAACCTGAAGCACTATTTCTGGGTTAGCAGAGTCTGTAACCTGAAGCGTATGTAACCTGAAGCGCATGTAACCTGAGGTACCACTGTACTATTATTATTATTATTATTATTATTATTATTATTATTATTATTATTACAGTGGTATCTCAGGTTAAGTACTTAATTCATTCCGGAGGTCCGTCCTTAACCTGAAACTGTTCTTAACCTGAAGCACCACTTTAGCTAATGGGGCCTCCCACTGCCGCCGCGCCGCCGGAGCACGATTTCTGTTCTCATCCTGAAGCAAAGTTCTTAACCGGAAGCACTATTTCTGGGTTAGCGGAGTCTGTAACCCGAAGCGTATGTAACCCGAAGCGTATGTAACCTGAGGTACCACTGTATTATTATGGAGCATGGTAAAAAAAATGGGGAAAGAGAAAAATGAGAGAGAACGGAAAGCAAGTCGGTGTCATGTTGCAGGTTGGGATTAAAGGCAGGTCCTGATCCAACGCTGCTGTGCTGTGCAGTTATTCACAAAGTCCTTCCCTTGAGCCCGATGTCCCTGAGCAGCTTGTGCTGAAAAAGGAAAAGGGGTTTAGGCTTGGGACTCCAACGGCCAGAGTTGGCTGCTGTTCAGCTGTCAATGCCACGCTGAAGCCAGCTCTTAATAGCTCTTCATTTTCCAGATTTCCAAATCATCCGGAACGTGATGCTTAACGCATCCTAAACGTTGCCTCTTATTAACAAGCTGTGGCTTTTGTCTGCCAAGAAGATTAAAACCAGCACGGCGGCCTCCGCGATCGCTGGGATGCTGTTCCGCAATTATCCAAACGGGGTGGGGGGGGGAGTACATGGGACTATGTGGGGGCATTCCCTAAATTCTGCGGTTTGAAAGCCCCACATGTGCTCTTGGAATGAATTCAGGATGGACGGTTGAGTTAGATTTGTATCTCGCCTGTTCCTAGAGGCTCACTGTGGGTTCCTTATAATCTGAAAACAAGGCTAAAGGGGGGGGGGGATACAATACAGTGGTACCTCGGTTTAAGAACAGTCCTGTTTACGAATTATTCAGTTTACGAACTCCGCAAAACCGGAAGTAGTGTCCTAGTTTGTGAACTTTACTTCGGTCTAAGAACGGAATCTGAATGGTGGAAGGGCGCCGGTGGTAGAAGGCCTCATTAGGGAAAGCACACCTCAGTTTTAGAACGGTTTTGGTTTAAGAACAGATTTCCGGAACAGATTAAAGTTTGTAAACAGAGGTACCACTGTATTTCCAATGTTTTTGAAAATGTGAAGCTTTGAAGGCTAACATCCCCAGCAGAAACCATCCAATACAGTGGTACTTCGGGTTACAGACGCTTCAGGTTACAGACGCTTCTGGTTACAGACTCCACTAACCCAGAAATAGTACCTCTGGTTAAGAACTTTACCTCAGGATGAGAACAGAAATCGCACGGCAGTGGCGCAGCGGCAGCAGAAGGCCCCATTAGCTAAAGTGGTACCTCAGGTTAAGAACGATTACAGGTTAAGAACGGACCTCCAGAATGAATTAGGTTCTTAACCTGAGGTACAACTGTATTAGCTCTTTCTCCAAGCTGCTCATATGAATGCAAGAAGAGCTTGCTGGATCAGACCAATGGCCTGTCCAGCCCAGCATCCCATTCTCGCAGTGGCCAACCAGGTGTGTGTGGGAAGCTTGCAAGCAAGACCTGAGCACAAGAGCACTTGATCCATTTGCAATTCCCAGCAAGGATCTACTGCCTTGGGCAGTGGAGGCAGCCATTGATGCTCAAACTGCTCCAAGCTCATTGGAGTCACAGTTGTTACTATTCATTAATTTTGTTGTTGTTGTTGTTTAGTCGTTTAGTCGTGCCCGACTCTTTGTGACCCCCTGGAACAGAGCACGCCAGGCACTCCTGTCTTCCACTGCCTCCCGCAGTTTGGTCAAATTCATGTTTGTAGCTTTGAGAACACTGTCCAGCCATCTCGTCCTCTGCCGTCCCCTTCTCCTTGTGCCCTCCATCTTTCCCAACATCAGGGTCTTTTCCAGGGAGTCTTCTCTTCTCTTCTCATGAGGTGGCCAAAGTATTGGAGCCTCAGCTTCACGATCTGTCCTTCCAGTGAGCACTCAGGGCTGATTTCCTTCAGAATGGAGAGGTTTGATCTTCTTGCAGTCCATGGGACTCTCAAGAGTCTCCTCCAGCACCATAATTCAAAAGCATCAATTATCCGGCGATCAGTCTTCTTTATGGTCCAGCTCTCACTTCCATACATCACTACTGGGAAAACCATAGCTTTAACTATTAATTTATTAATTTATATACCGCTTATTTGCCTGGGTGGCAGTTTTCAAGTATGTATAAAGTCAAGAAGAAGAAGAAGAAGAAGAAGAAGAAGAAGAAGAAGAAGAGGAGTTTGGATTTGATATCCCGCCTTTCACTCCCCTTCAGGAGTCTCAAAGCGGCTAACAATCTCCTTTCCCTTCCTCCCCCACAACAAACACTCTGTGAGGTGAGTGGGGCTGAGAGACTTCAAAGAAGTGTGACTGGCCCAAGGTCACCCAGCAGCTGCATGTGGAGGAGCGGAGACGCGAACCCGGTTACCCAGATTACGTGACTACCGCTCTTAACCACTACACCACACCTTGCTCTTCCTGTGCTTCATGTGACCACCCCACTAAGCCCAAGTAACTGGATGGCTAACATGTGAAATCATAACATTCTAAGGGGCCCCTAGGTTCATCTAGTCCAACCTCCTCCAATGCAGGAATCTCAACGCAAGCATCCATGACAGATGGCCACCCAAACTCTGCTTAAAAACTTCCAAGGAATGAGAGTCCACAACTTCCCAAGGGAGTCCGTTGCACGGTCAAATTGCCTGGAAATGGATGCCCCACCTAAATCTCTTCTGTCAGTGTCCCCTATCACTGTATTCCTGCTCCATGATGGCAGTCATGGGGTTGTTGTCTTTCACATGACGGTATATGTTTTGACTCCACAGAGTGGGAAGTGATGGAGACAGGAAGTTTGGGTTACTGTGTTCCGTGAAGTGGGACTATTGTTCTTTTTCTCTTTGCTGTCTGATGTTAGAGCGAGAGAGGGAGCCAGGTTGCAGTGCTCCGTGTGTGTTTATATGTAAATAAAGTAGATTAGCCAAAATGCTGAGTTGCTGAGGTCTGTTACGCAAGCTGGGAAGACTCTGCGGATCCCTAAGTGTGCCGGTGTTGGTTGGCATCGGTCGCTGTGATGTTCGGGCTGAAGAAAGCTTTTGAAGCTCCCGAACGATTGACCAGGAGGGAGGGAACATGCCAGTTGGGCATGTGTCTCTGCCAGGGTCCTACTTGAGTGTAGGCTGAGCTCCCGACAATCACATCCCCTTCTCTCAGTGGGTGGCAACCCCTCTCCCCATCTTAGCACAAACCTCCCCCTCTACACTGTACCCCCTCTTGTGAATGGTGGTGGGACTGCCACAACTGCTGTCCACAGAGCAAAAGAGAAAGGATTGCTCTTTCTCTTTCTATCTTACCGGTCTGTTTTGTACATTTTTTTGGTCTTGATGCACGGTATTTATGGGTTCCCTTGTAAGCCGCCTTGTGGGGGGATTGTACCCTAAAAGGCAGGATACATGACCACGTTGAATAGATGACTAAAACCCCAGAACGACCCTTCCACCCCCATTCTCTGCAGCCCTGTATCCCTCCCACACAGGCCGTGAGTGACCGAATTGCAAATAGGTCCCTATCCAGCGAGCATCTCAACAAGACGACTGAGCCACACACTGGACAATGGGCCATTTCTAAGACAGCAATATTGGGGTGCCGCTCCATGCCTTGCTGTATACCTGAGGTCTCTAACATGCTGTCTTCACCAGTAGGGCATCTGCCTTGCATAAAGAAAGCCCCAGGTTCACTCCAGGTAGGACTGGGAATGTCTGTTTTCTGACGCCTTGGAAAGCCACTGCTCTCCGTGTTGGCAATACTGAGCTAAATAGACTAATGAATCTGACTCAATATCAGGCAATTTTCTGTCTTCCCCTTCCATGACCTCCTCCAAGGGCTCCTACTCTTCCTAGTTTAAAAAAAAAGAAAATGAAGGGTGGTAGTGTTGGTTTTTTCCTTGGGAGAGGATTCCCTGATTTTTTATTTATTTTTTGGTGGGGGAGAATCCTGATTTTGCATCCGTTTGTTTGGGGAGCTGTAGGTGATCCCCCACCCCAGGTTTTTTTTATTCGTTTTCCAAATTTATGACACATAAATCCACAAACATGAAAAGAAAACGTTAAAAAACAAACAAACATTATCCTAACTGTAATAATTCCACTTTTGTTAACATTGTTGGGTGACTTCCTCGGGTCCCCCTGACTGAGTTTCCATCTAAATCATTGTAGCAGTTTTCCAAAACTATTTTTACGTAGAATTTGCTTGGTTGATTAACATCTTTCTTTCTTTTCATTTTAACAACATAGTATTCTAAAACATCACATATTTAAATACTAGGTCTATCTGATACTCGCAAGTAGGTAAAGGTAAAGGGACCCCTGACCATTAGATCCAGTTGTGACCGACTCTGGGGTTGCGGCGCTCATCTCGCTTTATTGGCTGAGGGAGCTGGCGTACAGCTTCCGGGTCATGTGGCCAGCATGACTAAGCCGCTTCTGGCGAACCAGAGCAGTGCACAGATATGCTGTTTACCTTCCCGCCGGAGTGGTACCTATTTATCTACTTGCACTTTGACGTGCTTTTGAACTGCTAGGTTGGCAGGAGCTGGGACCAAACAATGAGAGCTCATCCCATCGCGGGGATTCGAACCGCCAGCCTTCTGATCGGCAAGCCCTAGGATCTGTGGTTTAACCCACAGCGCCCTGATACTCGCAAGTAATTCTATTTAAATTATCTTAACATATTTAGCTAAATAGTATTTGAATTTCTTGGATGGGAGCTGTAGGTGTTTTGCCCATTTTTGGAGTAGGGCCTGAACACGGCCCTTTTCTCTTCTGTGAAACGCGCATTTCCTGCTGCCCACATCATTTTCTTAATCCCTGCTACTACACCCTCTTGTTGCAGGCGGTGTTTTGATATCCTAGGACCAAGGAGGAGACAATGAAATATATATTTATCTAAGGTGAAGAACCCCATTTCCATGACGAACAGAGCCCGTGACAAAATAAAAACCCGGAGGAGAAAAGTGGAAACTGGTACCGGAGAGGGTGGGGAGACGGCTAGCGCATTGCAGCCTTGAGCATTTCCCGTAAATGGATTCTTAAGTAGCCGAGCCGCAGACGCCTGGGATGGTTTTACCCAGCGATGCCACAGACACTTTGCTCTGAGGTGGAAGAAGATGCCAAGTGACAGCCCAGCTCGAGCAGCGAGGTGGTACCAGTTGCATAATAGTGAAATGCCAGGGAGGGGAAGTGTTCAGAAAAGGACAGAGGGCTGCCGTGTGGGATTGTGGAAAGGGAACGGCGGCTCTGAAATGGCGGGCTCAGGGTTTGGCGGCAAGAGGGCAGGTCAGCGCCCCCAGTGGTCGGCAGCTGGCCGCTTGGGGGCCAAATACGCCTATGGCCTGAATCTTCTTAAAGCAATTACCGTATTTTTTGCACCATAACACTCACTTTTTTCCTCCTAAAAAGTAAGGGGAAATGTCTGTGCGTGTTATGGAGGGAATGCCTACGGGTGGCATGCCTAAGGATTTTCCTCCTCTAAAAACTACGTGCGTGTTATGGTCGGGTGCGTGTTATAGAGCGAAAAATACGGTAAATACAAGTACAGTCATACCTCTTGTTACGTTCGGTTCAGGTTACGTCTTTTCAGGTTGCGTCCTGCGGCAGCCCGGAAGTAACAGGACGGGTTACTTCTGGGTTTCGCCGCTCACGCATGCGCAGACGCTCAAAATGACATCACACGCATGCGCAGGAGCGGTGAATCGCGACCCGCAGACGCACAGACGCGGGTTGCGTTCTGCTCATGATGCGAACAGGGCTCCAGAACGGATCCCATTCACAACCAGAGGTACCACTGTACAGTGGAACCTCGGTTGTCGAACGTAATTTGTTCCGGGAGACTGTTCGACTTCCGAAAAGTTTGACAACCAAGGCGTGATGGACAGTCGGCAAATTCCATTGAGAAAATGGAGAAACACATCTCGGAAGCCGTTCGACTTGTGAGGCACGTTCGAAAACTGAAGCGTTCACTTCTGGGTTCTTGGCATTCAGGTTCCGAATCGTTCAGCTTCTGAGACGCTCGAAAACCGAAGTTCCACTGTAGTAGTTGAAGAGTGGTAGGGGAACTTCCGTATTTTTGTGTCACCAACCATAATAATAGTTCATTCTTGTTTTTATCTTGTATTTTGTGGGGTTTTTCTTGCATTTTTAAGTTGCGAACTACAACTTCAATAAATAAATTCAGTAAATAAATAGTACCAGGCAAGGCCAGCCAAAGCCACAAAGGGACTCCATTGGCTTTATTGCCGCCATCTTGGGCCAGTGTTGCTGAGGGAACAGGACTTCAAGACGACGCCCTGACTGGCGGGCTGTGGTCCAAGGCCATTTTTGCTGGATACAAGCGAGGTCCTTGAAACCAGAAGGAGCACACAGCTCTCCTCAAAACAGAGGGGGTTTATTCCTGTACTGAGACAGAATTCTGTTGGGGCAAGAAATGAGCCTATGCGTACAAAGCATAAACAAAAGACTGTAACTCCTGGTGACAAACCCAACAGAACCGGAGTAATCTGGGAGAAGCAGCAACATGGTACAAGCAAAGTTCTGCTCCAACTTCCCTGCCGAAGCCATTGGACACAGGATCCGAGTGACGCTGCATCCACCTAGAGTCGAAATTTAGAGTGAAAATGAAATTACAACTGGATTGGCAAGCTTCCTCTTACACATTCTACCTGTGTAAACCACTGAGCCTCTTGGGCTTGCCGATCGGAAGGTCGGCAGTTTGAATTCCTGCAATGGGTGAGCTCCTGATGCTCGGTCCCTGCTCCTGCCAACCTAGCAGTCTGAAAGCACACCAGTGCGAGTAGATAAATAGGTACCACTGTGGCAGGAAGGTAAACAGTGCTTTTGTGCTCTCTGGCTTCCGTCAGGGTGTCCCATTGCTCCAAAAGCGGTTTAGTCATTCTGGCGGCCACATGACCTAGAAAGCTGTCTGAGGACAAACGCTGGCTCCCTCGGCCTGAAAGCGAGATGAGCGCCGCACCCCATAGTCACCTTAACCGTCCAGGCTTTAACTTTACATATTCTACCTCACAGATACAGGATTGCAGGTCTGGGGAGGGGCATGGGGTTTCATCCAGACTGACCAGCCCCCAAACTCATAATATTAACCCTGCTGCAGTTTTCCTGGCCGCTGCCAGGAACCATAATTTGTGTGGCTGCTTAGAAGATCCTGTTTGGGATGCTGAGGATCCCAGGCACCACTGACTTGTGACAGCCTTCAGGAGACTCGCTAATGCTTCTCGTCTCTTTCCCCTCTTCCTCAACCCCACCAGGTCCGGACCTACGATCACTATGGCATCTACCACACCAGCCCGACGCTCGGGAGCCTGACCAAGCCGGTGGTGCTTTGGACGCAGCAGGATGTGTGCAAGTGGCTCAAAAAGCACTGCCCGCACAATTATCTCATCTACGTGGAGGCCTTTTCCCATCACGCCATCACAGGTAATTGAGCCTCCCTGGGTTCCCCAAAAGAGGAGTCTCCCTGGAAGAAAGGGGTGCTCTGTAGCACATGGCGCTTGGGCTTCGTTGTCAGGATAACAACTGCAGAAAATTGCTGAGGCACGAGATTGTAGCAACCATTCGTTGACAAGGAGGGGAAGTTTGGAATAAAGCAGCCTTCCTCAACCTCAGCCCTCCAGACGTTTTTGGCCTACAACTCCCATGAACCCTAGCTAGCAGGACCAGTGGTCAGGGATGATGGGAACTGTAGTCTCAAAACATCTGGAGGGCCGAGGTTGAGGAAGCCTGGAATAAAGCAAGACGAAATATCACGGCAAAGTTGCAAATAATAATAATATAATAATAACTTATTATTTGTACCCCGCCCATCTGGCTGGGCTTCCCCAGCCACTCTGGGCGGCTTGCAACAAAGATCAAAAATATATTAAAATGTCACACATTAAAAACTTCCCTAAACAGGGCTGCCTTCAGATGTCTTCTAAATGTCAGGTGGTTGTTTTATCTCTTTGACATCTGGTGGGAGGGCGTTTCACAGGGTGGGTGCCACTACCGAGAAGGCCCTCTGCCTGGTTCCCTGTAGCTTTGCTTCTTGCACGGAGGGAACCGCCAGAAGGCCCTCGGTGCTGGATCTCAGTGTCTGGGCAGAACGATGGGGGTGGAGACGCTCCTTCAGGTAAACTGGGCTGAGGCCGTTTAGGGCTTTAAAGGTCAACACCAACACTTTGAATTGTGCTCAGAAACATACTGGGAGCCAGTGTACGTCTTTCAATCTGCAAACTGCAGATTTTAGCTAGGCTCGCGAGGAACTACACACACAGTGGTTTTCAACGAGTGTGCCATGGGACCTCGGAGTGCCTTGAATGGTGGCCGGGGGTGCCGCGGGCAACACTGGCCTCTGTCCCGCTTTCCTTCCCTGCCTCCTCTGATGCCCTCTTGCACCTCTGCCTCCCAAAGCCTTGCACAGCTGTTTGTTGCAGCAGCCCTGGCTGCTAGCTCCCCAGGCAAATGGTGCCTCTGGGGCTGGCCAGGGGGTGCTTCCCAGACCTCTGTGGGGCACTGTGAGAAGCCACCTCTTTGGGGCAGGCAGGGCAGGTCAGGGACCAGGGTGGCAGCTGCTGGGAGGACTCTCAAGGAGAGGGGAGAAGAGAGGAGGCTAAGGGAACACTCCACAAGGGAGGGTGTTCGAAGAAGAGTGAGGGGCTGCCCAAGTGAAATGAAGACACCGGACACATTATTTAAGGTTAATGGGCATAAAAAGGCCACATCTTTATTGATTACAGGAATTGAAAGGTATTCGCCTTAGGCATTGGCTCCTATCGACTAGCCGGCATGGAGACCGGGAAGGGTTGTCCACAAGCCGTGGGAGTCCTGTTGAAGTACGCCAACTTGGATCCCACGGGTGTCACCTAGCAGAAAAATAAGAAGTATTGAGGGGTGCTTTAAGCAACTGGGAACAGGCGTGCTTCTAGATAATACGATACGATAATCTTTATTGTCATTGTCCCATACAGAACAACAAAATTGAAAAATCTACAGAAGACATTCAAAAACCAACAAGCCTGCTATCCCAGCCATCCCAACCTGGTTAGCCCCCTAAAAACTCTGATATCCCATTTTTAAATACAATATACTCCTATACAGACTCCTTACAAGAGCCAGTGTGGTATAGTGGTTAAGAGTGGTGGACTCGTAATCTGGTGAACCGGGTTCAGTTCCCTTCTCCTCCACATGCAGCTGCTGGGAGACCTTGGACTAGTCACACTACTTTGAAGTCTCACCTCACAGAGTGTTTGTTGTGGGGGAGGAAGGGAAAGGAGATTGTTAGCCGCTTTGAGACTCCTTTGGGTAGTGATAAAGCGGGATATCAAATCCAAACTCTTCTTCTCTTCTTCTTCTTACAATGCGTTTAAAACCAAAAGTGCATTTGGGTAGAAACTGTTTCTCAGGCGGCTAGTCCTAGTCTTTATACCTTCTTCCAGAAGGCAGAAGCTGAAAGAGATCATTTCCGGGGTGCGCACTATCCTGCGCTATCTCTGCAGCTTTCTTGTGGCACCTGGAAGCATAGATTTGATCCAAGGTGGGAAGAGTGCACCCAATTCTTCTCTCCGCAGTCTTTACAACCCTGGACAGCATTGTTTTTCCCCTGACCATGCAGCTCCCAAACCACACACAGAGACCATAAGTTTATACACTCTCCACAGTACAATGGTAAAATGCCATCAACAGGTCCTTTGAGAGACTGTTTTTCTGGAGGATTCTCAGAAAATATAATATAATGCTGTGGTGCTAAGTTTTTAGGAGAGTGGTCGTATTACAATCTGGCATGCTTTGGCAAACAGTGGATGGATGAGTCGGGGTTCAGCCAATGGGAAGCTCAGGACGGCGGGGGGGTGTGCATATTTTCTCTGGCTCTGGCACGGTCTAAAGGTTATTGGATTCTTTGTCCAGAACTTAGCATCTTCACGCCCTTGCCTAGAGGATTGTTCCTTTTGTCACATACGTACAGGTGAGCAACAGAGCCGGCGCAGCCATTGGGCAGAGGGAGGCAACCGCTTTTGGCGGCAGAAGCTGAGGGGTGGCAGCAGCACTGCTTCATTGACTGTTCCCTTCTGTTGGTGGGCAGAGGCAGGAGTGCCCTGCCCCAGCCAGCAGCCCTCAGGTGTGCTGAGGGATGCTACTGTCCTGTTGCCAGCATGGAAGTTTGAGTCAGCTCTCGGTCCAGTCACCTTCTGAACATGGAAGTGGAGTAGGGGAGCCATCTTGTTGTCCTTTGCCTCAGGCGGCAAAAGGTTTTGGGCCGGTTCTGCCAGGCAGCATTAATTGCTTCTTATGTAGGTACTTGCGGCAGCCTTTCAGCGTGACATCCTTTCTGGGTTTTCCAGGCTGACAGAAAATAGTAGATCCAGGGCGGCTTTATCTGGAGAACAAAAGGATCTTTGCAGAAGAACATGAAGCAGACAAGCAAGCGAAGTTGCTGGATTAATATTTTACAAGCAAGAGAGAAAGTAGCCCGAGCCAATAATTACTGCGCAGACACTGTCTGGGGTGTGTGTTTGTTTGGAACCAAAGAAAGGCAGACAGATCAAACTGCCTGTGTTTCCCCTCACCCCAACCTTTGCTTAGAAGAGGGTAACGTATCTGTGTCCTGATTTGGGAGGCAGAGAGGAAGAAAGAGAAGAGAAAGGGAGCGAAGTTGTGGTGTTTTCTCCCTGGGAGTCACAAAGGCTGCTCCCTCAGCCTCGCGTGCCTTGGAGGGTTTGGTGAAACACTAATGGAACGGCTCGCTCAAGCCCCTGCGTTGGAAATAAAGGAAGCATTAGCAATTGTACCCGCAGGAGAGGTGGGCCAAGCGAGTTATAACATCCCTCTGCTCACAAAGCCTGGATGGCAGGAGAGGGGGCTGATGGGAAACTCTTGCGTTCTAGGGAGGATGCACCAATCTGTTCCAACATTCCTCCAGTGCTCACAGAGGAGCCTTTGAAATAAAATGTGTTTTGATGCAGGAGGTAGATTGGAGAAACACAGAGAAACCCCGTTGCAGGAAAGAAATACCTTCCAAGCTGCATGATTTGTAGGGTTGGGTCAGCACAGCATCATTTTACGACAGGCTTCATTTTATTCATTACACTTACGTCGCACCTTTCCTCCGAGTTGCGCAAGGCGACCCTCCGCCTCCCCGTTTTATCTCCACAACAGCCCTGTGAGGTGGGCTAGAGTGACAGCGGCTGGCCCAACGTCACCTGGTGCACTTTGCGGCTTAGCGGGGATTTGAACCCAGGTCCTGGTCCAGCACGTGAACCACTACACCCCCCTGGTCACAGTTTGAGGGTTTGGGGTTTTGTTCCTTGTTGTTAAATAGCAATCAGTGAGTTGGTGGGGGGAGGAATTGGGATCAGGACTGTGGGGCATGGGGAGGGGTAGTTGAGTCCTTTGCGCCCCCCCCCCCGCTGTAGCCCAAAATGAACGCTGAGTCCGTGAAGCCTCTGTCACAGCAGTCTCCCTCATGCGCCAGGCAAGAACTCTGGAGGGCAAGGATTTCTGAAACGGCCACAGGGTGGGGAGGAAAGGCTTAAAAGCCCTCAGGTACACATAGGCACACACATGTATCTGACAAGCTGCCATCTGAAATGCCAGATACATGAATTGCCTATCATCCAGTTTGACCTGTTTTATGCTGTAGAAAAACCACCACAAAATTCTGGGTTGAGTCTGGGAACAATGTTGTTGTTGTTGTTTAGTCATTTAGTCGTGTCCGACTCTTCATGACCCCATGGACCAGAGCACGCCAGGCACTCCTGTCTTCCACTGCCTCCCGCAGTTTGGTCAAACTCATGCTGGTAGCTTCGAGAACACTGTCCAACCATCTCATCCTCTGCTGTCCCCTTCTCCTTGTGCCCTCCATCTTTCCCAACATCAGGGTCTTTTCCAGGGAGTCTTCTCTTCTCATGAGGTGGCCAAAGTCTTGGAGCCTCAGCTTCAGGATCTGTCCTTCCAGTGAGCACTCAGGGCTGATTTCGTTAAGAATGGAGAGGTTTGATCTTCTTGCAGTCCATGGGACTCTCAAGAGTCTCTTCCAGCACCATAATTCAAAAGCATCAATTCTTCGGCGATCAGCCTTCTTGATGGTCCAGCTCTCACTTCCATACATCACTACTGGGAAAACCATAGCTTATACAGACCTTTGTCGACAAGGTGATGTCTCTGCTCTGGGAGCAATAGGGCATGTCATTTGAAGGGGCGAAGCTTACATTTTGCAAATTTCTTTAGTGAGGGGTCTTAAAAATACATTTTGGGGGGGTGAAGAATTCAAATCTGCCATCATTTTAGTGATTGGTGAGATGGAGAAGTGCAGAAACTGCCTTTGGAAAACCAAAAGCGTTTCAATTTTACCTTATGAAAACAGCAGGTAATGCTTTATAAAATACAGAATATGGCTGCAGGTACTTGGCAATGATTTTTAATGATTTCCGTGCCACGTTGCACATATTTTACTTACCGAGCAAAGCTAAACAATATTGAATTAACCAAAATACCTATTGAGTTCCCAGGTCATGTTACAACATTTTAGCGCCCCCCATTTTTGGAAGTTGAAAGATTCAATGCACCATATGTGGAACGGTCTGTCTATGCCTGGGCTGTCACCACTTCAGGCTACAAGGGGGAGCTGGGCTGGATTGCTCCCTACTCCCAAAAAATAAAACCCCTCTGCACAGAAGCCTGGTGAAGAACACCCACCCACTCGCCCTGCAGAGCTCTTATCTGGCCCTTTCTCCCTCCTCCTCCTCACGGTTCTGCTTTCTTCCCGGTAGGTCGGGCGTTGCTGCGGCTGAATGCGGAGAAGTTGCAGCGCATGGGGATAATCCACGAGTCTCAGCGGCAGGAAGTCCTCCAACAGGTGCTGCAACTGCAGGTGCGCGAGGAAGTCCGCAACCTACAGCTCCTCAGTCAAGGTACGGTGGCTGGGGGGCGGGATGTCCCCAAATCACTCCTGATTCCCTGCATTTGAGTGGCCTGCTGCATTGGTCAGCCTAAAGACGAATAACCTCTGGGGGTTACTTCTTGTTCCTCCCGGGTCTGTCTGTCTTGCCACTGGTAAAGGACAAGGGAGGGGAGGGCAGATTCTGATAAAAGGAAGCAGAAAGAGATATGGATTCTACTTCTCCACCTGCAAAGCCTGGGACTTGTGGGGTGAAGCTTTGAGATTCGGGGCACTTTCAGACTGTTGCTGGTTTTGGGTGGGATTCAGTTCCGCACTAGCAAATCCACGTTGCACAGTTAAAGCTGAGCTGGGCCTCTTGCACAACAAGCCTCTTTGCCCCCCAAACTGGACTTTTTGCAATAAGGGAACCTGCCGGCAAATTGCACTGGGGAAATGTGGGGTAATGAACAACTGCCAGGCACAACATCGTTTAACCTCCCTACCAACAAATCAGGATGAATGCTGACTTCATCCAACCTCCCGGCAAGCTTCTGTGCCAACAGATCAGGGTGAATCTTGCCCGGAAGTGACATTTGCATCTCAGCCATCCTTTTAAAGAGCGTTTAAACAGGATGTTGTGGTTGCTTCAATGCACAGCAGTTTGTTGTGGACTTGGGTGCTGCTTATTCCTGCAGTCTTATTGCAAGATCCACATGTCGCAGTATTATATATTTAAAAAAAAAACCCTTTCCCATAGTTCCCCCTCCCTGCACCTTCCCATTTGCCATTTCCAAAGGTGCTGTAACGTCTTTTGACTTTTACTTATTGGATTTTCTGCGGAAATAGAAAATCCGTTTTAAGTTGGAAGCTACCGTATTTTTCGCTCCACAAGACACACTTTTTTCCTCCTAAAAAGTAAGGGGAAATGTCTGTGCGTCTTATGGAGCAAATGTGTGGTTGGTCGCTGGCTCCCTTTCCAGCCCCGGACCCTTGCCCAGGCCTCCATTGTTGAATGTTCTGCAGACGGAGGCTGTTTGTTTCCCCAGCAACATGGGACTGGCTGATTAGATTATCTGTCAGGAAACTGTAGAAATGGCTCCCTTTCCTTTCCCAAAGAAGCTGCAGAACTGTGAGTTGAACCCCATAAAAACAGGATTTTTTTACCTCTGCAAAGTAAGCTCAACAACTTTGAGCTGATCCTTAAAAAACCGAGGCTTTTCCCCTTTGCAAAAGAAGCTGCACAACTGTGAGATGATCCTCAAAAAACTGGGGCTTTCCCCCTTTCCTCCTCTAAAAACCAGGTGCGTCTTATGGTCAGGTGCGTCTTATGGAGTGAAAAATACGGTAATAGGGGGTGGGAATTTGATGAGGATGACATCAGATAAGAGTCTGAACAAATTTTGCATGCACCGACCCCTCCATAAACTGCAACCCACCTGAGAGGGGGGGTCCCGCAAGGAAGGGTGATGCTGCCCAGCGGGAAAAGTCGCCAGCCAGCCATCTTTCTCTCTTTCACCCCCCATCTCTTCCCTCGATTCTCATTCCATCCTTTGCTCCCCACCTTTCCCCTTCCTTCCCATCTCGCTGCCTCCTCCTAGTCGCCCTCTCTGCTTCCTCCATTCCTACTTCTTCTCTCCCCCCATTTCACCAATCTCCTCCATTCCTTTTCTCTTCCTCTTTCTTCTGCGGTTCAGCATCCCCACGCCTTTGCTCCTTCCCTCCACATGTTGTCTCCTTATGCTTGCCCTCAGCCTTGCTTCAGAGGAGGGGAGCAGGGTCAGCCTGGCCTTGTTCCTGCTTCATGGATGGGGCCCTGCAGCTGGGCTCCCTCCCCCCCCCCCGTTGCGTTCACCCAGTTGTCTGTCTCCCGAAGCAAGACTGGACCAGAGGCCTCCAAGATCTGTCTGCTGGAAACCGTTCTGAGAACCTTCCAAGTGTCTTCACCCTCTCCCCCTTGACCTCATTTCCAACTTCCAGGTGGGCCCAGGAGTGCTGTCCCCCAGTCTTGCTTGAGGCATCCCCTTCCCCAATTCACCCATCGCCACGATTTCCCCCCGTGTCCTCCGCCTCCAATCTCCCTTGACAGCTTTGGTACTTACTCCCTTTTTTCTGTTTCTTTCCTTCGCTCCCAACCCTCCTTCTTCCAGCCTCTTTTGGGAACATCTCCTAACCCCTCCGGCTTGTCCCGGCACGACACTGTGAAGTTGCATCGCTTCTGGGATGCGGATGGCTTGTGTGGACCACAGGTCTGGACACCTCGATTGCATGCTTGGGAAATTAGGAAGGGACCCGATCCCAGACTGGCTCCAGGGGGGGCGGTATTTGGTGCGCTCGCTCTCCCCACCCACCCCGACACCCACCCCTCACTCTTCTCTTTGATTCCTCATTGGTTCCATGCAGAGACCAGCTGCTCTCTGGCTCAGAACTCATGCCACGCCAAACCACCGCCACTAGGACTTGTCAAACTCAGCCTCGTGGGATCCGATCACAGCGCGAAATTGTTTCCTTGATGAAACCAGCGAGGACAGACTTTCTCCCCAGAAGGACACGGAAGACTTCTGAATCCGAGGATTTTGCAAATGCTTCACTCGTTTCATTGTACGGGCGTCTTGGATCTCGTTCAGAGGCTCTCCGTAGCAATCAGGGTGTGTGGGCTGGAGTGGTTCAGAGGCCATTCTCCAAATTCAGGATTCCCAGGTTGAACCCTTGCCTTTGCCACAAGCTCACCAGCCTCTGACCCCCACCCCCCCACACACACCACCATCTGCAATATGAGGATAAAAATTCTGGTCTACCTTACAGGGGTGTTTGGAGGATAACAACCAGCTGCCCATCGTTTTGAACACTCCTTAACAAGCTACGTAAGCACTGTTTATTATTACTACTGCATATAAGAGTAAAAACAATGGGGGTGGCCTCTGTGTATGGGTGTGTTAATGCCAAACTTTGGTCAGATTTTTAACCTGAATGCACAAATGCCCAAACTTGACTTTTTAAAAATAATACACTTTTAGCGCAATTCCTGCTGCTAATTGCAGTGGATTCTTTGTCCAACATTCAGACTGTCCCCTCCTTGCTGAGGCTGTGATATATTTGGGGAAGGAGGTTGTGTTGAGAAGCCAAGGCTCGATTGAGAGTGATGGCAGCCAATGACTCTACATACTGCCAGACACTGGCCACAGAAGCAGCCTGTCTGTCACTGGTCATCTTGGAAATTTTGGAGGGACTGTAGCTCAGTGGTAAAGCACCTCTTTAGCATGCAAATGGTCTCAAGTTCAGTTCCTGGGGTCTTTGGTTCCAAAGATTTGGGAGCAGTTGTTGGGAGGGACCTACTGGCCGAAACCCTGGACAGAAACACTGCCCAATACTCAACTTTGCAGACAAATTCTTGGACCTGCTATAAGGCCACTTCCTAACAACAACCCACATTTCTGGAACAGGAATTTAAATTAAGAGTCGCCCAGTGAAGCTTTATGTATTTTAACAAGGTTTTCTGTAAAAAAAAAACAAAAAACAACCACAAAGGAAAGCCAAACAAAACAACATCAACGAGAGTGAGCAAACACACAGAATTCCTGAAAGGTAGTAAATGTTATTATCATTATCAATATTAATTTATTAAATTTGTACATCGCCCTTCATCCAAAAGATTGCAGAGCGGTTCACAGCATAAAAATATAAAATGAGAACACAAAATGCATAATGAAGCAAAAAAATAAAATAAACCAGCAACCCCCAACCCCAACCCCCCAGTTAAAAGGCTAGAGAATGTTAATCAGTCAGAGACTCCCTGGAGAGAGTGTTCCACAAACAGGGAGCCACCACACAAAAGTCCCCGTTTTCATGTTGCCACGCTCCAGACCTCTTGTGGAGGAGGCACGTGAAGAAGGGCCTCCGATGATGATCGCAGGGTCTGGGTCGGTTCAAATGGGGAGAGGGAGTCCTTGAGGTATTGCGGTCCTGAGCTGTTTAATAATGACTTGTGAAAGAGGCTTTTGACATTCCCTCTTCCCCACCCCCCAACCCACCCACATCTAATAATGAAGCTTGGCATGTGCTGAGTGGTGGTTCGCAAGCAGTGCCACAGTCCTCCTTTCAACAGCTGGGGGGAACTGTGGCCCTGTCTCTTATTTCCTGCAAGCAGGGGGGGGCCTGGAGAAGGAGGGCACGTCCTCTGAAAAAGGACAAAGAGTCGTTGGCCCTTCTCCTAGCAGACTGTTGGATGGGAATGACAGAGATGGAAGTGTCCCAGAGAGAGAGAGAGAGGGAAGGAGGGAGGGAGAGAAGGGGTGTCACAAAGGGAGAAGAAGAGAAAAGGAGATGAGGGGAGAGAGAAAGAAAGAGAGAGAGAAAAAGAAAGAGAGAAAGAAAGAGAGAGAGGAAGAAAGAAAGAAAGAAAGAAAGGAAGGAAGGAAGGAAGGAAGGAAGGAAGGAAGGAAGGAAGGAAGGAAGGACGGGCCAAATACCTTTGGCTCTGGTTCCATCTCGTACAGTGGTACCTCTGTTTGCGAACAGGATCCGTTCCGAATCCCCGTTCGCAACCTGAGAGGAATACAACCCACGTCTGTGCGTCTGCACATGCGCAGGTCACAATTTGCCACTTCTGCACATGCGCATAACATCATTTTTGTGTGTCTGCGCATGCGCGAGCGGCGAAACCCAGAAGTAACCCTTTTCGATACTTCCAGGTCGCCACAGGACGCAACCTGAAAAGACGTAACTGACCTGAACTGAACGTAACAAGAGGCATGACTGTACTAGCATACACCTCAAAGGTATTTTGCCCTAACTACAAACTTTAGCACCTTCTGTCCTTCCGTGCACAGCCTCTGTGCCCTCTCAACATTAAAAAAAAGGTCTGCACCAAAACACTTGTGATTAGAAAGTGCTGCCCAAGCATCACTTGATTCGCCATGCGTGTCCTCCAACACTGCTGCACTCGAGCGCCGAAACTCACTGTGAAAACCCTAGAGATCAGGTCACCGCTGGATACTTGAAGGCCTTCCTCAAGCTAAATAGCGAGGGCCACTTCTAATGCTTCTCCTTTCAGAAACCACACCTGTTCCGCCAGCCCACCCTTCGCCCAACTTGGCAGGTTGTTAGAAAGGGCCGGAAGAAAGCCCCAAACTTCTGAACCGGAGAAGATGCTTTATACGGAGCCAGGCCGTTGGCCATCATAGAATTGTAGAGTCGGAAGGGACTATCAGGTGTCATCTAGTCTGACCCCTTGCAATGCAGGAATCTCAACAACCCATGTCAACATCATCCACTCTGGCAGCTCTGCAGCATCCCTGGTGGAGACGCTGTCTTCAAGGTCTTACTAAACACCCCCCCTCCCCTGACGGGCAGCTGACCCATTTTTGGGAAACTAGGTAGATTCACCTTGGTGGTTGAGGTGAGAGTTTTTCCCATGGGGGGGAAATCTGTAGCCGTATAGATTTGGGTCCATGACCTTTGGGTCCATTTCGGTAACTGGGCTGAGTTACTCTCCTTGCTCCCTGCACAGACCCACCTGAACGCTCTCCTGTCCTTCGCTTGCCTCCAGTGCAGCAGACCATGATTTCTAAAGACTCTCTCCCCTGCCCCAGATAAAACGCACAGCTCAGAGTGCACCCAGAGCACTCCTGAAAATCGATTTAGCTTACATCAAGAGGCAATGCTTTTGCAATCATTGCGCTGCCCTTGGCAGATTCCTCTGCTTCTGAGGGTGCCCCCAATCCTTCAATTCTCCTCCTGTGCACAGTCTATTAAAATTAATAGCGGTGCCGTTATCTGCAGGGTACGCCCTACTGCCAAGGTCATAAGTCAGCCCATTAAAACCCAGCGCATGTTATTGCTCCCTCGACAATGAATTATTATTGGCGTTAGAAATTTGGGACCGTGCCATGCGATCGCAGGGACTAGTAGCGCAGAAGGCAGCAAGACGGCTTGGCTTAATGGACCAGCCTCCGATGACGTCATAGCCGGTGCCATTGGCCATGTGGTCTGGGGCTGATGGGAGTTGGAGTCTGGTGACCTCTGGAGGGCCACAGGTTCCCATCTCCTTTGGGACCTCACGGAGGCGGATTTAGGGCAGGAAAAATAGTTCCACCGCGCTGGGCACTGAGCCCAGTGGGTGCCGAAACTATGAGCAGAATGGAAGGCGAGAGGCGAATTTTGGCCATGCATCGTTGAAATTTGAAAGACCAAAGTCTGCCCCTGGTCTACCTTTTCTCTGCCTAGGAGTGCTTCCAAAGCCACCAATAAGTTCGGTTGTACGAGCCACTGCCTGCAAAGGGTGTTTTTACTGGCTTCCGTCACCCACCTCCTGCCCAGCTCTTCCTGGCCACCCAGCTGTGAAACAAAGCTTTTGATTAGCTCCCCGGCAGTCCTCCCCGAGGCGAGCTCATCCCCGCGACAGGCTGGGCAATAAGGTCCCTTATCAAATGTCCAAAGTAATTTCCCTAAGCCGTCTCTCCTCGCCCTCTAAATGGGCAGCTCTGCCGTGGCAGTCAGACGGAGCCTCTGGGAAGAACCTGGCCATCTTTGCCCTTCAGCCCGGCTGCTCAGACCCGTTCTGCAGAAATTAGATTGGGGGCAACGGCATTGTCCTCGAAGCTCCAAATTCCTGTTACACCAGATATAAAAGCTCCTCGGTTTTGCATTGCGAGAGGAAGGCCCTTTGCTCTGGGCAAGTCAGAACTCTGATTCGGCCGCTCATTTATTTCTTATACCACTAAATGTATTAAAAATATTGTCCAATGACCAATGTAGCCCATTTGCATCAGGGCCTGCCTTTGACTTAGAACCATAGAATTGGAAGGAATCACCAGAGTTCATCTAGTCCAGCCCCCCCCCCTGCAAGGCAGGAATCTTTTGCCCAATGTGGGGCTCGAACCCACAACCTTGAGATTAAGACTCTCAAGAGTCAGGTCCATAATCCGTAATCTGTCTGGTTTAGGGCTGCTAGTATGGTGCAGTGGTTAAGAGCTGTGGACTCGTAATCTGAGGAAGCGGGTTCACTTCCCCACTCCTCCACATGCAGCTGCTGGGTGACCTTGGACTAGTTACACTTCTGTGAAGTCTCTCACCCCCACTCAGCTCACAGAGTGTTTGTTGTGGGGAAGGAAGGGAAAGGAGAATGTTAGCCGCTTTGAGACTCCTTCGGGTAGTGATAAAGCGGGATATCAAATCCAAACTCCTCCTTCTCCTCCTCCTCCTCCTCCTCCTCCTCTTCTTCTTTGCTCCCTGGGAGCTGTTCTCCACCAGGGCAAACGCAGCCCATAAGCTCAGCCATCCTGCCTCATTTTGCATCCCCAGCCTGGCAGACACGGCCCCTCAAGAAAATTAAGGCGTATTGAGCACCTAGCCCACTCAGAAGCTTTATTTGTACATTTGTGTCCTTCTCAAAGGAGCTTGAGGTTGTGTTTGTGGTTCTGCCCTTTCCTGTTGCATCCACACAAGAACCCTGCGAGGTAGGTCAGGATGAGAGGCAACAACTGGCCCAAGGTCACCCAGGTGACACATGTCACCATTCTACTATGCTGGCTTCCACAGGCCGGTAGCTACTCCAGGTTCTTTTAACCTGGAGACTCCTGGGCTTGAGTCTGGACTTACTTAGGTGCAAAGCATGTGATCTACCACTGACCGGAGACCCTGGAGTGATGAGCGGAGAAGAACCAGAAGGAGATACAATTGTCAGTTGCCCGTGCTGTTAGAAATGAGAACACTGTTAAGCCACAGGAAATTGAGAAGAGAGGATAAAGTGTGGCTGTTTTTCCGGTGTTTTCCTAAGAGCAAAATGCCTGTCGCTGTGACACGCATCGTCTTCGGCAACCTGCTGTCCTCCAGATGTCTTAAACTACAACTCCCATGTTGGGAGTTGTAGTCCCAGGTATCTGGAAGGCGCTGCCAGCTTGGCGACGACTTGGCCACGGGATGGCATTTGTAACGCAAGGATCATTCGGGGGATCGCATTCTAATGTCGTCCTCTCAAGTGCAGCGCTGTTACTTTTTTTCCATAGGAGTGAATGGCGTCCATTGGAGATGGTCTAGGCAAGCACTCCAGCCCGTGGTCACCTGAACTGTTGCAAACTGAGCTTCTGCTGTTGGCATTGCTCAGCTGAGCTCCAGGGCTGGGAACCTCGAGGCCAGGGGGGTCTAACCATATAGAACGCCAGGTGTGGGGCAGGTAAAAACGTGGCTTAGCCAAATGGAGCTTGGCCGGCCCCCCAATCAGCTGATTGGAGATGCCTCTCAAGCCCTAACTGCTAGGCAAGATGGTGCTTTGAAAGGGGCTCCTGTTTGCTGCCTGTGGAGTAGCTCCTTTCAATGCTCTCTGTTGCCCCGTGCTTATGAAGGGGCTTCTGAAGACCCCTGTGGGTGGGTCACTTGTGACTTCAGGTGATTGGCAGGTGGCTGGCTCCACTCGCCTGCCAAACATGGCCCAGGAGAAGTGGTGGAGGTAACAATTATTTGGCCATCGGCCAGATCCAGCCCCCAACCTGGGCAGAGCTGCCACCTGGGTTGGGTTTCAAAGCTACACTTCAATCATAGAGTTGGAAGGGATCCCTGAGGTTCATCTAGTCCAACCCCCTACCATGCATGAATTGATTGGTTTAGATCTGGCCCTCTGGAGCAGCAGAAACCAAGCTTGCTCTGTCTTCCACCTGAAGTGTTACAGAAACAGCCTTTGTTGTAGATTCTCCAGCCAACAGGCCTCCTGCCAAGTTTTCAGATATCATCCAGTTCCCTTTTGCCACATAAAGGTAAAGGTAAAGGGACCCCTGACCATTAGGTCCAGTCGTGGACGACTCTGTGGTTGTGGTGCTCATCTCGCTTTATTGCCCGAGGGAGCCAGCATACAGCTTCCGGGTCATGTGGCCAGCATGACTGAGCCGCTTCTGGCGAACCAGAGCAGCGCACAGAAACGCCGTTTACCTTCCCGCCGGAGCGGTACCTATTTATCTACTTGCACTTTGACGTGCTTTCGAACTGCTAGGTTGGCAGGAGCTGGGACCAAGCAACGGGAGCTCGCCCGTCGCAGGTATTTGAGCTGCCGGCCTTCTGATCGGCAAGTCCTAGGCTCTGTGGTTTAACCCACAGCGCCACCCATGCCACATACTCTTAATAGCAAACCCACTTTCCTAGTTCCAGTCTTTCTGTAGCCCAACAGGCTTCCTATGCAAGAAGGAGCTACCAGGTGGGTTGATAGAAGCCCCCGAGTTTGCAGAACTACAAGAAAAACCCAAGCATCAGGTAGGGGGGTACTGTAAGGGGGGGGAGTGCACCCAAAACCACCCTAAGCAGGACAGGATGGAATGGAGTAGCCTGATAAAGGGCATGGCTGGCTGAGCAAGCACTCTACCCTGAAATATTTTGTTGCAAGCCTCAGCCTTTTCAAAGGGCTCATCTGGGTTGCAGTTGTGCACACAGCGGGTACCTGGCAGCTGGCTGCATCCCTCCTGTCTCTGGGGGCCTGGGCCCCCCAGACAGATAGCAATCATTAATTACTCCACCGGGTGGATTTGCCTTACGCCAAGGAGACATTTTTTCCGGGCATTTGCACCCCTGAAACCTTGGGGTGGGTTACTGACTCAACGAAACATCACCGAGCAGGTCTCAAAGATTTGTGAAACCGCACGCGTCCCCCTGCAGTCTGCCCACATTTTTATTATTCACATTGATCCCAAGCGCAGGACATCATGCAATAAAGTGGGTGGTGTGTGTGTGTTTGTTTTTCTTGAATGTATTTATTGTGTCTCAGAGAATTTGATTCCAGTGAGGTACCCCTGGGCTCATCTGCACTGCATACGTAAACTGGTTTAATCATCGGGAAACCCTGGGGGTTATAAGTGGGGGCTGGGAATCGCTTAGCACCCTAGACCTGACTTTTGGTCATCCGCATGGCTGCTTTGTGCTGCAGTGGAGAGTTTTTTTGGAGGGGGGAAAGTGGCAGCAAGGGCAGCATGGTGCACACTCACCGGCAGAGCTAAGCCGGTATGTCTGCCGGCGCATTTGCACCTTGCCAGTATCGCCTCTCCTGCTCACCTTTCCCCCTATGCAGCAGTGGGGGTCGGGCGAGCACCTCCACTCACTCTCCTCCTGTATGCTACTGAGCCTTGCCAAACTTCAACTCCCGGGGTTTTTTGGTTTTGTTTTATTTAAGAGACTCCATGGCACTTAATGAAATGAGCCAACATAGGTTTGTAGCGCAGATCAAGCCACTGAGTTGACCTTTCTCTACTGTATGTGATTTTGTGTATATTTCCAATGCCATGCTGGGGGAAGGAAGGGGAAGAATCTGTGTCTACTTTTCGTTTGTTTGTTTCTGGGGGCGGGGGGGGGGAGGAAATCAGGGGACGAAGGTGAATAGAACAACAGCTTTTTTGTTTTATTTGGTTGGTTTTTGTACTCGACACAAATATCAAAATTAAAAAAAACTGTTCTTTAAAATTAAAAGAAGAAAAAGAGGCCTCAGTTGGTTGGTTAATTATTTCTTCCTGCCTGGTACTCACGCCATTGCAACCTCAGGTCTTGACTACTGCAATGTGGTTTCTGCAGGGCTGCCCTTGAAGGCTGGGTTGAAGTCTTTGCTGGTGAAGTCAGGTGTGGCACCTGACAGCCGCAGGTAGATACCAGGACCCACTGGTGTGATGTCATCTTTCCCTTGCCCCCTGAAGCAGATAGCTGGTGCCAAAAGCTTCCTTATTTTAGTTACATCACTAGCCGCTGCCCTGAAGAGGCTTCGCGCAGCTATCCCAAAAGCCAGAACAGCAAGAAGGATAGCTGTTCAGCGATCCCTCTTGCTGTTCTGGCTTCTGGGATTCAGAATATTTTTTTTCTTGTTTTCCTCCTCCAAAAACTAGGTGCGTTTTATGGTCTGCTGCATCTTATAGAGCGAAAAATACGGTAGTTCCCAATTAACAGTGTCTTCTGGGCAGTTGATGCACACACAAAAGCCTTAAGAACAATTGTTAACCGCTCTAGAGATAAAACAGAACAAAACAAACCACAGCACAAAGCCAGCAACTGGAAAAACCTTCATGAGCGCACCTGATCAATGATCTGAAAATGCTTGGAGACAGGTAAGTAAGCAGGTGAGAGCTGAAAAAGGTAGCCTGGCCACAAAGCCATTTAAAAGTGAAACCTGCCACTTTGAGTTGGGCCTGGAAACAGACCAGAAGCTCATGCAGATGGTTCAAGGGATCTACTCAGCATATTCTCTGCCTCTCAGGTATAATTCCTCAAAGGAGAGAGGTTCCCCTCCCCAGAATATATTCACACATTTCGTTTCTCCCACTACCAACTCTCGGATGTGCATGTTTTGGGGGGAAATGTAAAAACTTGCCCAGCCTGTTTACCCACAGAAATGGGGTCAGTGGGGAGTGCTTGACCCTTTCCCTCCAGCCAACTTTCTGCTCAAAAGCAGCTCCTTCTGACAACTGTTTTTCCACCAAGACAGGTGCCCCCCCCAACTGGTCCATTGGTGGAAAAGCAGCTGGGGAAGGACAGTCATGAGCTCTTCCTACTTGATCTCCCTCTGCTCATATAGGAAGCCCTCCTCTAGGGCTGCTGCTATATGTCCGGGTTTTGCAAAATGGCATCTCGGCAGATTTTTTATTGAATTGAATATGGCAAGTGGCTTAATTCTTTAAAGAAATGCTGAGAAATGAGATGTGGCCCAAAAACGAGATGTTCCCTCAAGAAAGTTCAAAAACTTTGATCCCAGCATACTGTGCTGGAATGTAAACAGACATGTGACGTGCAACAATCTCATGCCTGTTCCTTAAGGTGGAATGGAAATGTCAACACCCCCAAAAAAAGCTCAGAAACTTTGTCCAGATATTCACTTTTGGGAATATGGCAATCTTACCTTCCACCCTTGACCGCTTTTCATTTACGGTCAAACCTCGGTTTCACCGTCTATTGATTCCTGTGCCACCACTTTATTTCCCGCTGCCACCACCCAGGCCCTACCTGGTACAATACTGAGTCCAGTCAGGGTTATAGAATCATAGAATCATAGAGTTGGAAGAGACCACAAGGGCCATCGAGTCCAACCCCCTGCCAAGCAGGAAACACCATCAGAGCACTCCTGACATATGGTTGTCAAGCCTCTGCTTAAAGACCTCCAAAGAAGGAGACTCCACCACACTCCTTGGCAGCAAATTCCACTGTCAAACAGCTCTTACTGTCAGGAAGTTCTTCCTAATGTTTAGGTGGAATCTTCTTTCTTGTAGTTTGGATCCATTGCACCGTGTCCGCTTCTCTGGAGCAGCAGAAAACAACCTTTCTCCCTCCTCTATGTGACATCCTTTTATATATTTGAACATGGCTATCATATCACCCCTTAACCTCCTCTTCTCCAGGCTAAACATGCCCAGCTCCCTTAGCTGTTCCTCATAAGGCATCGTTTCCAGGCCTTTGACCATTTTGGTTGCCCTCCTCTGGACACGTTCCAGTTTGTCAGTGTCCTTCTTGAACTGTGGCGCCCAGAACTGGACACAGTACTCCAGGGGAGGTCTGACCAGAGCAGAATACAGTGGCACTATTACTTCCCTTGATCTAGATGCTATACTCCTATTGATGCAGCCCAGAATTGCATTGGCTGTTTTAGCTGCCGCGTCACACTGTTGGCTCATGTCAAGTTTGTGGTCAACCAAGTCTCCTAGATCCTTTTCACATGTACTGCTCTCAAGTCAGGTGTCACCCATCTTGTATTTGTGCCTCTCATTTTTTCCCCCCCAAGTGCAATACTTTACATTTTTCCCTGTTAAAATTCATCTTGTTTGTTTTGGCCCAGTTCTCCAATCTGTCAAGGTCGTTTTGAAGTGTGATCCTATCCTCTGGGGTGTTAGCCACCCCTCCCAGTTTGGTGTCATCTGCAAATTTGATCAGGATGCCCTTGAGTCCATCATCCAAGTCGTTGATAAAGATGTTGAATAAGACCGGGCCCAAGACAGAACCCTGTGGCACCCCACTAGTCACTCTTCTTAAATTGGAACATAAACTTCTGTTTATTTATTGCAGCTTAACAAGCGGGTGGTTTCATAAACGGTATCGGTCAATTACAATCATGGGGTGCCTATCCAGACCTATAACTTCCGCTACCTGCTCTCACTCACTAAACCACCTCTCAGATATTTACTTGTCTTCCTAGCCCCTAAATGTTCCTGACTTAGCTTATTTTGCTACACTAACTCAACCTGCCCATAGACTCTATCCCAATTCACTCCCACTCCCACTCCCACCAACCACCCAACTCCCAACGAACTCCAACCGAACTCCTCCCTTTGCCCCTCCCAGAGCTGGTTTTATAGTCCCTCTGACTCCACCCCCTGGGTCCTGATTGGGTAACCTGTTTAACTATTTCACCTCCAGCACTCTCATATGTTAACGTCACACTCGGTTCCCAAACGGCTCCGTTTTGGAACGTTTTGGCTCCCGGACTCCGTAAACCCAGAAGTAAATGTTCCAGTTTTTTAACATTTTTAGGAAGCTGAACATCCAACATTCGGCTTCCGCTTGAGTGCAGGAAGCACTTGCAGCCAATCAGAAGCCGTGCCTCGGTTGTTGAACATTTCGGAAGCTGAATGGGCTTCTGGAATGGATTACGTTTGACAACCGAGGTTTGACTGTATTTATTTTTAAACAAGGAGATCAGGAGACTGGTGGACGTGTCACCTCTGCAACACCCAGTTTGGCCACTCGGACTGCCCCCTCACGCTCTCTGGAGAGATAAAAGTGGCAAGAGTCTCGTTGGTGGGAGGGACTTGCATTTTATGGAACTGCCCATCGTTCGTCCTCAGTGGCCAGGATGCAGTCAGCAGGGAGAGTGTGCAATTGCTTCCCTTACCATAATAGAATTGCATGGCGCAGGACGCATGAGACAAATGTTTGCGCCTCCCCAGGGAGTAACTCAAGCGCAACCCACAGTCCTAAAAGTGTTCTTTTGGTGCGTCACAGAAACAATGGGCTCCTAATGCAGTAGAATGTTTTATGGGAGAAGATAGCAGCAGCCAGCCATAGGGAGAGGCCATGGAGGATATATGCAGCAAATGGAGAATGGATAGCTGTTTAGGACCTTTGGTTTTGACTGGGGGGTAGAGAGAGCCTGGGAGACTGTTCTCTATCTCCCCCAGCCTATGAGCTTCAGGGTGCATGCGAGTGTGACTCAGGAGCACCCATATTTCTAGCTGACATGGTTTCTACACACTAAGGACATAATTCATTTTATTGCACTTGTGGCAGCAAAGGCTCCAACAACCACTGGGAGAACTGGTGTGGTGCATGGAACCTTCACAAACATTCCAGTTTCAAAGTAATAATAATAATAATAATAATAATAATAATAATAATAATAATAATAATAATAAATGGAAGAAGAATGGAAGATGAAATTAATGGACTATGCAGAACTGGACAAAATGACAGGAAGGATTCGAAACCTGCGGGACCAGAGATTTACAGAAGATTGGAAGAAGTATATGATTTATTTGAAGAGCAACTGTAATCAACAAATTACGCTAGTAGGACTACCAGAAGTTTTGTAAGGAGAAATATACAAAGTGTTACAAAGTAGAAAAAGATAGAGATATTGGTTATGAGTTTGAAATGTAATAGGGAAAATAAGAAATGCATACTAAGAGATTAGATTGGAAAATTTTCAGACAGGACTGATGGAAGTCAAAAAAATGAACAAGATGTAAAAGTATGTTTAATCACTGTTGAAAATGGTATGTTAAAAAAATAATAAAATATATTATAATAATAATAAAAATGTTCCCGGTCCAATATCTGAGAGGGAAAGAAAAGGTGTCAGTTTGGCTGGGATTAAAAGTTCACAAGTTCTTGGGATAAATCAAAGTTTGCCTTTTGGTGATGTCTTGTTTAAATCTTCAGTGCAAGTTTCTAGGTGCGTTTCATCGTTCAGGTCTCAGTTGCCTTCCCAGGGGGTTGGACTAGATGACCCTTGAGGTCGTCGTCCCTTCCAGCGCTATAATTCTATGATTGTATCACATATGCATTGGGCCCTTTGAGTGGTGCATCTCGTAGGCTCTGTGCATCTACACCACGGCATAATTCAACGTGCAGCTTTTCAATTCACACCCTGTACCTGCTGCGGTATATATTGAACCGCTGTGATAATGTCATAGGAATTTCTTTTTGCTTGTCTAGTGTATCTTCTGTTAAAACAAAACAAAGCATTATTTTTGACCTTTAAATCGGTGAAAGATAGGGGACTGAATCATGAATGACAGCCTTTAGCAATCTTTAATAACGGCGGGGGACGGGTAGAGAAGAGAGGGGCAGCGATCCTTGGAGAATTGAGTTCTCAGCTTCTCCCTGTTTTTATTTGTGACTGTGGGGCATGGCGGCAGCACTAAGGGGTCTTCCTAAGGCTAAAGAATGGGGAGCAAATTTGGTGATGGGTTGATTGAAAGGATCACGGAGAATTAAAGGGGTGGCAGGCAGAGAAACATGAAGAAAAGAGGAAGCAAGGTAGAAGCAGGAGCAAGCACTAAACCAGACATCAGTCCTAAATAATAATAATAATAATAATAATAATAATAATAATAATAATAATAATAATAATTTATTATTTGTTCCCCAGCCACTCTGGACGGCTTCCAAGAAAGATTAAAAATAAATGTCTCACATTAAAAACTTCCCTAAACAGGGCTGCCTTGAGATGTCTTCTAAATGTTAGGTAGTTGTTTATCTCTTTGACATCTGATGGGGGGGCATTCCACAGGGCGGGCGCCACTACTGAGAAGGCCCTCTGCCTGGTTCCCTGTAGCTTTGCCTCTCGCAGTGAGGGAACCGCCAGAAGGCCCTCAGTGCTGAATCTCAGTGTCTGGGTAGAATGATGGGGGTGGAGACGCTCCTTCAGGTATACTGGACCGAGGCCGTTTAGGGCTTTAAAGGTGAACACCAACGTTTTGAATTGTGCTCGGAAACATACTGGGAGCCAGTGTAGGTCTTTCAAGACCGGTGTTATATGGTCTCGTGGCCACTCCCAGTCACCAGTCTAGCTGCCGCATTCTGGATTAATTGTTGTTTCCTTCAAAGGTAGCCCCACGTAGAGCGCATTGCAGTAGTCCAAGCGGGAGATAACTAGAGCATGCATCACTCTGGTGAGACAGTCTGTGGGCAGGTAGGGTCTCAGCCTGTGTACCAGGTGGAGCTGGTAGACAGCTGCCCTGGACACAGAATTGACCTGCACCTCCATGGACAGCTGTGAGTCCAAATTGACCCCCAGGCTGCGCACCTGGTCCTTCAGGGGCACCGTTACACTTGAGGCTTCGTTTGGCTGCTGGCTGGGCTTTCTGCCTTTGGCTCAGAGGGGCTCAGAAGTTGAACATACGTGTGCTGAGTGCTCGGATCAGAATCGGATGGATACGTCATCGGCGCCCCACTCACCCTTGCCGGCGAAAAGGTCTGTCTGGAGCGGGGGCACATGGTGCGGGGAAAAGGAAAGGAGATCTCATGGGAGGGGGGGAGGCTGTGGGTGGGTGGCTAGTTAATGCAAGCTGAGGAGGTTTTTGAATGCTGGACACCATTTTGTTGCACGTGCTGCTGCAAACTTTGCAGTGCAAAGCCAGGCCGGGGAGCCATCTTAAGTTGAGGCTGCATAGGCCTTGTGGTGCATGTGATTCAGATTCTATTCAGTTGAACCTCTGGTTACAAAGTTGGTTGGACAGTGTTCTCGAAGCTACCAGCATGAGTTTGACCAGACTGCAGGAGGACAGGAAGACTGGAGTGCCTGGAACAGGTGAGGCTGCAGGTCCCTTATTTTGGCTGCTGGTCCCTTATTTTCAAGGCTGCTGGCCCCTTATTTTCAAATCTGTAAGTTGACAGCTATGAAGCTAAGTCTATAAGTTCTAATGGAGCTTCTGTGCCTTCATGGGTTGAATAGCAGGCAAACGTTGCCTGTTATGGCTTCTATCACTGCAGTGTTTTGACCCAGCAACCCTAAGCCGGAGGGGCTTACAAAGGACCAAAAGCAGTGAGGGTGGGTGAACTTCACACATTGATTTGAACCAAGCAGGTGCTTCAAATCCCTTTCAAATCGCCTGCTGCCATATTTCAGTTTGTTCCAGCCTCAAAGACCCATCCCTTGCCCAGATGGGAAGGAAATCTTGTGCTTCCTTTTGCAGAAAACAGTTTCAGCTTCATTGAAAGGGAAAAGGGATAATAAGGGAGTGGGGCAAAGGGCCGCTGAAACAGCCCACCAAGGACTGTGAAATATGAATTTCATTTCTGCTGCCTTTTGACCTTCTTCCAAAATGCACCCACCACCGTCTCCAGAGCCCCAGATGGCAGCAGCACAGCCTGGGATTGTTTGAATTAGTTGGCTTCGTAGATTTCATAGATAAAATTCAGCTTCTCCCTGCGGATCAGCAAAGCTCTTAGTCCACACTCTTCCTTTCATTTTCAAGTGTGTGGCTGTGGGATGTCTTGGGGTTTTGCTTGTTTTTTTAATCTTCATTTTTGCATTACGAAAGGACAAGCATATAAAGCAGGGTCGGCAACCTTAGGCCCAAGGGCCACAAGCGGCCCATGGGGGTCATTTAACCGGCCCATGAGCTGCCCCCAAACCGAGCCACCTGCTTGGCGGGTCCCCACACGCTGCGCTAAACCAGTGCAGTGCAGCGCAGCGCAGTGCAGTGCAGTGCAGTGCAGGGACTCGCTTCCGCGGCGCCGAAAATTGCGCCTGCGCAGATGCTCAAGCACACAATCTGGCCCACGGAGAGATCTCCACTGGAGTGAACCAGCCCAGGCGAGGTAAACCTTGCAGACCCCTGATATAAAGCATGCAAGATAAAGTCCCATCTCCCCACTCACCCCCCAATATCCCACGTGTACAATTCAGTTGCCAAAAAGAAAAAGGTATGAAATATACTGGGAGTCGGGTGCGGATTTCATGCTCTTTATTCAGCTCATGGTAGTGAGGAATGGAAGTTCCCCCGAAATGCCTGTTTTATATACATTATTTACACAATGGGCCCCATGTGATTGGCTAATTCTCGGATTCTCCTGTAGGCCAATCAGGTTGCGGATTCATTTCTACCTGGAGCTGGATTGGGTGGCTCCTGTGGACCAATCAGACTGCTGCATTCTGAATCCTATTGTTCTAGGACCAATCAGACTGCTGCATTCTGAATCCTATTGTTCTAGGACCAATCAGACTGCTGCCTTTTGGATCCTATTCAACTCAGTACATAACAAGGTAATTAAGAGCAAAGTTCATTTGTTGGAGTTTGGATAGTTGTGATTGTTGGTTGTTGTCTAGTCTTACTTTAACCAGAGAAGACCACGCATAGCTGGTGGGATTGTGCTTCTACTGTCTCTAATGAACTGAATAAACATATACCAGGCTTTCTCAGAATAACTTTGGCTCTCATGGGATTTTTTCAAGCTTTGCATTTAAGATTAACAGTTCACTCTGCAGCCGAAGCCTGAGTTGGGGAACAGGGGTGCTGATTAGCATGGCACCTTATGCACCACTCCAGAAGTATGGAGTGGATCCAAACTACAAGAAAGAAGATTCCACCTAAACATTAGGAAGAACTTCCTGACAGTAAGAGCTGTTCGACAGTGGAATTTGCTGCCAAGGAGTGTGGTGGAGTCTCCTTCTTTGGAGGTCTTTAAGCAGAGGCTTGACAACCATATGTCAGGAGTGCTCTGATGGTGTTTCCTGCTTGGCAGGGGGTTGGACTCGATGGCCCTTGTGGTCTCTTCCAACTCTATGATTCTATGATTCTAAGTAGAGATGCCTCACCAAGATGGTTGGTGGAAAATCCTTCTCAGTGGTGGGAGTCCTGTCTCTGCAAGACTCCCCTGAGCCCAGGGCTGGTCCCAGACATTTTGCCACCTGAGGCAAATCACAAAATGGCACTCCCCCACCACCATCAGGGAAGAAGGGTGAGTAAAGATCTAAATCAGGAACAAGAGGAGAATAAAGCTCTACATCAGGAATTGCTGCCCCTGTGGATCTTGTCGCCCGAGGCTGTCACCTAACCTTGCCTCCTGGGTGGGCCGGCCCTGGCTGAGCTTTGCCTGGCGCCTACACTGCCCTTTGGGCATCAGGCAAAGACCATTTGGTTTCTCTAGGGCTTAGAAAAAAATTAAACCCTAAGTGGATTGCAATCCATGCTATTTTTTATCTGCTGTTTTTCAGTTTTTACTCTGTGGTATTTTTCTCACATTTTCTCATGTTTTTCTTGTATATAAATCACAATAATAAATCCTTTTTGAAGGGTGCCATAAAAAATGTATTAAGCTTCAAATTCTACACTGTTTCCAGGGTTTTAGGTATGAGGTCTTGCAGAACAAGGCCTGGGGTTTGTGATCTGAGACATGAAACACACGTACAACACTTCTGAACCATAGCCGCTGTTTGCCTAGGAAGGAGAACCTCTGGCCCTCCAGATATTACTGGACTTCACCTCCCGTCAGCCCCAGCAGTATGGTCAATGGTTAGAGATGACAGGAGTTGCGATCAAACAACACCTTGAGGCCTACAGACTTCTGATCTCGGAACTACATCTTCTGTAACAAGGTGTTTTTAAGCTGGCAACCATTCAACGTGATGGGAATCCACTTCTGGGGATCCTCTTCACAATAGGAACCCAGGTTTGGTGCACCCACTGAAGTCCTTAAAAAGGTACAAATTTGATAGCTGTGATGGCTATGTTCTGCTTCTGCAGTTGGAGACGGCAGTACTTCAAAATTCCAGTTGCTGGGAACTGGAGAAGGCTCCTGTGTTCGAATCCTGCTTGCGGATTTCTCACAGGCGTCTGGTTGGTCCCTGTGCTGGTCCCAGGGGGTTACCGTGTGACGTGGTCCGAGTCCAGTCCGAGGTCAAGGGTGTGGTATGGAGGCTGTCCGTCAAGGCTGAAGCGGGGTCCAAGGCAAGGAGCCGGGTGTGGTCAGGAACTCTGGCAGAAGAGCAGGACAGGGTGCCGGCAGGAACAGGCTACCAGCAATGTTGGTTCTGCAACCTGGGACTGGGCTAACTGGCCTTTATCTCCTCTGGGGCCTAGGGCGGTCCCGGTCCACAGGTGACTCGCCTCTCCTGGCCTGGAGGCAAGCACTCCTCCTGCGAGAACTTAGTTCCCTCCGCCTCTCTGCCCTGAGCCTCTGAAACTCAGGAGAGGCTGCAGGGTTACTGGACCCAGAGGCAACCTCACCTTCCCCTGACAGGGCTGGGAGAGGAGCACCTGCAGGCAATGAGTCCTCAATCACCTCTGGAGCCCGAGTGGATTCAGCTAGTGTCTGCTCCTGAGAATCCGGCACACGTGAGGGCCCTTCAGGTTCAAGCCCCTGCCCCAGCTCAGCCGGCCCTGGAGGCTGGGACTCCTGTGCAGGCTGGGATTCCTCAGGTTCAGCCTCTGAATCCGATTCCCAGGCCATCACAGTCCCTGTGTGAAGTGGATGCTGGACCAGTTGGGCCATTGCCCCGATCCAGCAAGCGCTTCTCATGTTCTTATGATGCTGGTACTCACCAGGTTTCAAGGATACACACTTAGACATTTGGAGATCAAACAAGGACAATGGCAAACAGCCGGTTGTGTTCCACCATCTCAGATCCCAAGGACTCGGACTCAAATGCACGTCCCACTTGGTAATAAAGGAGAACCGTAAAACTGGGAGTTTAGCATGTGGAGGAGGTCTTTGCAGCAATTAGCCCCTTCAAAAACGCTTGCCAGAAGGGAAGGAGGTGCTCACAGCTTCTGGGATGATTAGAGTCAGGTCGGTGCGACGCACGGAGCCGGAAAATTGTACCAAGCGGTGGAAGTGAAGCAGCTTGTTTCCGATAACAGAACGGAGTCTCAGGTGAGTCAGCAGCGAGGGAGAGAATCTAGAGAGCTGATAAGAGCAGGTGGTGGATGTGATTGACAGCTGAGAGTGCCTGCAAAGGTCAATGCAAATATGTAGCATCTGTGCGCGAACGCCAAGGCGTATTCCCCATAACACCAATGCCAAATGAGGACAGAGCTGGGTGTTTAGGAAGCAGGGCTAAGCCGACACTCTGCACTGCTCCCGAGTCGTGTGTAAAGTGGGTGCATTGACTGTTGAACTGCATTCAGGCCCCATAAAAATGATGGCCGTTGGCGTCCGTCCGTCTCTGGAGACAATGAAGGAGTGCGCTTTTGGGGGTGAAGTCAAGTGGTTGGAAGGTTGCATCACCTAATGGGGCGGTAGAGACAGAAGCAGGAGAGACATGTTTTGTTGCAGCTGGGCAGTGCCAGATTTAAAGGTAAAGGGACCCCTGACCGTTAGGTCCAGTCCCGGACAATTCTGGGGTTGCGGCGCTCATCTCGCTTTATTGGCCAAATGAGCCGGCGTACAGTCATGTGGCCAGCATGACTAAGCCGCTTCTGGCGAACCAGAGCAGCGCACAGAAACGCCGTTTACCTTCCCACCGATGTGGTACCTATTTATCTACTTGCACTTTGACGTGCTTTCGAACTGCTAGGTTGGCAGGAGCAGGGACCGAGCAACTGGATCTCACCCCGTCGCGGGGATTCGAACTGCCGACCTTCTGATCGGCAAGCCCTATGCTCTGTGGTTTAGACCACAGCGTCACCCATGTCCTTTAGTGCCAGATTTATGTATAAGCTAAACAAGCTATAGCTTAGGGCCCCACACTCTTGGGCACCCTCCCCCAAAAAATTAAAGGGGGAAAAACTGGATGTACATTTCCAAAATATAAGATAACAAACAAATAAAATAAAACCTACATACAACAACAGTTTTTGTACAGTGGTACCTCTGGATGCGAACGGGATCCGTTCCGGAGCCCCGTTCACATCCTGAAGCGGATCGCGATTCGCTGCTTCCGTGCATGCACGTGGCGTCATTTTGAGCATCTGCGTATGCACGAGCAGCGAAACCCGGAAGTAACGCGCTCTGTTACTTCTGGGTCACCGCAGAGCACAACCTGAAAATATACATCCCGAAGCTACTTCAACCTGAGGTATGACTGTATGTTGTGTAGGCTCCTATGATGTAAGTAATGGGCCCTGCCTGCTAGCCTGCTCCCTAAAATATTCCTGGTTTGCTAATTTCTATATATAGGGTGCCCATGCAGTCTGCATGGACTGGTTGCACGGCAACACGTGCAAATGGCTTTAGATACCTATTAGGTCCATAAATTACCACACAGCATATATTCGACACAAAAAACAGTGACAATTTGTTGTTGACAAAGGACAGCTGGACATATAAAGGGCCCCATTACCTTCAGTAGCTTAGGGCCTCATCAAACCTAAATCCGGCCCTGCAGCTGGGGAAGAGGAAGGCGTCCAGCTGTCAAAGGTTCGAGTCAGGTGCACGTCAGCAGCAAGAAATAATAAATCTCCCGAGGCCAGTGAAATTAAAAAATTACTCAAGGAGGTCTTGCCTCAATGACGCTGTTATGAGGACTGAAAGTCTTGGCCTTCTTCTATCTGACAGACCTTCAAGTATTTGTTGCTGTTGTTCAGTCGTTTAGTCGTGTCCGACTCTTCGTGACCCCCTGGACCAGAGCACGCCAGGCACTCCTGTCTTCCACTGCCTCCTGCAGTTTGGTCAAACTCATGCTGGTAGCTTCGACAACACTATCCAACCATCTTATCCTCTGTCGTCCCCTTCTCTTTGTGCCCTCCATCTTTCCCAACATCAGGGTCTTTCCCAGGGAGTCTTCTCTTCTCATGAGGTGGCCAGAGTATTGGAGCCTCAGCTTCAGGATCTGTCCTTCCAGTGAGCACTCAGGGCTGATTTCCTTCAGAATGGAGAGGTTTGGTCCATGGGACTCTCAAGAGTCTCCTCCTCAAGTATTTGGAGAGTGCCAAATACGCCAGTCCCCACACAGCCTTCTCTTCTCTAGGCCAGGGTTTCCCAAACTTGGGTCTCCAGCTGTTTTTGGACTACAACTCCTATCATCCCTGACCACTGGTCCTGCTGACTAGGGATGATGGGAGTTGTAGTCCCAAAAGAGCTGGAGACCCAAGTTTGGGGAACTCTTCCTAAGCTAAGCATACTCTGCTTCTTCAAACTTCCCTCTCAGGACTTGTTTTTCATTCCACCAGACTTCTTTGTTGCCCCTCTGCAAACCAGTTCTGGCTGGTCTCTAAAATATGGCACTTCGAGCTGAACACAGGACCTTGGTTCTCATCCAGTGGGTTCTTCTGAGAATAAGAAGCTACCAAATCTTATGAAAATCGTCTACACTTTCATTAAGTGTTCACTGCGAATGTTCAGGATAGACATTGTTTTTGTCAAAGTTTTTTTTAAATTCAGCCAACAATCCTTGGCTGAACAATAAAGAAAGCAGAGAGTTGTTTCATCCAAACTTTACTGTTTTCAGTTTTGGATTACGTATATTTTTGGGGGGAGGCAGTCCTGTGTATCTCTGCAGAAGGAAGATAAAGACAAATGCTGTCGTGAACAAGCTGTCAATTATCCAAAGATTTATTCATTTAGATTACAGCTTCTCCTGTGTCTAAGGCTCAGGAATGGATAATTGGGCCTGTCAGCCAATTAAAATTTGTGAAGATTAGCCAATAAATCAATTAAGTCAAAAACTGTTTAGTGAGTAGGAAAGGTAACCCTGGCAAGAGATTAGAAGACACTAATTATGTTCAGAATCTGTCCTTGATTCGCCTCCCAACCACATCGCAACTTTTCACGCTGGATCATTTGGGCTCACTTCACGTATTACTTTTTAAATGTTTACTTAAAACCCAGCATGTGAATGCGACAAACACCATGCAGTGCACGTTCATTGGGGAGGTGAACTCTTGGCTGCAATTCTCTATTGCAGGGGTAGCCAATGTCACCACATCTTCCAGACATTTTCAACTAACACTCCCAGCATCCTTGGCAATTGTGGCTGGGGCTGATGGAAGCTGTAGTTGATACCATCCTGGAGGGCACCAGGTTGGCTACCTCCGCCTCAACGGCAGACCAGGTTTATTTCTGTGTGAAATAGCCTCATGAGTTCATTCAGAGGTAATGGCTCAACAGAACGGTAACAGCGGTGAGTAAAGAGACCCTCAATAACCTGGACTCTTTTATTTAACTTCAGATTTGTTTTGATGCTATAAAGCTGTGGTTCTCAAACTTTTTTCCTCTGGGGCACCTTCGGGGGGGGGGGTTTCTCCTTGTTTGCTGTAACTCTTGAAACTCTGTGAGTAAAGTAGCCACGTGTTTGCAAAGCCAAGTCTCTGTGATTTATTCTAGCCTAAGTATTTTTGTGGAGAACATTTGTTTAAAGGCGGATAAGGGCAGGTGTCAATCTAAACAACTTGTTATGTGCTTGGAGCAAACGCCTTTGTGCTAATCCTACTACAAGAAAGTAAGAATCACTCTCCAGCAGATCCAAAGCCAGGCAACAGTCCAGGGTCCATGGCTGTTAAGAGTGCTATGGTAGCTTGGACCAGGCACTAGCACTCTGCCTGAGCCTACCTCACAGGTTTGTTGTGTGGATAAAAGGCGATGGGATAATGTAACCCCACCCCCAAAGCTCTAAGAAACAAGGGTGGGATAAAAAAATAATATTTGTGTGCTTGTTTGCTTGTTTGCTTATTGCCGTATTTATGTCCCACCATCTTTTCTAAGGAGCTCAAGGCAGGGTACATGGTTCACCCCTCCTCATTTAATCCCTGCAACAACCTGTGAGATGGGTTAGGCCAGGCATAGGCAAATTCTGGCCCTCCAGATGTTTGGGACTACAATTCCCATCATCCCTAGCTAACAGGACCAGTGGTCAGGGATGATGGGAACTGTAGTCTCAAAACATCTGGAGGGCCGAGGTTGAGGAAGCCTGCTCCAATCAATATGCCACACTGGCTCTCGTGGCTACATACTCTGACCTCCAAATCTAACCACAGCTGCTGGTTGTGAAGGAGTATCATGGATCACTTACTCATAAAGACTCCCATGTCTGGTACCAGGTCAGGATGGCATTACAAGGTGCCACACTCAGTGAGGTTGGGACCAAACCACCCTTGTCAGAGAGCAGTATTTCACCCCTTCAGGACAGGAGGTTTGTGTGATAACACAGACATGCTTGCAGCATTTACTTCTATAACATCAGATCCAGCCTTGCAGCTCCCAGCAGCCGCTTTTGGGGCGGCTTATGGGGGATTAAAGCGTAGAAGCAAATCAGTGTTAAAACAATTTGTTATATGCTGAGTTAAATAGGACCCAGAATGCAGCAGTCTGATTGGTCCGCAGGAGCCACCCAATCCAGCTCCAGGTGGAAGTGAACCTGCAACCTGATGGGCCTACAGGAGAATCCCGGAATTAGCCAATCACGTGGGGCCCATTGTGTAAATAACGTATATAAAGCAGACATTCTGGGGGAACTTCCATTCCTCCTCACCACTATGAGCTGAATAAAGAGCATGAAATCCACTCTTGACTCCGAGTATATTTCACAATTAAAACGCCCTAACCATTGCACACCAGCATGATCCAGGGCAGCAATAAGCTCAGCAAGGATTTCGTTCAGCAAAGCTCTGTTGAAACATGGAAGTCTGAAACAGCCTCTGAAAAGAAGTCCTCTCGGGGACCACCCGTGACTTCTGCAGAGAAGGGTTCCTGCACACATGCAATGACAGCAAAGGCCCCTGAGGCATGCCACAGGAAGAAGACACTGGCCCAGCTACCTCCCTCTGCTCCCCACGCTAAGACACAGAGCTGCTTTTGAAATCAACGTAAATATGCAAGCCCAGATCTCCAAAATCTCGGCTAGTTTGGCTCCCAAAATATCCAGTGATCCATGTTTTCTACCCCCACATGTGTGTGTGGTGCTGAACTCCCACAAAAAGAAGAGGATTCGAAACCTGTGGGATCAGAGATTCTCAGAAGACTGGAGTAAATATATGAATTATTTGAAAAGCAATTGTAATCAGCAGATTACGCTAGTAGGATTGCAAGAAGGACTATGCGAAATATTGCAGAGAAAACTATGGTAAGAATTATCAGTGAAGGAGTATTAAATGTAATGCTGAAAATAATGAAATGCAGATTAAGTGATAAAGACTGGAAAATCTTCAGATGCAGTTGATGGAGGTCCAAAACATTGTTATAAGATAAGAAAGTATGTTATATGGTTTTTGGGAATTATTTGTAAAAATCAATACAAATATTTTTTAGAAAAAGAAGAGGAAGAGGGGTGAGGACACACTGAAACCAGAGTAAACAGTAGTTTGTAAATGCCTTGAGTGGGGCTACTTCTGGGGAAACAACTGCAGGATCATAAAGGCTGTAGTTCAGGGGCAGAGCATCTATTCTGTATGCAAAAATAATCCCACATTCAATTACTGGCACCTACAGATAGGGCCTGTTGTCTTTGTCCATGGAGTTTTCTTGGCAGGGATACTGGAGTGGCTTGCCGGTTCCTACTCCAGGTAGGAGAGAGATTTTACGGCAGTGAGAGATTTTACTTTCTTGGGCTCCATGATCACTGCAGAGGGTGACAGCAGCCACAAAATTAAAAGACGCCTACTTCTTGGGAGGAAAGCAATGACAAACCTAGACAGCATCTTAAAAATCAGAGACATCACCTTGCCAACAAAGGTCCGTATAGTTAAAGCCATGGTTTTCCCAGTAGTGATGTACGGAAGTGAGAGCTGGACCGTAAAGAAGGCTGATCGCCGAAGAATGGATGCTTTTGAATTATGGTGCTGGAGGAGACTCTTGAGAGTCCCATGGACTGCAAGAAGATCAAATGCATCCATTCTGAAGGAAATGAGCCCTGAGTGCTCACTGGAAGGACAGATCCTGAAGCTGAGGCTCCAATCCTTTGGCCACCTCATGAGAAGAGAAGACTCCCTGGAAGAGACCCTGATGCTGGGAAAGAGGGAGGGCACAAGGAGAAGGGGACAACAGAGGACGAGATGGTGGGACAGTGTTCTCGAAGCTACCAGCATGAGTTTGACCAAACTGCAGGAGGCAGTGGAAGACAGGAGTGCCTGGCATGCTCTGGTCCATGGGGTCACGAAGAGTTGGACACGACTAAATGACTAAACAACAACAACATTGTTCCCAGACTCAACCCAGAATTTTGTGGTGGTTTTTCTATAGCATAAAACAGGTCAAACTGGATGATAGGCAATTCATGTATCTGGCATTTCGGATGGCAGCTTGTCAGATACATGTGTGTGCCTATGTGTACCTGAGGGGTTTTGGTCCATGGGGTCATGAAGAGTCAGACACGATTAAACGACTAAACAACAACAACAACAACAACAACAGATAGTGCAGGGGAGACCTGCAGCCAGCAGACACGGTTACCCCTCTGGGAATTTCTTCCTTGTCAGGTTGCCTCCAGATTATCCGTATTTTGTGGGAGGGACTCAATCACATAATGTGTGTGTTTGACTAGATGGCCTTTTATTTTCTCCCTCCTCCATGCTGTCATTAGGGCGAGGGAAGCGATGGAAACAGCTCTGATGCCATCTAGAGGGCCTTTGGTTTTCCCAAGCCCTTTCGAGTTGTTTTTCGCTCGCAGCCTGGATTTCCTCGCGCACAGATGTTTTAGAGGGCCTAAAACAGTAACAGGCTGGTGCCACACACCTGACAGCGTTCGAGGGGGGAAAAGAGGGTAGCAGGAATCTATTTTGAGAGAGACAGAGAGAAAGAAAGCTCTTTGTGGGACAGTTCAGAGTTCAGTGAGCTCACAATTGTCAGGCAGGGTTCAATTACATGCCAGGTGGAATTCAAACCCAAATTTAGGTTGCACATTTAAAGTTGAGTTGGTGCTTTTGTGGAACAAGCCCTTCACCCCAGGGCTGGATTTAGGTTTGATGAAGCCCTAAACTACTGAAGGTAATGGGGCCCTTTATATATCCAGCTGTCCTTTGTCAACAATAGGTATCTAAAGCCATTTGCACATAACAAAATCTGTATTTTATCAAAGTAATTGTTGAACTGAAGTACAATTAAGAAGAAGTATATTAATAAAACAGTAAAGGGACCCCTGACCATTAGGTCCAGTCATGGCCGACTGGTTTAACCCACAGCGCCACCCGCGTCCATTTAAGTATATTACTAGTGAAATGCAATTAAGAAGTATATTACTAGTGAAATGCAATTAAGAAGAAGTATGGTATATTACTAGTGAAATGCAATTAAGAAGAAGTATATTAATAGTGAAATAATTATCAAGCTCTAACTTTTGGGAGGGGGGGCCCAAGAGAGTGGGGCCCTAAGCTGTATAGCTTGTTTAGCTTATACGTAAATCCAGCACTGGGACGCGGGTGGCTCAGGATCATTGCAGAGAGTTGGACTCTGGTAGTGCCATGGTCCTTTCCAACCCTATAATTCTATGATTCTATGAGATTTAAACCAGTGTCTTCCTGATACATGGCTCAGTCTCTTAGTGGCTATGTAACATAAACTGGAAATGCTATCATGGGGGCATTTGAATGGTTTGAGTCAGTGCATGACTTTGTTAACCTTGAGCTCAGCAGGTCTAAAATGGATGAGTGTCAGATGACAAACTGAGCGAAAGCTCCATAGAAGAATGGAGACAGATATATATATATATATATATATATATATATATATATTCCTGTGCTGTCAAATATTCGCCATCAGCAAAAAGAAATGAATTAATTGCTTTATTTGAAGGTTTTTCAGTTACAGAAGAGAAACGAATTAGCCAAATTTCACACGGCCATTTCAAACATAACATAGGAAAAGGAGATTGCAGAAAGGCTGGGTGGTTTGTTTCCTTGTCTCGTCTGTCTTCAGCTGCAGAAAATGTGGGGCAGACCCTTGTCCTCAAACTACCTTTCCCAGGAAGAGGGTCTAAGAAACTGAGACGGATAATTGTGGCAAGAGGCAGTGCCACAACAGTCGTGAATTTTTGGAGAAAAGCACTAAGATGCATAAATACAGTGGTACCTCGGGTTACAGACGCTTCAGGTTACGTATGCTTCAGGTTACAGACTATGTTAACCCAGAAATAGTACCTCAGGTTAAGAACTTTGCTTCAGGATGAGAACAGAAATTGCGTGGTGGCAGCAGCGGGAGGCCCCATTAGCTAAAGTGGTGCTTCAGGTTAAGAACGGACCTCCAGAATGAATTAAGTTCTTAACCTGAGGTACCACTGTACTATGTTGGGGGGAAATTAAAAAACATCAGATGATAATGTTATATTAAACCAGTCTTCCTCAACCTCAGCCCTCCAGATATTTTTGGCCTACAAATCCCATGATCCATAGCTAGCAGGACCAGTGGTCAGGGATGATGGGAATTGTAGTCTCAAAACATCTGGAGGGCCGAGGTTGAGGAAGGCTGTATTAAAATAAATGCCAACTATATGGGGTTTGACAAAGGGTCAATGTAAAGAGACTCTCCACACCCTTACTTCTGCTAAAAACTGATATTAATTCATTGGAAAGATAATACCATGGCTTGCTTCATTCAGAATATATGACAACTCTAGCAACATATGAACGGATCACTTTTAGACACAGATTTTGTATGGATAAATAGGATGATATTTGGAATCCATTTAAAGTATAATGTCATTTACTGAATTAATTGTATCACTTAGGTATTTATATACTGTTTGAAGACTTGTATTGTATTGGTTATATTTCCTCTTTATTTTCTTTTAAATTTTCTTTTATTCATATTTTCACTTTAAAAATGTGGACTTTTAAAGAGGCAGCTGAGGTCAAGGATATTGGTTTTTTAAAAAACCCTGGATGTTAATCAGAGATTAATTTGTAATATATGCAACAATGGGAAAACATCATGGACTTATCTAAGAGCGAGAGTGGGAAGCCTTTTTTCCCCAAAAAAATTGTATCGGATTAATTTTAATTGGGCAATGATTTGTAATAAATCTGGAAAACCAATAAAAATTAATTGGCCAAAAAGTGGACTTATTCTGGTTAGGAAACTGATGGGGAACTGCATTTAAAAGTGTGGGATAAATTGCTGATTAATGGGAATACGCATAACCACCAAACAAACCAATCCAGATGAACGTTCATTGTCGTAGAACAACCCCCCCCCCAAAACCCCCAAATCAGAATATATGCTCAATAAAGACATCCTCAAAGTTCTGGGTAAGCGAAACACAATGAATGCTCCATAAACTGGTCATCTGGAATAGCCCTAAGTAAGATCAGGATGGGAAACTTTTAAAATATTTCTTAAAAGCACTTTTCAGTTGAACATCCCTTTCCCACCACCAGAGGGCCCTGTGGAGCAACTGGAAACAGATTTGGGTGGTCTTGGGAGGGAGCGATTCAGACCGATCCTGTCCTGTTGCGGCCTCTGAAGTCCTTGCAGCTGCCTCCAAGACCTGTTTCTTCAATTACCTGGCAAAAATAAAAGAAGCAGAGCATATCTGTGTGTGTGTGTGTGCCTTTTGCTCCTTAAGCCCTTCTGCTGCTAGCGAATATTTCTCCGTGCCATTGCCTTGCTGCTGTCGTCTGGCCACTTCCAGCATCCTCCCTGCCCCCCAGCGCTGCTGCCCCCTCCGCCTTAAAGTCGCTCAAGGGCCTCCCTGCCACTGGCGTTCCAGGCCCTTCCCCAAAACAAACACACCAGACAATGAAACCCGGATTAATAGGCTTCAGATGTAGGGGAGATTAGAAACAGGCAACAATGGAAACGGCCCATTTAAGAAGAAAGCAAAAAGGAAATAAAACCAATGTAGAATAAGGCGGGACCAGGGAGTGGGTGGGTTGGAGTGGGAGCTGGAGCTGGAGAAACACAATGAGGAGAAAGTTTAGCCTTCAGGTATTAAATTGGTTTAGGATTAAAGTATGTTGAATTGTATAATGCTATGGATTGAGATGGGACACGGGTGGTGCTGTGGGTTAAACCACAGAGCCTAGGACTTGCTGATCAGAAGATCGGTGGTTCGAATCCCCGCGACGGGGTGAGCTCCCATTGCTCGGTCCCAGCTCCTGCCAACCTAGCAGTTCAAAAGCACGAAGTGCAAATAGATAAATAGGTACTGCTCTGGCGGGAAGGTAAACGGCGTTTCTGTGCGCTGCTCTGGTTCGCCACAAGCGGCTTAGTCATGCTGGCCACATGACCCGGAAGCTGTACGCCAGCTCCCTCGGCCAATAAAGCGAGATGAGCGCCGCAACCCCAGAGTCGGCCACGACTGGACCTAATGGTCAGGGGTCCCTTTACCTTTACCTTTATGGATTGAGATTATGATGAAAAGAAAGGAAGTTAGTAATTTGAACTAGTTAATTGTATTAGAAAGCGAATATTGGAAAATGGCTAAAATGAGATCTAATGAAAATCAGTTAGGAAGGATTTGAGGAAGTCATTTAATAATGGAAACTAACTTGGATTTTGATTGGGGGGAATTTATGTCTGTTTGTTTTTCTTTTTATGTGTTTTGTTTTTGTGTGTTGTGTTTGTTATAAACTTGGAAAATTAATTGAAAAAAATTGGGGGGGGGAGAAAGAAAGTTTAGCCTTCGGAATGCACAGCAGGTTGCGAGAGATATACCTTTCCATCTTTGCATCCTCCCAGCTATTTGCCCATAGCAGGTAGCTGTTAAAAGTTATGGTAATCGCCTGCAACGCACACAGCCAGAAATATCTAAGAGTCTGGCTTCCTGCAGCAGAGAAGGAGGGTGTTTAAAAGCAGCCGACGCAAGGCTTTCCAATTTGCAGGGCTATTGGGCCCAAACACTCAGGTAATTTGAGCAGGTAATTACAAGAACAGGAAAAGAAAAATTATGGAATGGGTGAAGGATAGTGGGCGTGGGGGCTGACAAGCTTGTCTTGCAAGGTCTGTGCGTCAGCGTGGTCAGGATAGTTACAAACAGTAAGATAAGACCCAGATCTGCCATCCCGTCTCCACTCGGAACTGACAAGGCCATCCATTAAGCCTTCATGGACTGATAAAGGAGAAGGCTTTGTTTATGCAGCTGGGTTTGTGTTATACAGCTCAAGCTAATGGATTTTAGCTAATGGATCCTTGAAGAAAGAATTTGGGAATTTTGGGGCCTGGTTTGGGTGACTGCACAGTCAGGTTTGGGTAACCTGTTCCTTCAGTGGCAGTCAGTAGGGACAGAGGAGGAATTCAGGATGCATTCGAAGCCAAATCTTTCAAATTCATGCATTCAGGAACAAGGTGAACTGAAACACAGCTGTCCTTCCGAATCTGCACGCATCTGAATTTTGCGATATAGTTCTCCAACAAAAACACACCTGCTTGGAGAAAGTGTGCTTAACAACGAAGATGCTGGTGAGAATAACATACGAAAGAGCATTATGTTAGGGAACATGGCTTGCAAAAATGTGTACATGAGTCAAAACCGCATATCAGATGTGTTTATTAGAAGAAACTCAAATGAAAATGCACATGAATTTTCATTTGGATTTTTAAAAAAGAATGCAAATTGCCACAAAATGTGGAGAACTGAATTTATGATTGGAATCATGAGAATCTGAGAGAACCAACCGGGTCAAACATATGTTGGAAATGTAAAGAATATCATATGTGGCGGGAATGTAGAGAAATTAAAAAGTTTTGGGAAATGATATATAATGAATTGAAGAAAATGTTTAAAATGATATTTGTAAAAAACCCAGAAGCATTTTTGTTAGGGGTTGTAGGACAAGACCTGCCAAGGAAAACAAAGAACTTATTCATGTATGCTACAACAGGGGCAAGAGTATTGATGGCACAAGGATGGAAGAAAGAGGAAACCCCGATGTAATGGTTATAGGGGTTGCTCGTGCGTAAGTTGCCGCCACTCCTGGCTAGGTTGCCTAGTTAAACCTTTTCTGTCTGGACAGCCCTTCACTTCGTGGCCGTTTCAGTCGCTAGCAGAATCCGTCAGTGGGCGTTTCTTGAACTTCTTCCAGCAAAGAAGTTCTTTGACGCCAAGTCTACGCCTACTTTCCCTGCGCGGAAGTCTTCTGCGCAGGGTGGGTGTGGGTAGCGGAGGACCCGTGCTCTCCCCGCTGGTCTCCGGCGAGGAGTCCTGGAGCCCCCTTGCCGATTCCCCCATCTACCCCCCTTTATCCCTGGTGTTACGTTGATTTCCTTCCCCAGCCGATGAGTTGCCTCTCTCCCTGCTGGGCCCTTCTCCAGCATCGCTTGGGAGCCTTGCCTCCGCCTCTCGCTCCGATGTCAGTTCCCTGAGACCCGACAAAGGAACAGTGGCAAGAAAAATTGATGAACTATGCAGAATTGGCTAAACTGACATACAGACTGTGTGATAAGGACAACTGTGACTTCAAAGAAGAATGGGAACTTTTTACAAAGTATTTAAAAAGACAACAAAATGAATTGGACTCCTTGGCAGGTTTTGAATAAACACACACACAAATTTAGTGATGGACAACATGGTAGATAGATAATATAAGGATTGAAATAATTTTTATAATATGCAGAGAATAATATGTGCTGAGAAATCAGAGAGAGGAGCTGAGCGAAGAGTCTGGGGGGGAGGGATGGTTTGATGGGGAATGGGGGAAAAGGGGGGAAATAATGAATATGATATGATGTTATGTTGAAATTGTTAATAAAAAAATTATATATATATAAAAATGGGAAAGATGGAGGGCACAAGGAGAAGGGGGCGACGGAGGACGAGATGGTTGGACAGTGTTCTCGAAGCTACCAGCATGAGTTTGACCAAACTGCGGGAGGCAGTGGAAGACAGGAGTGCCTGGCGTGCTCTGGTCCATGGGGTCACAAAGAGTCGGACACGACTAAACGACTAAACAACAAAAGCAATGTTGTTATGTTGAAATTGTTAATAAAAAATTATATATATATAAAAAAAGAATCTCAGAGAACCAGGCAACTGAGAGAACTCAATAGACACAGAATCTGAGCATCTGTTTACGAGGTGGAAGAAGAAGATGATAGCATCCACCTGTTGTGGATGCTTCAGTCATCATTCGCAGGGGGTTGGACTAGATGACCCTTGGGTTCCCTTCCAAATCTACAATTCTATGAATCTAACCTGAAAGAGCGCCTAGCTGGTTGGAACAGGAGCACTCTGCCCTGCAACATTTTGTTGCAGTTCCCACTTGATATTAGCAGTACTCCTGTTCCAGACGTTTTTTACATTGGCTGACACTCAGTTAAAGAAATCTCAGCTGATGATTCAATTAAACTATTGGTGCAATTTGCACGGATTGGCCCATGGGTAAAAGCAATTGTCCTGAAGCAAGAAGCATGACCTCCTTTGTTTTCAGACTGAAGAACACCTGAGTTGTAGCAATGACACCGTCTCAGAAGATGCGTCTGTTCCTGTGTGACAGCAGTGGAGAAATGGCCCTTTTGCTACGGGGCTGCATGTTATCTGATGTTTTTAGAAGCTCTTGTTTAAGCATCTTTCTCAGCTGCCTGATTCATTTGGAGACTCCTTTTAAATGGGCTATCTGTGCAGGCCTACACATATGTTCTCAGAAGTTAACCTATTGAGTTCAGTGGGATTTAAGGTAAAGGTAAAGGGACCCCTGACTGTTAAGTCCAGACATGGCCGACTCTGGGGTTGTGGTGCTCATCTCGCTTTACTGGCCAAGGGAGCCAGCGTACAGCTTCCGGGTCATGTGGCCAGCATGACTAAGCCGCTTCTGGCGAACCAGAGAAGCGCATGAAAACGCCGTTTACCTTCCCGCCGGAGCGGTACCTATTTATCTACTTGCACTTTGACGTGCTTTCGAACTGCTAGGTTGGCAGGAGCAGGGACCGAGCAGCGGGAGCTCACCCCATCGTGGGGATTTGAACCGCCGACCTTCTGATCGGCAAGCCCTAGGCTCTGTGGTTTAACCCACAGCGCCACCAGCATCCCTCTCAGTGGGATTTACTCCCACATAAAAGGATGTAGGATTGCATCCTAAAATTCACCACAGTCAATTAACCGTCTTCTTCTAAATCGTGATTGTATAACGCACCTTATTCTAAGTTCAGATTAGCGAGAAATTCAAACTTAAAGAACCGTAGCTTTTGCCAGCTGACTGTAGGGCAAGCATATGCGCTTAATGGAAGCTTGTAAAAATGTGGAAGATGTTTCCTGGCACCTTGTAACCATTTCCCAGCAAATAAAGTTTTGAGGTTTTGTGTTTTCCCCCATGAGCTCTCAAATATACAAGATGCATCTGCATGTGGAGGAGAAAGCAAACCCCCTTCTGCTTTTCAGAGCTCTCCATCCTTATACAAATTTTAATAATAATAATAATAGGCTCCCCCCCCCCACTTCACCCCACTCCCAATGCATAAACTGAAAACACCAAGAAATAATGTAAGAAGAGAATGGGAAGGCGAGGGGGAAACGAATACATTCTGAATATAACGTCACTATATCAAATAATGGAACTCTGTAGGCCTCTTAAGCAAGCACCTGCCTCTAGCAGACAGGTAATTGTTGGGAGCAAAACACTTATGAAATATCATCTCCTCCAAAGACAGAATTCCACTTACAACCTACAGATTTCTTTTCTCCAAGGCAGTGTGTTGCAGGGAAAGGTTCAACAGGCAAACAATGTGTTTACCTTCCAGTGTTTAGTGGCAGAAGCACTTGGTCTTTAGGTGTGTTGCACGCCACCCCTCAATCTCTGAGCACTGCAAGATTGCAGAGGTTCCAGGCACTTACCCAGGATTTGGTTTTCTTGGGATGAAGGACAGTGGGGACCGTGGTGTATTTAGAATATCTGGTTTATTTGCACATATATACATCACCATGCCGACAAAGATCCGTATACTTAAAGCTATGGTTTTCCTAGTAGTGATGTACGGAAGTGAGAGCTGGACCATAAAGAAGGCTGATTGCCAAAGAATTGATGCTTTTGAATTATGGTGCTGGAGGAGACTCTTGAGAGTCCCATGGACTGCAAGAAGATCAAACCTCTCCATTCTGAAGGAAATCAGCCCTGAGTGCTCACTGGAAGGACAGATCCTGAAGCTGAGGCTCCAAGACTTTGGCCACCTCATGAGAAGAGAACACTCCCTGGAAAAGACCCTGATGTTGGGAAAGATGGAGGGCACAAGGAGAAGGGGATGACAGAGGACGAGATGGTTGGACAGTGTTCTCGAAGCTACCAGCATGAGTTTGACCAAACTGCAGGAGGCAGTGGAAGACAGGAGTGCCTGGCGTGCTCTGGTCCATGGGGTCACGAAGAGTCGGACACAACTAAACAACTAAACAACAACAACAGCCTGAGCCTACGAGGGAGGGGCTCACAGTACTAACACCCCAAAAGGTCTTGCTTTTTGCATAGTTGCAGCCTTGGAATCAAGCAGAAATCAAGCATGACTCTCTCTCTCTCTCTCTCTCTCTCTCTCTCTCTCTCTCTCTCTCTCTCTCTCTCTCTCTCTCTCTGGCTTCTAGCTGCTTCTACCTGCATTCACACAACTCTAGCTTTTGTCTTTGCCACTACCAGACAGGTGAGGGAGGAGGCCCAGCCATTTCCCCTCTGTTACACAGCAACCCCCTTGGGGGGTAACTACGACTCTTGCCTGGCCAGTTCAGCAATGGGCTTCTCCATTCGATTTTAACCGTCGTTGGATCCAGGACCCCAGGAACTGCAAGGGACTCAGGAGTCCTGCAGGCTAAGCCCCCAAACACACAACACTGTTTAGTGCAGAGCGTTGATAGTATAGTGCTGAGCAAGCCAGAAACACAAGTCTATATGTATAGATGGTACATAACACAAGTACAATTAGGGGAAATGTATAAAACTGGCTCAAACCTATGTTGGAAATGCAAGGAGAAAGAAGGGACTTTTTAACATATGTGGTGGGATTGCAGTAAAATTAAAATGTTTTGGGAAATGATATATGAGTTAAAGAAAATTTTCCATTCAACATTTGTGAAAAAGCCCGAAGCTTTCTTGTTAGGGATTGTGGGAAAAGACCTGCCAAAGAAATTTAAAAATATTTTTATGTATGCGACAACGGTGGCAAGAGTCTTGATCACAAGGATGGAAGAACGAAGAAACCCCGACGAAAGAACTGTGGCAAGAAAAACTGATGCACTATGCGGAACTGGCAAAATTGACACACAAATTACGTGACAAGGATAACTCTGATTTCAAAGATGAATGGGAACCTTTTATGAAATATTTGAAGAAGCAACAAAATGAATTGGACTCTTTGGCAGGTTTTGAATAAACATTCACAAACTCTTTATTGCAATATATAGATAGATAACCTGGGGTTTTTTACAATTTTATAACATGCGGACAGAAATATGTGTTCAGAAACCAGAGAAAGGAGCTGAGGGAAGTCTGGGGGTGGGGTCGGAGGGAGGGTGGTTTATTTGGGGAGGGAGGGGGGAATGAAGGGGGGAACAATGTGGATGATGTATTTTTGTTAAACTATTGTGCTGAAATCTTTAATAAAAAGAAATCAAAAAAGAGAAAAGAAACAGAAATCTATTCCATGAGGACTGGTGGCTTGAACCCACCAAAGAATTAAAGCACGCACACACTCCGGAAGCACACAATTCGAATCCCCCAAATCCTAGGCAACGTGTTTTGAAGTTTCTCCTGCCAGCGTCACCTTAGTCATTTGGGGAGTCATTTGATCTCACAATTCCTTCACTGCTAAGGTAATGATAGACTTAATGACTACCACAGCGGCTACGGTGATGCTAGAAGAGGCCTCAAAATGTGTTGCCTGGGATTTGTGGAATTGGAAATGCTTAGCTTAATTGTTGTGTGGCGCCGGTGGTCTTTGTGAAGGCGGCAGCTGGGGAGGGAAGGGGTTAAACCTTATCCCTGCCACTGCAATCTCCACGAAGATCTCTCCCCTTTGGGGTGGGAGGGAGAGATGAGCTCCATTTTCCCCAAGCCTAATTGCTAAGGAGGGGGGTGTTGAGAATGAGTGTGTGCGTTTGTGTGTGTGAACATACGCACATGTATGTGTGGGTGTAAGAGAGAGGAATAAGGAGCTAAATGGGTGTATACTTGTGTGAATGAAAGAATGCCTGTGCACTGTTGTGCATCATGTATGCACAGGGGGCTTCAGGGAAGAGGAGAGGAGGGGGATATTTCATTGCACAAACAGCAGTCTGTTGTACAAAGGGAATGATGGCGTTGGAATACAAGCCTCTGCTCTCATGGTGATGAACCAAACATCTCTGGGAAGACCACAAGCAGGATATGAGTACAATGTTGGAGGGTGGATGGCGGCTAACAGATTGAGGCTGAATCCTGACAAGACAGAATTACCGTGGTACCTCGGGTTACAGACGCTTCAGTTTACAGACTCCGCTAAACCAGAAATAGTACCTTGGGTTAAGAACTTTGCTTCATGATTAGAACAGAAATCATACAGTGGCGGCGCGGCGGCAGCAGTAGGCCCCATTAGCTAAAGTGGTGCTTCAGGTTAAGAACGGACTTCCAGAACGAATTAAGTTCTTAACCTGAGGTACCACTGTATTCTTTCTGGGGGACTCCCTGTCCTGAATGGGGAAACTGTGCCCCTGAAGGACCAGGTGTGCAGCCTGGGAATCATTTTAGACTCACAGCTGTCCATGGAGGCACAGGTCAATTCTGTGTCCAGGGCGGCTGTCTACCAGCTCCATCTGGTATGCAGGCTGAGACCCTACCTGCCCACAGACTGTCTCGCCAAAGTGGTGCATGCTCTGGTTATCTCCCGCTTGGACTACAGCAATGTGCTCCACGTGGGGCTACCTTTGGAGGTGACCTGGAAACTACAACTAATCCAGAATGCAGCAGCTAGACTGATGACTGGGAGCGGCTGCCGGGACCATATAACACCAGTCCTGAAAGACCTACACTGGATCCCAGTGCGCTTCCAACACAATTCAAAGTGTTGGTGCTGACCTTTAAAGCCCTAAACAGCCTTGGCCTATTATACCTGGAGAACCGTCTCCTCTCCCATTGTTCAGCCCGGACGCTGAGGTCCAGCTCTGAGGGCCTTCTGGTTGGTGGCGCCTGCCCTGTGGAACGCCCTCTCATCAGATGTCAAGGAAATAAACAACTATCCAACTTTTAGAAGACATCTGAAGGCAGCCCTGTTTAGGGAAGTTTTTAATGTTTGATGTTTTATCGTCTTTTTAATATTCTGTTGGGAGCTCCCCAGAGTGATTGGGGAAACCCAGCCAGATGGGTGAGGCATAGATAAACAAATTATTATTTCCTGCCCAGAAACCAATGTCCCCACTGTGGAAGGACGTGTGGATCCAGAATTGGCCTCCACAGTCATTTATGGACTCATTGTTGAAACCGTGTTTATGGAAGACAATCTTACTCGGCTACGTGGGATCGCCAAAGAAGAAGCAGCATCCAGCCGAGCCAGGGCACTTGTTGGCGTTCTCTAGCAGATTATATACATCCATCATGACTAGTAGCCATGGATAGGCTTTTTCTCTATAAATTTGTCATGCACCCTTGTTTGATGTTCCTACTTCCCCAGCAGTAAGAAGTTCAAGCAAACAATCACACCCTAGGCCAACCCCAACCTCTCTCACCACCAAAGGAACACAAGTGAACAACACAAGCAACGCTGACACCAAACTCTACATACATTAAACATAATAGAAACACCGCCACCCGACCCCACCCCCATCCATCTTCCCTCTCTCCACCCCCCCTTTCTTTTTTCTTCTCCCCCTAATGCCTCAACAAATGAAACGGATTTGTAAAAATGTTACATGGAAGAAGAAAAAAAAATACGAGGCACTACACTTCTGTAAAACAAGAAAATCCTTAATAAATTTTTTTTTAAAAAAAAGCATCAATGCTGCATGACTGAGTTTGTTTTTGCACAGAGAGACCATAGACTTAATGAAAACCTTTGCAACATTTCTTTTATTTACCCATTTCCAAGCAGAGCACATTGAAAGCAAAGAGAGATTCTTACAGCAGGCAGTGAATCTTGTTAACCCAAAGATCCAGATTTCGGGAAGCTTTTCCTATTCAAACTGTTCTTTCCTTACCCCCTTAGCCCTGCAGGGTGTCACATTCCAAAGAGAGATTTCTAGGCCATCATGAAAACATTCCCACATCATTAAAACGCATTAAGCCCCTTTTGTCCAAATCCCTGGCCACTCCTCAGCTGCCTGGATCCAGCGATCACGACTGCCAAACTCACAACACAACCCATATTGTGGGTCAAGCAGCCTTTTCTGTGCAGCAGCAGGTAAACAGACCTGAAGTTCAAATATATTTTATTAACATTTCTGGTCCGATCAATCTCAGCTCATTGCTAATGAACTAAAAACAGTGCCTTGAATGGACCAGTTGTCATTTGGAGCTAGATGGATAATATAATTAAGATTCCCTCAAAGGCCCTTTGTTTTCGCCTTGTTAATTAAGCTGATGCTGGGGGGAAACGGGGGGGGGGGGAGAGAGAGAGAGAGAGAGAGAGAAATCGAAGCAGAATTCAGCTCATGCCACCTCCTGGCAGATTAAAAGGATCGTGATTTGCTCCCCAGCTCACTTATCACTTTGTGGGCTTCATTCACAGATACGATGGGTTGGTGGGTGGGAACAGACGGATGTTTATGTCCAAGTTTCTCCATAAAGCTGCTGCCCTGGGAAAACCATAATTGCCTTTCTGCTTTATTTCTTGGGGCTATTTATAGACTGCCTTTCAATTGTTCTCAGTGTGCTTTGCAACATAAAAGGTTTCATGATAACAACACCCTGAAAGGTGCAAAAATGAAAGCCACTTAAAACCTCCAGACAGAGGTAGTCTCTCTTTCCTTATTGACGTTGACATGGGCTGCTTTAGGAGACAATAATTGGCTGAAAAGCAGGATAGAAATTCAGTTGTTGTTCTCGGCACCCATCTGCCTTGGGAGACAATGGGGGAGTGCGCCTTCGGGAGTAAAGTCAAACTGTTGGAGAGTTACAGCGCCTGCTGTGGCTGTAGAGACCTATAGGGGAGAGACAAGTTTTGTTGCAGCTGGGGCAGAGGAAGGTGTCCGGTTGTGCTGGAAGAAGTCTACTGGAATGAGAAAGTGGAAACCTCTTAGAAGGAACTGCATGCCCTAACTGGGTAATATGCAAAAGGCTGAGTGGAAGTACTGGAAAAAGAAAGACACCGTTTGTTTGAATGTTTAAGGAAGAAGCTGTCATCTTCAACTAAGGAAAACTAAGCCCATGTTTGGATAAGCATGTAAATACTTTGCATATATTCTTCTTTAGCTATATGTTCTGCAAATAAAAACTTTTGGATATTTTAACAAGTATTTGGACATTGTTTTAATTTCAATAAAAGTGTCGGCATTGCACATGATTTGGCTTCCTGGCTGCAATTTAGCTACTATGCCAACACAGCCCCTTCATGGATCACTGCCTTGCCGTGGCGAAGGGGCTTGAATAACTCAGAGAAGCTATGAGCTATGCCATGCAGGGCCACCCAAGTCGGACAGGTCATAGTGGAGAGTTTTGACCAAATGTGATCCACGTGGAGCAGGAACCGGCAAGCCACTCCAGTATCCCTGCCAAGAAAACTCCATGGACAAAGACAACAGGCATATAAATTTTGAATTATGGTGCTGGAGGAGACTCTTGAGAGTCCCATGGACTGCAAGAAGATCAAAACTATCCATTCTTAAGGAAATCAGCCCTGAGTGCTCACTGGAAGGACAGATCGTGTAGCTGAGGCTCCAATACTTTGGCCACCTCATGAGAAGAGAAGACTCCCTGGAAAAGACCCTGATGTTGGGAAAGATGGAGGGCACAAGGAGAAGGGGACGACAGAGGACAAGATGGTTGGACAGTGTTCTTGAAGCTACCAGCATGAGTTTGACCAAACTGCAGGAGACAGTGGAAGACAGGAGTGCCTGGCGTGCTCTGGTCCATGGGGTCACGAAGAGGCAGACACGACTAAACGACTAAACAACAACATGCTAACACAGCAGAGCCTAGACAACAGGTTTGTGACTTTCCCTTATTTGAAAAGGATAGAACAACAGGTAAATTTCAAGACAAGGACTAGGAAAGGGTTTGGGGATGAGCTTCAACTTGACAGTTTTCTAATGCCATATCTGCTAGGGGTGGAGGGTTAGTTAATTGGCCTCTAATATAAGTGAGCTTCCTTAATTGAAATGTACTGAGGCAAGGCTAATTCCTTCATCACAAAGACTGCATCCCATTTGACTCCCCGGTTTTAAAGGCTTCCGCACGCCCACACTGTTCACAGAGTGCTTCGATCTTTGACCTGCTCTGACAACCTTCGCAAATGCTGAGCAAGCTCAGAAAGCGAAGAAGTGTGAGCCCTCCAGTCGCAACTCCCAAGAACACTGCACAACTTTCTAGATCCTTGAGCCTGCGGGTGGCAGGCGCCGCTGAAAGATACCAGGTTGCCAACAATGCACAGCCTATTCCTGACCGCTTGTGCTCGGAAGCAAGTCCTGCTCAGCTCAAGCGGGTTTACTCCCAGGTAAGTGGGCAAGGGATGCGGGTGGTGTTGTGGTCTAAACCACTGAGCCTCTTGGGCTTGCCGATCAGAAGGTTGGCGGTTTGAATCCCCGCGACGGGGTGAGCTCCCATTGCTCTGTCCCTGCTCCTGCCAACCTAGCAGTTGGAAAGCACGTCAAAGTGCAAGTAGATAAATAGGTACCACTCTGGTGGGAAGGGTGTTTTTTTTTTGCTGTGCTCTTTTAAAGAAATATATTTATGCTTTTCAGGTTTATACATTTCACTAATTTTACAATCATTTTAGCATTTCAAAACTTGACTTCCCTCCCCTCTTTCTGGGGTTCCTTAAATGTATTTTTAATCTCTTCTGCATATCCAAATTAACTTAATTTGCTCATTTATTCATCTACTTTAAGTATATACTCTTATAAAATTGCAGGTCATTGCAATTATCCTGCCAATGTTCTTACTGTTTACAATTTATCTGTAAATATTCAATAAACCATTTCCCTTCTTTTATTTTTTTTTTAAAGTTTGTTATCTCAATTTCTTATTCTTCCGGTAAGTTTCGCCATTTCTGCATATTCCATAAGTTTCTGCATCCATCCTTCCTTTGCTGGGACTTCTGCTTCTTTCCATTTTTGGACGAGTAACGTTCTTGCTGCTGTAGTAGCACACTGAATAAGTTTCTATACAGTTTAGGTAGTTCTGTCCCTATAATTCCCAAAATTGGGAAGTGGGCTAAGGTTACCAGATGTCCCCGTTTCCCAGGGACCGTTCCCAGATTTACAAATCAGTCCCCATACAAAATCAACGCAAGTTGAAAAGTATCCCTGGATTCATTGAAAAAAATCTGATTTCAATTTTACTGGTGTTGCCATGAGCTGCGTTGAGCAGGACTAGCCGGGGGAGAGTGACACGCGAATAAACCAATGGCGAGGATGCTGTTGGGGCCCATGATAGCGCCCTGTGGGCGGGACAGAGCTGGATAAGGAAGCAGATCAGATCTTCTTGCATACTTTAGATTTTGAGGAAGGCCAAGTTGACAGAGAGGAGCAGCCAAACGCCTCTCGCAAGGGGGAAGCCCACTGTGCATTTGAAAGCAGCAGGCCAAGTTTACTGCCCCATAAATCTCGATTAGACGCTGGCGTTTTCCTCCCCCCCACTTTAGACTGGCCAGGGGTTGATTTACGGCAGCAGCTGAGCGGCTGTTGAAGGGGGACCCAAACACAATTTATCCTAACAGCTTGGGGGTGATTCATTTACAGGATGGAGACAGGTCGTTCGTTTCCCAACAATTATCCATGGAGAGGGCAGGATAGGCTAACCTCCCACCCGCCTCCCATAAGTCATCCCTCCCCTCTCCAGAGGCAGCGCAAGTGTGCCAACGCTCAGGGTGGTCAGTGGCTGGCCAAGCGAGCTCCCAGGGTGAAATATACTCGGAGCTGAGAGTGGATTTCATGCTCCTTATTCAGCTCATAGTGGTGAGGAGGAATGGAAATTCCCCCAGAATGTCTGCTTTATATACATTATTTACACAATGGGCCCCACGTGATTGGCTAATTCCGGGATTCACCTGTAGGCCAATCAGGTTGCGGATTCACTTCCACCTGGTGCTGGATTGGGTGGCTCCTGTAGACCAATCAGACTGCTGCATTCTGGACCCTATTGCTCTAGGACCAATCAGACTGGTGGATTCTGAATCCTATTGTTCTAAGACCAATCAGACTGCTGCCTTTTGGATCCTATTCAATTCAGTACATAACAGAGGGCGTGCAGAAAACTGCTTGTCGGCATTTGGGAACATCCCCTTGTAGTGTATCATGGACCCCCCCTTTATGCAAAGAAGACCTTCATAATAATAATAAAAATTATTATTTATACCCCGCCCATCTGGCTGGGTTTCCTCAGCCACTCCAGGCGGCTTCCAACAAAAATTAAAAATACATTAAAACATCAGTCATTAAAAACTTCCCTAAAAAGGGCTGCCTTCAGATGTCTTCTAAATGTCAGATAGTTGTTTATTTCTTTGACATCTAATGGGAGGGTATTCCACAGGTCGGGCGCCACTACCAAGAAGGCCCTCTGCCTGGTTCCCTGTAGCTTTGCTTCTCACAGTGAGGGAACTGCCAGAAGGCCCTCAGAGCTGGATCTCAGTGTCCAGGCAGAACCATTGGGGTGGAGATGCTCCTTCAGGTATACTGGACCGAGGCCATTTAGGGCTTTAAAGATCAGCACCAACACTTTGAATTCTGCTCAGAAACGTACTGGGAGCTAATGTAGGTATTTCAGGACTGGTGTTATGTGGTCCCAGCGGCCACTCCCAGTCACCAGTCTGGCTGCCGCATTCTGGATTAGTTGTAGTTTCCGGGTCACCTTCAAAGGTCCAGGGCAGTTTTGCAAAGGCAGTTTCTGCATAATGAAAGAGTTGTGGACTCATGCGCTGTGGACACATGACATTTCATTCTAGAATCAGTGGATACTGAGTACACTCCCAAACACACACACACACACACACACACACACACACACAAGTCCTTACATAAGCCATGCTGACTGCTACAGCAAGGCTTTTTCCTCTGCATGCTTAGTTATTTTATCTCTAACAATACTTTCCATCAATTTTTCTGGGACACTAAGCCAACCGGCCTGTAATTTCCAGGATCACCACCCCAGATTTTTTTTTAATAATTGGAGTTACGTTGGTTAGTTTCCATTCCTTAAGTATGGAGGCTAATTTCATGGAGAAAAGCTACTCTACAAATCCAAAATCCATTCTATTCCAGCAGAGTTAATGGTTCGGAAAGGGCCTGTTCACAGCCTGCTGGGTATTAACATGCATTTGAGAATTATTCACTGTATAACTAACTACCTTCTTACCAAATAAGGAAACAGAAGAGTCTCCACTCTGCTTTTAAAAAATACACACACACTCCAAAATTGGGTTTCACACCTATTGTGAACGTAAACAGATCCTACATCTCAACAGATATGTCTTTGCCTACTATGAAATAATTCTTTTGTGGGCCTTGGGCCAAGACACAATTATATGGCCCCATAATTTCGTTAGGATATGTTTTTAAACTTAGCTCTTGGAGGGTAGCCACATGGCAGATGTAAAGTGGTTTGAACATCTTTCCCTAGATGTCTAAACTGTTTTATCGATTGCTCATTTGCCACCCTGGTCACTTTGGGAGGAGGGGCAGGATGTAGATTTAATAAATAAATACATGAAATGAACAGATCCATTGCAAGGAGTTCTAGATGGCCTTGAGCAACCCTAACTGCCCACTGCTAACTGGGCTGATCTCCAGAGCTGCAGTCACAGAAGGAGCATTGAGTGTACTGCCCCACTTTCAAATTCCTTGTTGCTTAAAAATAAAGTAACCAGTAATAGCTAATGGTCTCCTAAAGTTATGAGGATTCCAATTTAACCTGCCAGAATTAAGAATCTTCCTGGTCCAAATGGATTTTTTACGGTCATTATTACCATTTCCATGCTAAGACTCCTTCATGGAGCCTACAGGGTGAGGTCAAAGCAGTGGCGTAACACAGGGATGGTTGCCCCGGGCGCAAAATTGTTAGGGGGCACAAAGCTTCAGCACCCAGTGCTGCCTCAATAGAAATACATGCTTCCATTGCTGGGCTCTGTTGAAAATGGCTTCTCCATGCGAACCAGAAAGAGACATCTCCAGAGAACGGAACAACTCTTCTCATCTCATCTCTGCATCTGCAATCTCCTGGGTGATGTGGATGCCGTTAGCCAGTTGAATGCATATATGTACTCCATCCATTTCCTTCCCTCCACACGGCCCCGGGCACTAGCAACCCACGCTATACCACTGGGTCAAAAGTCCACCTAATCTAGCATCCTGTTCTCCAGGTGCCTAGGGGAAGCCCACAAGCAAGACCAGAGCTCAACAGCACTCTCCCTACTTGTGCACAGCTGTCAACTTTTCCCTTTTCTTGCGAGGAATCATATTCGGAATAAGGGAATTTCCCTTTAAAAAGGGGAAACGTTGACAGCTATGTACTTGTGATTTCTAGCAACTGGCATGGAGAGGCATGCTAGATTGCCAAACTTTGAGGGCTGTTCAAGAAGCTTAAAGGAGGTAAGGACTTGAGGTATTAAAAGAAGCTTTCTAAGTAGGCCAAAACTTCCAAAGTTAAAAATAACTGTTTTTATTCAATGTATTTCATCCAAGCACATCCTGGAAATGCAGCTGTTTCTGATTTAATCCCGGAATTTCCTGCTTTTCCTTAGGTTGTCCTTATATTCCATCAGATAAATGTTGGAGGGTATGGAGTTATGTGACACACACACACCCGAGCCAAGGAGATAAGTAACTATACAATCTTCAGAAGACATCTGAAGGCAGCCCTGTAATGTTTAATGTTTTACTATGTATTTATGTGGATGCGGGTGGCGCTGCGGTCTAAACCACTGAACCTCTTGGGCTTGCCGATCAGAAGGTCGGCGGTTCGAATCCCCACGACAGGGTGAGCTCCTGTTGCTCAGTCCCAGCTCCTGACAACCTAGCAGTTCAAAAGCACATCAAAAAGTGCAAGTAGATAAATAGGTACCACTCTGGTGGGAAGCTAAACAACGTTTCCGTGTGCTGCTCTGGTTTCAGTGTTCCGTTGCGCCAGAAGTGGTCATGCTAGCCGCATGACCCGGAAAAACTGTTTGCGGACAAACGCCGGTTCCCTCAGTCTGTAAAGCGAGTTGAACACCGCAACCCCAGAGTCATTCGTGACTGGACTTAACTGTCAGGGGTCCTTTACCTTTATATGTACAGTGGTACCTCAGGTTAAGAACTTAATTCGTTCTGGAGGTCCGTTCTTAACCTGAAACTGTTCTTAACCTGAGGTACACTTTAGCTAATGGGGCTTCCTGCTGCCACTGTACAATTTCTGTTCTCATCCTGAAGTAAAGTTCTTAACCCAAGGTACTATTTCTGGGTTAGCGGAGTCTGTAACCTAAAGCGTCTGTGTCAGCGCTGCCCAAGGTCCCAGCTCACACAAGACCAACGCTGCTTCTTCCTCAAGTTAAAAAGTCTTTATTGAAGTTCAGTTTCATTTCCAGACGCGCAGCGCGCAACGCTACGTCTATGCCTTAGACCGTAGAAGTCCCATCTGAATCTCCTCCCCCCTGACACCAGCTTAAGATTCTAGCCTTACTCCACCTCTTCCTCTGTTCCTTCTTTCTCTGGGTCCTCCTGCTAGTCGGAGTCTCAGCCCTCCTAGATTCTTCTGACGCTGAGTCCGCCGACTCTTCTCCCCCTCTCCTTCGGGCTTTAGGACCTGGCTCCCAATCCGGGTTTTCTGCTGTCCCGCGCTCCTCCACATTTGAACTTGGCGCGCGTGCGCAGCCTCCCACTTTCCTTCTGACCGTTACACTTGTGTCACTGCTCCCCCTTTCGGGGAGGCTAGCTGGACCTGGCCTTCCCTCCGTTTCCCCACTCCCCGATGGAGGGGAAGCTGGTCCTGACTCATGTGACTCTTCCCCCCCACTGTGCTCTGGTGGGGGAACTGGTCCTAATCCTCCGCTACTCCTTTGGGACTCCCCTCTGGTTCCTTGTTTATGGATCGTCCCCCCTGGGACTCGCCTCGCCCTTACCATAGGCGCCCCCTCCTGGGAATCTTCTGATTCGCTGGAGAAGCTCATGGAATCTCTCGGGCCACTGTCATATTCCCCTACGCTCCCCTCTGATTCCTCTCCTCCGCTCTCTATTTGCTCTCTCCCCTGCTCTTCTGCTCCTGAGCCTCTGACAGTCTGTAACGTGTAGCATCTGTAACCCGAGGTACCACTGTATTTATATATGTTGGAAGCAACCCAGGGTGGCTAGGGCAATCCAGTCAGATGGGTAGGGTATAATTATTATTATTATTATTATTGAATAGGACGTCCCTTTTTTTCTTCAGAGAAATGTTGGATGGTATGGGACTAGCCAACCAAGCACTGACCTCCCACCCGTCCAAAGAAGGGGGATTTTGGTGAAAATATTGGAGTGCATCCACAGTGTATCTCTTAAATGGTGAGCTTAGTCTCGCAACCCATCTGAATTTTTCATCCCTACGCTGGGTATCCTGGACTTAGTCTGTTTGGGCCTGCTAGGAATGCTAAAAAAATATTACAGTGGTACCTCGGGTTAAGTACTTAATTCGTTCCGGAGGTCCGTACTTAACCTGAAACTGTTCTTAACCTGAAGCACCACTTTAGCTAATGGGGCCTCCTGCTGCTGCCACGTCGCTGGAGCACAATTTCTGTTCTCATCCTGAAGCAAAGTTCTTAACCTGAAGCAATATTTCTGGGTTAGCGGAGTCTGTAACCTGAAGCATACGTAACCTGAAGCGTATGTAACCTGAGGTACCACTGTACATGTTGTTGGGTGTTTTGCTTGTGTGTGTGTGTGTGTGTGTGTGTGTGTGTGTGTGTGTGTGTAAACATACTATGTTTGAATTTAAATCCGAATTGCTCAGAGGCAAGCGAAAAGTTACGGTACTTTATTAGCTAGCAATGCATATATCTTCAAGAGATATTCCCTCCATCTTATCCACTCCTGCAACAGAAATGGGGGATGCGAGACAGATCTCAATGGATTTTTTTTGCATAGCTGAATAAAAGCTCTTCTGAGCTCAGCCTGACACCCATGCATTAAAAATGCTAATCTAGAAGCTCTGTGAGCATGTTAAGAGCTTTAGCCTAGTTACCTGTTTCGCATGAGCCAGTTTCAAAGTCTCTTGAGTAATTTGGGTCACCTGCTAAGGTACTGCTGTTTCAGGAGTGGTTGAAAGAAACCCATTTAGGATGGCTGGCGAGCCATCCATCCTTGGCACGACGCAGAGTGAGAATTCGGAGCATACGTCAATTCGAGGAAGAGGTTAGGGATAAATACCTGAAGGCACAGTCCCGTGCAGACCTTTTTTTTTTTTAGGAGATATTTATTAAAGTTTCCAATTTTTATGCAAACAACAAACAAACAAAAAAGTTAAAAAAAACCCACATATAGTTCATAATACATACTTTCCATAACATATTTCTCTGACCTCCTCATATCTCCCCTTCTTGTATTCCATTTCAAATTATTTGTTCAGCAAATCCTTAACTTTAAAGCATTACAGCTTATAAACACCTTGTTTTCTATCCAATCCTTTTTTTTCCATATTCCTTTATATCATTACAGCTAGAAACCCCTCAATTTCAATCCAGCATCATTCAACAATCCTTAATTTTACAATATTTCTATAAATAGTCCTTAAATTTTTTCCAATCTTCTTCTGCCGACTCTTCTCCCTGCTCACGGATTCTGCCAGTCATTTCTGCCAATCCCATACAGTCAATCAGTTTCATCTGCCATTCTTCCAGAGTGGGTAAATCTTGCGTCTTCCAATACTTTGCGATGAGTATTCTTGCTGCTGTTGTAGCATACAAAAAAAACGTTCTGTCCTTCTTTGGCACCACTTGGCCGACCATGCCCAGGAGAAAGGCCTCTGGTTTCTTCAAGAAGGTATACTTAAATA